>NW_006408579.1:14692153-14700341 GCF_000296735.1 Chrysochloris asiatica
TGGTTGGTGTGTAAATTTGAATAATAATGGTATTAACTAGTCTTCTTTGTAGGCATATGGACATTATCCTATAAGAGAAAGCATTATACTTCAAGATAAATCTTGAAATGTTCTTTTTGATGATGATGTTATGCTATTCCTCTTTAATTTGTCTTTCCTGGCATGGTGAACCATATGATTTTCAGATTCACAATGGCCAGTACCAGTCCATTTTAACTCACTTATGCCTAGGATATCTATTTTTATGTATTCCATTTAATTTTTGATAATTTATAATTTTCCTAGATTCATACTTTGTGCATTCCATGTTCTGATTATTAACAATGTTTACAGTTGTTTCTCCTTATTTTGAGTTATGCCCCATCAACAAATGAAGGCCCTGAAAGTTTTGCTCCATTTGCATCATCACAGTCAGCACTACTTTGAGGAGGCAACTCTTCACCAGTTGTATTTTGAGTGACTTTCAGCCTGAGGTGCTCATCTTCTGACACGATACTTGACGATGATCTGGTGCTCTTTATGCTTCAATTTCCAATATTCTGGTGCTCTCTGACAGTGTCCCACTACTATTCACAACATTTTCAGTGGTTAAACATTCAGAAGTAGTCCACCTGTCCTCTTCCTAGTCTGTCTTAGTCTGGAAACTCAGCTAAATTTTGTCTACCATGGGTGTACCCTGCTGTTATTTAAAATACTGGTGGCACAGCTTCCAGCATCACAACAACACACAAGCCCTCACAGTACAACAAATTGACAGATGAGTGGTGATCTCCATGATCAGCTGCAAATTGGACCATTGTGACTTTCATTTGGGTGATTTTTGGGGAGTAGTTCACCAGACCTTTCTTCCTAGGCTACCTTAGTTTGGGAACTCCACTGAAACCTATTCAGAATCACAGCAACACATAAGCCTCCACTGACAGATGGCTAGTAGCTGCAATTGGCCAGGAATAGAATCTTGTGCATGGAAGGTGAGAATTCTATCACTGAACCAATGTTTCATTGGATAAAAAGAGAGAGAGAGACATAAGTACTGGACTGCTAACTACAAGACTGGTCAGTTACGACCAACAGTTGCTCATTAGACACCCTATACCTGGTTGCTATACGTCAGAACTGACTCACCAGTACTTAACAACAACTGGTAAAGATGTCACTTTGAGGACTAAGGTTCACCTGACCCAAACCATGGTATTTTCAATTGCCTCATATGCATGTGAAAGTTGGAGTATTTAAAGTACCACGGACTGCTTAAAGAACAACAAGATCTATCTTGGAAGAGGTACAACCAGATACTCTATTTTTTTCCATATAAGCCATTTATTTTACATGTAGTTTATTCACTTTCTAAAAATAAATATATTACTGAACAAAAACTTGAATTCGACAATAAATATTAAACACCACATACTAATGAAATATAATGATATATATTTGTTATGTTGTTGTCGTTATGTGCCGTTGAGTCGGTTCCGACCCATAGCGACCCTGTACAGGGTTTCCAAGGCTGTGAATCTTTAGGGAGCAGACCGCCTCATCTTTCTCCCACAGAGCGACTGGTAGTTTCGAACTGCAGACCTTAAGGTTCGCAGCCCAATTCGTAAGCACTACGCTACCAGAGCTCCTTATTTATTAAGTTATCAAGGTTTAAATATTATATTCAGTATATTCTCTCAAACATAGATGGCAAAAGAGGTGGGTAATAAATACTGACACAACCAACAGGTTTTCATTAAATACAATTAATAAATGGACAATAAAGAGGGAAGGTCTGCTATTTATTTACAATCATATCAAAAGGGAATGGTTCAAAGGCTAGTCCCATGAAAAGTTTTCCTTTGGTATCACTGCCATATTTCTTTGTTTTATAAAATAAAACCATAGGAAAGTTAGGTACAGAAACAAAACATTTAGACATAAACTATGAAATGGTATCTAAAGTATTAGCAAAGGAAACTAAAGCCTCCTCATTCCGCCTTCAGTAAGAAATATGTGCATCTCCAATATTTGCACTAGTTTTTTTTCAGAAAATCCAGAGCTTAACTTTAATCTTAGGCCATTTTTATTTGAGGGTTTTAGGCAATAATGTAGGAGAGTATGGTGCCTTACATGGCGTGTACAGTGTATAACTTTTGATGTACATCTTGGTCTAATATCATTATTGGTACAAAATAAAACAACTCAAGGTGAATTTCTTGTTGATAATGAATCAGCAATACCACAACAGACATCAAAAGTAGTATAATATATATTTTTTAAGTTACTGTCATTCAAAGGAAACAGTGAATTCTAAATTAGATGAGTATATTATTAGATATATATTAAATGATAGCCATGAAACTGGTCATTTGTTTGAATATAGGTAGTTTTTCTTTTTTCCTTTTAAGATAATTAAGCCCAGTAAATAAATCTCTCATTTTAATGTAATACTAATATCTTTTCTTCTTCTTACACTTTTGGAACTTTTGGATATATTCATTTCCTTTATTGTTTTTTGTGCTACTATCACTATTACTAAGGAGCTCTGGTAGCGTAGTGGTTACGAATCGGGCTGCGAACCTTAAGGTCAGTGGTTCGAAACTACCAGCCGCTCCGCGGGAGAAAGATGAGGCTTTCTACTCCCGTAAGGATTTACACCCTCGGAAACCCTGTACAGGGTCGCTATGGGTCGGAACCGACTCGAAGGCACTTAACAACAACAACAACAAGGATTTACACCCTCGGAAACCCTGTACAGGGTCGCTATGGGTCGGAACCGACTCGACGGCACTTAACAACAACAACAACAACATCACTATTACTGGTTTGTCTCTTTTGTTTTTTCATCTGATAAGAGTCAGAGTCACTTGGTTTTTGGTAAGTCCACTCATAAAAGCTGGGTCCAGCTTCTAAATCTGGAGCGTGATTTAGTGAAGACGAGGATGTATTAGTAGGAAGTGGCACTGTCATTTCATAGTAAGGAAGCTGAAACATTGGATTATACGTGTTCTAGGGTTACCATGAGTCAGAACTGACTCCATGATACTTAACAACAACAACTGCATTTTGGGGGAGAAAAAATATTCTTGAGGTAAAGCAGCATTATTAATGGGAAAGAACTGCATGGGAACTGTAGGTCTGCCCACAGCTTCTTCATTTCCGTAGCTTTGTGAATTTATCTTAACACAATTCTCAAAACTTTGATTAGTTGGTTCAGTAAAATGAGAACTCCCAACTTGATATTGCACATTCATTGGTCTTCCATATAAACGGATCCCATTGAGCAAAACTATGGCATAAGATACTGATTCTGGGTGTTTAAAGCAGACAAATCCAAAAGACTTCGGCTTCCCCTCTTTGTCTTTGCAAATAGTCACTTTGGTTAATGGCCCAGCCTATAAAAAACTGAACGAACAGCTCATAAAGAATCTCCTCCTGCACTCGAGTCTCTAAATTTCCCACAAACACAGTCCTGTTTGCCTCTTCCTGAGCAGGAAACATTCCTTCAGTCTCAGCCTCAAGGATGAAGTTGGTGTCTCGACTCCACCCCTGCCTTGTTTTATTGCGCCGCTCCAGAATACTCTTTAGAAATGAGGATGATGAAACTTCATCTTTCACGCTTTAGACACATTGTCAGGAGAGACCAGTCCTTGGAGAAGGACATCAGTCTTAGTAAAGTAGAGGGTTAGTGAAAAATGAGGACAACCTCAACATGATAACTTGACACAGTGGCTGCAACTATGGACTAAAATGTAACAATTGTGGGGATGGTGCATTACCAAGCAGTATTTCATTCTGCTCTACACCACGTTGCTATGAGTCAGAACAGACTCAAGGATACCTAACAACAAGTGCTTAAGTAAAAAGTTCTTTTTATTTTTGTTATTTTGTTTTTACCAGGTCACAAGTCATTTCTACAGAGGAATATTGTATGATTCATGCATAATAATGATGCAACTGAGGCAAACATATAATAACAAATGGAATTTCAGTACCACCATTTCTCATATATCTTTTATGGATTGTTTCAAAAGGGACAATATAGTCCAGCAGTTACGTAACAATAAATATTGTTATTGTTAAATGCCATTGAGTCTGTTCATACCAACCCTGTGTATAGTTTCTGGGAAATAACTGGTGGGTTTGAACACCGAACCCTGTGATTCAGATGGACTCTGTGGTCCAGCGCATTAGCCTGAAGAACTACACCAGGACTCTAAATAGTTCCACATAAATGTATATTGTAAGTAAGGTTTGCCCTTTGCCCTTTTAAAGGTTAAAACCTTTTAAAGTAACCATTTCTAATATTCTTTGTAAAACAGGCTTCACACTCTTGGTCTCCAAAAATATTAAGTGTCATCGAGTCAATTCTAAGTCATAGCCACTCTATCTGTACCTGCCCTGAGCCATTTGAACAATTGTTACATTTTAGCTCATTGTTGTAGTTACTCTGTCAAGTCTTCTCATTGAGGGTCTTCCTGTTTTGTTCTGATCCTCTGCTTTACCAAATATCCTTTTCCAGGGATTGATCCTTCCTGATAACAAGACAAAGGCACATGAGAGAAAGTCTGTTTGTCCGCACTTCTAAAGAGCACTTTAGCTCTAATTCCAAGAGAGATTTGTTCATTTTTCTGGCAGTCAATGCTTATTCAGTAGTATAATTCAAAGGCATCAACTATTTTTAGCTTCTAAATTCATTGTCCAACTTACTCATGCATATGAGTCTATTGAAAATAGCATAGCTTGGATCAAGCACACCTTAGGCCTAAAAGTGACATATTTGCTTCTGAATACTTTAAAGAAGTCTTTTACAATGGATTTGCCCATGTAGTATGTCATTTGATATCTTGACTGCTGCTTCCATGAGTGTTAATCATGGATCCAAGTAAAATGAAATTCTTGACAACTTTAATCTGTTCTTCATTTATCATGATGTTGTTTATTGGTCCAGTTATGAGGATTAAAAAAAAAATTTTTTTATTTGAAGTAGAAGACCTGATGGCACAGTGGGTTAAGTACTGGGCTGCTGACCAAAATAGAAGTAGTGCTTCTAGTTGTTCCACTGGAGAAAATGGGTTAAGCATTGGGCTGCTAGCCAAAATAGAAGTCAGTGTTCCAGTTGTTCCATTGGAACATGAGGCTGTCTGCTTCTGTAAAGATTTACAGTCTCAGAAACCCTATAGGATAGTCAGGCTTGATTCAATGGTAATGGGTGTGTTTTTGTTGTTTTATTTTATGTTACGGTATAATCCATACTGAAGACTGTAGACTGTTCTTCAGCAGTATGTACTGCAAGCTCTTTTTTGCTTTCAACAAGTAAGGTGTGTCACCTGCATATCACAGGTTTTAATGAGTCTTCCTCCAATATGGATGCAACATTCTTCTTTATATAATCCATCTTCTCAGATTATTTGCTCAACACACAGACTGAACAGGTATGGTGAAAGAATATAACCCTGACACATGCCTTTCCTGATTTTAAAGCACACAGTTTCCCCTTGTTCTATTAGAACAACTCTTTGTCTGCGTACAGTCTTGGCATATACACAATGAAGTGTTGCATATTGCTACAGTGCTGTAAAGTATGTCAATAGTATTTCAAATACCAGTAGGGTCACCCATGTTGGACAGGTTTCAGTGGAGCTTTTATACTGCAACAGATTAGGAGGAAGGGAGATGCAGTCAACTTTTGCAAAAAAGTCACCACTGAAAACCTTCTGAATAAGAGAGGAATATTGTCTACCAGTAGATGAGCTCCATATGACTGCAGAAGTGCTGCCTTCTCAAAATGGTTGTTCTTATTGTTGGTAGGTGCCATTGAATCGATTCTGACTCATTGCAAACATATATAGAGTTTCTAAGGTTGTAATTCTTTATATGAACAGAAAGCCTAATCTTTCTTCTGTGGAGTGGCTACTAGATTTGAACTGATGATCTTGTGCTTAACAGTCCAATGCTTATCCTTCAGTGTCACCAGCACTCCCAAAGCAGAGTCCGTCTTAATGAAGTGGATGGAGTTAAATTTTCAGGATGTTTATTTGCTGGTGTTTCATGATGTAAAATGAGAAGAAACCACTGCAAACATCCATTAATAATCAGAATGTGGAATGCACAAAGTATGAATCTAGCAAAATTGAAAGTTGTGGAAAATTAAATGGAATGCATAAATATCAGTCTCCTAGTCATTAGTGATCTGAAATGGACTGGTGTTTTCCATTTTGAAATGCATAATCATATGGTCTACTATACTTGGAATGATAAATTGAAGAGGAATGGGTCATATTCATCATCAAAAAGAACATTTCAAGATCTACCATTAAGTACAATGCTGTTAGTGATAGGATAATATCAATCTGCCTACCAGGGTTGCTATGAGTTAGAACCAATCTGGGGGCATTTAACAACAACACTTGAAGACTAGTTAATTCAACTATTATTCAAACTTGCGCACTAACCCCTATAGCAAAAGATAAAGAAATTGAAGATTTCAACTTTTTCTGAAGTCTGAAATTTATTTTTAAAATGCCATCAAGATGCATTGATAATACTGATGTCTAGAATGTGGAAGTTGGAAACAAAGAAGGAACAGCAATTGGAAAGTATGCCCTTGGTGATAGAAACAATGCTGGAGATTACATGATGGATTTTTTGAAAAACCAATGACTTATTCTTTGCAAATACCTTTCTTCAGCAGCATAAATAACAGCTATCCACATGTTTCTCACTGGACAGAGCACATAGGAATCAAGCTGCTTTATCTGTAGAAAGAGATGCTGGAGAATTTCAATATAATCAGTCTGAACAAGGCCAGGACTATGGAAAAGACCATGAATTGCCCACATTCAAGTTCAAGTTGAAGCTGAATAAAATTAAAACAAGCCCACAAGAGTCAAAATATGACCTTGAATACATCCCACCTGAATTTAGAGACCACTTCAAGATTAGATTTGCTTCAGTGAACATTCCAAAAAATGGTTATTATCAAGTATAATTGAAGCCTTATTGTCATTTCAATATTATCATTGTGAACATATTTATTACTCTGTGTTGTATAGGACAATTATATCATTTGGGTTTATTAGGAAATGATAGTGAAATTGTCAGAATTATGCATAGAATTACTTATATTTTGGATCTTGAAATATCTACTTTGCTTAAAGAACATTTCTTTTTTAAGTATCTTGGTTTTCGGTTTGTTTCAGATGTTAAGGTTATCAGAGTAACAAATAAGGGAAACAGACTTTATTCATATCAGGGTAAAAGGTAAGTGGTAACAGAACTTATTCATTGACATGACATAATATATGTCTTTTTATATTTCTGTCGGTAATACATTATATATATTTGACAATAACAAGCTAGAGGTTCATAGAAAATAAAAGGAGAACCCATTTTCAGCTAAAGGCTCTCCCTCCAAAGCAAAGAGAAATACACGATCCATATGTTGAGTCAGTAGACAGACTTTCCAAAAGAGACATTTCACTGTTCCTCATTCTTCTTGGAAAAATGTTTAAAAAAAAAAAAAAAAAAAATCAGGTTATCTTAGACCATCCTATCTTCAGAGGGTAATCATGTCTCCTACACAGAAAGAGTGAATGAAAAGAATTGCTAAGCAGCATTGTTGCTGTTAGCTGTTGTAAAGTTGGCTCCCAACTCATGACAACTTTATACACAGTGGGATTGGATAACTGTAATCCATATGGTTTTCACTGGATGAGTTTTTTTGAAGTAGATTCCTAAGCCTTTCTTTCTAGTCTGTTTAAGTCTGGAAGCTCTGCTGAAATTTGTTTAGCATCAGAGAAACACGCATGACTTCAATGACAGCTAGGTAATGGCTGTGCTGAGGTTCATTGGCTAAGGTCTCCTGCATGGAAAGGGAGAATCTATTCCTGAACCACCACTGCCTCTTAAGCAGCATTGTTGTTGTTAACTATCACATTAGAGCCACTGGAAATAAGAAAATTCTTGTTGTTCTTATTAGGTGCCATTGAGTTGGTACCAACTCATAGCGACCTTATGCACAGCAGAAATGAAACACAGCCCGATCCTGAGCCAATCTCACTATTGTTATTGTTACCATGTTTGAGCCCATTGACACTGCCACTTTGCCATTCCATCTCACTGGGGGTCTTCCTCTTTTTCTCTGACCCTCCACCTTACCAAACATGCTATCCTTCTTCAGCCACTGATCCCTTCTGACAATATGTCC
>NW_006408579.1:14702130-14703388 GCF_000296735.1 Chrysochloris asiatica
TTGACTTGTTTTCATTTTCTTCAGCTTTAGTTTGAATTTACATTTGAGCAATTGATGGTCTGTTTCACAATCTGCCCCTGGCCTTGTTTTGACTGATAATATGGAGGTTGTCCATCATCTCTTTCCACAGATGTAGTCAATTTGAGTTCTATGTATTCTATCTGGAGAGGTCCATTTGTATAATCATCTCTTATGCTGTCTAAAGAAGGTATTTAAAATGAACAAATCATCAAATTTGCAGAATTCTATCATGCGATTTCCAAGATCATTTCTATCACCAAGGCAATGTTTTCCAACTACTGATCCTTCTTCTTTGCTCCTAAATCACCAGTAATGATCAATACATCTTGATTACATGTTTGATCAATTTAGGGCCACATATTATAGAGAAATGATAGTGTACAAATGGAATACGATACATCAGAGTTAGTATTAGAGTACATAATTACTGCTCAGGTAACAATATGTAGTAATGGCTATTGAACTGTAGATGAATGAATTCAAAAGTGAATCTAAATTTTGGTCTTCTTAATTATTCGCAACTGACTTCAGGGAGCAGGAGACCTTGTGTCACTGTGGATTTAGAATTGGATTGCTAACTTCAATTAACGGTAGCTCAAGCCCATCAACTTCTCTACAGGAGAAATATGAAGCTGTTTCTTCCGGTAAATACTTGCAGTCTCAGAAACCCTAAGGAACAATTTTACTCTTTCCTATAGGGTCACTCACTATAGTGGAGTCCTGGTGTGGCACCATAGGATATGCAATGGACTGCTAACCACAGGGTCAGCAGTTCAAACTGACCAATTGCTACTTGGAAACACTATGTAGAGTCACTTTGAGGTGGAACTGACTCAATGGAACTTAGCAACAACATGTTGTTGTTGTTATGTACCACTGAGTTGGTTCCAACCCATAGCAACCCTTTATAGGGTTCCCAAGGAATGGCTAGTGACCTTGAACTTCAGACATTGAAATTCAAACTGATTTTGCAGTCCAGCGCATTAATCCACAGCACCACACCAAGACTCCAACATAGGGTTCCTATAAATCAAAATTGACTAGATGACAGTGGGTTTTTAACTCTCAGTTTCCTCATCTATAAAATAGGGTTTATAATAACATATATTATGATTGTTGTGAGGATTGTTACTGTTAGGTACCCCCTGGTTGGTTCCCACTCATAGTGACCCTATATGCACAACAGAATAAACATGGCCCAGTCCTGCACCATCACCACAAGTGTTATGTTTTAGCC
>NW_006408579.1:14723832-14729109 GCF_000296735.1 Chrysochloris asiatica
TGTTTGCTCTTCTATCTTAGTAGTGTTGAGAGATTTATTTTCTAGCTCACTAGTTCTGGCTTCCATCTCTTTAATTCTACTCTTTTGCCCTTTCATTGTATTGTCCATTTCTGATATTCTATTATTAATTGTTTGCACCTCTTTCTGTAAGCTTTGAATTGTTTCCAATGCTGTATCTATCTTATTTGATTGTTCCTTAAGTGCTTTCCTGACTTCTTCTTCATTTTTATCAACTCCATTGTACAGTGTTTTGATACATTTTATAATCATTTTTCTGAATTCCTTCTCATGCATTTCAAAAGCCTGCCCTCCTTCCAGTATGGAGTGTAGGTCTATCTATCTGCATTCATTTGTCTCAGTCACTTTATTTTGTTTCTGGACATGTGCTGATATGGTCATCTGTTTCTATTCTTTGGGCATATCCACTAGTTAGCTGTGGCCTTAATACTTAGATGGGTGTGTGTTTTGGCATTTTTAATGCTTTATGATTACCTCCAGATAGATGCGATCAGGAGATGGACTTCCCTTTTGCCTCTTCTTGAGAAATTTCAATATGCCACTGTTGGTTGTTATGATGTGCCTCAGGATTCAATTTTCGGCCTGTTTCCATTTTAGTCTGCCTGTCCCAATCCACAACCCCCCGTTCAGGCTTTTTTCCTAGTGTTAAATAGGTCGTTTTTTGCTGCTGTTTGGTTTTAAGTGTAAACAGTCCCTTTAAATTTTGAGGAGATCTGTGCACATATGTAATAGAACCCTCCGGGGTGGAGGTGGGGTGTCCACTCGCTCAGCAACCCCTCTAGTCACCAGAATGGAGATGCACAGACAGCGAGAGACCAATGAACAGATACAAAAAAAAAAAAAAAGAATGTCCGAATGTCCATACCATTATCTCCACAGTTCTGTCAGGTGTCTATGGCTGTACTTATCCTTCCCCAGTTCTGTCTCGTCCAAGATGGCTGCTCTGGTAGAAGCTGAGCATCTTGGATTAGAAGGCACTGGATTTCTTGCTTCTGCTACAAATTCCACTGTCTGAAAGCCTTCCAACTTTCTAAATATTCCTTTCTATGTGGTTCAGAGTTCTGGGACCATCCCCTGAGCCTGCTTGGTCTGGTATTCTGTATTGTTGCTAACAGAGATCCTCATTGTACTTTTACCCTATCTGCCATCTTGTTTGTTCTCTGGAATCCAACTAATTTTTGTATATTGATCATATACCTTGCTACTTTGCTAAATCCGTCAATGAGTTCCAATAGTTTTCTTGCTGAGTCTTTGGCATTTTCTATGTATAAGGCCATATCATCTGCAAAAAGTGAGTTTTACTTCTTTGCTGATAGGGTGCCTTCAATTTTCATATCTTGCCTTACAGTGCTGGCTAAGACCTCCAACACAATATTGAATAGGAGTGGTGATAAAGGACATCTTTGTCTGGTTCCTGTTCACAAAGGGAGTGGTTTAAATGTCTCTGCATTTAGAGTAATTCTAGCTATTGGATTTGTATATATGCTCTCAATTATGCTGAGAAATTTCCCTTCAATTTCTACTTTGTTTAGTGTTTTTATCAAGAATGGGTGTTGGGTTTTTTTCAAATGTCTTTTCGGCATCTGTCAAAAAACTAGAGGTTCTTTCCCTCTCTTTATTTATATGCTTAATTATGTTGAGTGTTTTTCTAACATTCAACCATCCTTGTATCCCTCTAATGAATCCCACCTGCTCATGATGTATTATATTTTTGATATGTTGTTGAATTCTATTGGCTAGAATTTTGTTGAGAATTTTTGCATCTATGTTCATGAGAGATATTGGTCTATAATTTTCATTTTTAGTGACGCCCTTTCCTGATTTTGGTATAAGTATTATACTCACTTCATAAAATGTATTTGGAAGTTTTCCATCCTTTTCTATATTCTGTAACAGTTTTACTAAAATTGGTACCAGCTCTTCTCTGAATGTTGGGTAAAATTCACCAACATAGTCATTTGGACCAGAACTTTTTTTGTTGTTGTTGGGTGTTTTTTAATGACCTGATCAATTTCTTCTTTTGTTATAGGTCTGCTTTAGTTTTCTACTTTCTACTTTCTCTGCTAGTTTACGTAGATCATGTTTTCTAAAGCAGCATCAATTTCCTACAGATCTTCAATTTTTTTGGAAAACAACTCTTCATTGTAGTCTGTTATTATCCTTTGTATTTCTGTTGGTACTGTTGGGACATCACCCATATGGTTCTTATTCATATTATTTGCATCTTCTCCCTCTTTTCTTTTGTTAGATTTTCCAATGGTTTGTCAATTTTATTAATCCTTTCAAAGAGTCAGCTTCTTATCTTGTTGATTCTTTCAATTGTTTTCTATTTCGTTAGTTTCTCCTCTAATTTATATTATTTATTTTATTCAAATGACTGCAGGCTTACTTTGCTCATCTTTTTCTAAATGTTGGAGAAGTTGTGTTAATGTGCTAATTTGGATTATTTCTTCCTTTTATAATTTTTTGCCATAAATTACACTCTCAGCACTGCTTTTGCTGTGTCCCAAAGGTTTTGGTATGTTGTGTTTTGGTTCACATTTGTTTCTAGAATTTTTTTAAATTTAATTTTTAATTTGTTCTATTATTCAGTAGCTTTTAAGAAGGGTATTATTCAGTTTCCATGTATTTGATTTAACTTCCTTGATCTTCCTGTTGTTGATTTTCTAATTTTATAGTATTGTGATTTATTGAGACTGGCTATGTGTCCTAACTCATGGTCTGTTCGGGAGAATGTTCCATGTGCACTGGAAAATAATGTGTATTGTGCTATTGTTAGGTTGAATGCTCTGTACAAATGATTGATTTGATTGATTGTGTTGTTTGGTTCCTCTGTGTCTCTGAGTTTCTTACTAGTTGTTCTGTCCTGTTTCTAAAGTGCTGTATTAAAATCATCTCTCACTATTATTGTCAATTTGTCTATTTCTTCAATTCTATTAGAGTTTGGTTTATACATTTTGAGGCTCTTTGTTTGGGAGCATAGATATTTATTATGGTATGTCCTCTTGTTCAAATGACACTTTAATCATTAAATAATGCCCTTCTTTGTCTCTTATGCTGGTTTGTGCATTAAAGTTTATCAGAGATTAATATTGCCACTTCTGCTCATTTTTTGTTATAATTAGCTTGATGTATTTTTCCATCCTTTAATTTTTAATATATTTTCATCTTTTGTGTAAGGTAAACAGTATATGGAAGAATACTGCTTTCTTATACATTTTGAAACTCTCTGTCTCATGTTTGATGCATCTAATCCATTAATGTTCAGTGTAATTATTGATAGGTATAAATTGATTGCAGAGTCCTGGTGTGGTGTTGTAGGATAAGCACTTGAACCTAAGGTCAGTTTGAATCACAAGGTTAGCAGTTCAAACTCACCCACCACTCCTTGGAAGCCCTGCATTATGCAAGGCCACTATGAGTTAGAGCCAACTAACAGCACTTAACAACAAAAACAAGAATGAATTGATTGCAGTCATTTTGTTGTTTGTGTGTGTGTGTGTGTGTGTGTGTGTGTGTGATGTTACTGGTTTCCTTGTTCTGCATACTTTTCTTTGCTGAGATGTTTTTGTTTGTGTTTTTTCTTGTCAATTTATTTATTGTTTTAATATTTCCAAAATGTTCATGGATTTTCCTTTTCTTGATTTGATGTGAATGTGTATAAAGTTTCTTTGAGGTTATCCTGTAATTTATTAATTTATCCTCCATTTTAAAACAGTCTGTTTTGTCTTAAAAATCTAATAAACTTCTCACCATCTGGAACTCTTTAACTACAATTCTCCCTCCTTTCACTTTGAGGTTGTACTGATCATAGACTGACATCTAAGATTCCCTATTTTTAGTCTTATGGTTTCATTCTACTCTGGAAACTTCCATATCTGGAGTGAATTCCAGATTATGCTACCATGTATGTCAATCTCTGGTTGTTGTCTGCTCTTGTTGGTGCTCAGTCTCCAAAGAACTTCTTGTAGTATATTTTGGAGAGTTGGCTTGGCTTTTACAAAGTCTTTAAATTTCTATTTATCTGGAAATATTCTAATTTCACCATCATACCTTATGGACACCTTTGCTGGGTATGTGATTCTTGGTTATCAGTTATTTTTCTTTCAAAGTTTTGTATATGTCTCCTCATAGTCTTCCTGCCTGCATGGTTTTTGCTGAGAAATCAGAGCTTAATATTTTTGATTTTCCTTTGTAGGTAACATTTTGTTTTCTTGAATTGCTTTCAGGATTCTTTCCTTGTCTTTGATTTTGAAGAGTTTGATTATAATATATGTTAGTGATTTTCTTTTGGGGTCTATCATGCCTGGAGTTCAATCAGCTTCTTGAATGCTTATGTTTTCATCTTTTATGATGCTAAGGAAGTTTTCTTCCAAAAACTTTCCCACTGTCTTTTCTGTGGTTTTCTTATTCTGGAATTCCAATCACCCATAGTTTATTCCTCTTCATATTGTCCCACATGACTCTTGGGCTTTCTTTGGATTTTTTCAATCTGTTTTTTTAAAAAAATTCTAATTTACTAGTATTGAGAGACTTATCTACCAGTTTATTAATTCTGGCTTCCATTGAGTTACATCTACTCCTTTGCCCTTTCTATATATTTTCCATTTCTGATATCTTAGTATTAATCTTCTGGATTTCTCTTTGCAGGTTTTGAATTTTCTCCAATTCTTTATCTATTTTGTTTGATTATTCCTGTAGTACTTTTCTAAATTCTTCCTTGTTTTCTTCAACTTTTCTGTCAATATTTTGGAAGTACCTAAATAACATTTTCCTGAATATTTTTTCAGGTAATTCCGGTACCTCTCTTTCCTCAAAAACATTTTCTAGCTCTGCCTCTTGGTTGTGTGTTATTCTATCTTGCTTTTTTATATGAGCAATAATTGTTGCTTTTGAGGCATTATGGTGTCATTGTATTTGTATTAAGTTGTTGAATGTATATTAGTATATTCTTAGGCACTCATCAACTGCCTGCTGGTAGGTGTCATCAAGAGATGAACTTGTGCACCACTCTCTGGTATTCATGAAGTTTGGTTCATGGTGAATTTAGCTGATGTTGGTTATTGTCACTGACCTTGTGTATATATAATAACTGGTATTTGACTCTGATCCAATTGGTGGATTTAAAGAGAATAAGTGTGTGGTTGAGCTGTATGGCTACACCAGTTGCTGTCTCCTGTTAGGTGAGACAAGAATAAAAAACACTTCTACAAGAGAGAAGGACAAAGAAACAAAACTAAACACACACACACACACACA
>NW_006408579.1:14729219-14739617 GCF_000296735.1 Chrysochloris asiatica
AAATTAAGAGTAATTCTGTAGCACCACCTAATGAACTCTTGCCTTCACAGTTACCTGAGAAATTTCAAGATGGCTCTGCTGTGCCTCTCTGAACTATCAGTCTTTTTCTTTCCCATTTTTGTAATTCCCACAAGTTCATTCAGCTGCTTTTCCTAGTGAAAGGTAACACAGGACTGGTCAGGAATCATTTGGAGCACAGCCTGCTGGCATGGACCATTTCTGTTATCTCCTCACCCTTCAATTATGTGTCCAGTTGCAGGGTCTACATGGAACTTTCCCTGTGGATGTCTACTTATACAGGTCTCACCTCTGGTCACCATGGGAGGTGCAAGGATCCAGAGAGAAAATTAGTAGAAAGAGGAGGTGGAAATCATATCTTTTGCCTCTGTGAGCCACAGGCAGGCTTCTGCAACAGAAATGCATTCTTGTCTCTCGATCCATTCAAAATTGCTGTGACAGAGCACATTAGCAATCCCCAAATCAGACGTCACCTTCTTTCTTGCGCCTTTTCAATTCTCTTTCCTGGTAAGCACTTAAACCAATTATTTTTCTCTTTATCTGAAGCTCAGAGTTCCAGGACCATCTTCTGAATCTGTTTTATCTGGTTTTCCATATCTTTGCTTCAGAGGGTCCATACAGCCTTGCTACCTAGTCCACCATCATGCCCTGCTTTCCCTAGTATCTTTTAAAAAAACTAACTTTTATTGTGATTTGTGTGAAAACTTACAGAACAAATTGGTTTTCTATTCAACAATTCATAAACATTTTGTTTTATGGCATTGGTTGTAATCACAATATAACAGAAGTCTTCTCACTTCCTGTATTTCCCATTTCTATATGTCCTTTTTTACCCATTCCTACCTTCTGAGTTTTATTCTGGGAAAATGCTGCCCTTTTTATCTCTGTACTTTTGATCCTCTATGGCTGATTGTTCTAAGAAGTGTGTATCTCTCTGATGTTATTGTTCACCTTATATGCTTGCCTATTTGGCTGAAAGTTGAGCCATGTTGGTGAGTTTAGTTCCAGCTTTAAAGAGTGACTAAGGACTATAGTTTCAGGTGTTCCACAAGTGTCTAGCAAAACGGCGTACTTGGTCTTTTTTTTTTTTTTTTAATGACTTTGAGTTCTGTTTCACATTGTTTTCCCACTCTATCCAGTACTTTCTATTGTGATCCTTTCAGAGCAGTTGGCAGTGGTATCCAAGAACTATCTAGTTCTTATGGTCTCAGGGTAGAGGCTGAGGTTAGTGTAGTCCTTTGGGCTAATTGTTTTCATGTGTCTGATTTTCTTCACTCTTCTATGCTTCGGACACAGAAATACCAATATTTGCACATTACATGGACACTAACAAGATTTTAAGATCCCAGTTTCTAGTCTCCAAGGTAGAATGTTGAAACTTTACTTTGTTCTTTGTGGTCTATGTTATGCTAACTGACCATGATGTCCCTCCCCCTGCTCCTCCCACCTCACTATGGCTCTGAGTCCTGAGGCCCAGTGACTCATTCCCTCAAGGTGTTTGGTTATGGCTAAGAAGTTTTCATAATTTTGCTCCCTGATGGCTATACTATGGGGAATGTGGTGACTCTATAGGATAAGCACTGGACTTTGAGCCACAAGGTCACCAGTTCGAGCCTCCTATTTTAAGTTTTAGTTAGTTTATTTATTTATTTGTTTGTTTGTTTGTTGTTGTTAAGTGCCGTCGAGTTGATTTTGACACATAGTGACCCTGTATAGGGTTTCCAAAGAGCAACTGATGAGCTTGAACCACCGGTCTTGCAGTTCAAACTGACTTTGCAGTCAGATGCATTAACCCAAAGTGCCACACCAGTTTATTTATAGTACTGGTTAATTTTCAGGTGATATTGTTGTGTGTTATACTTAGATTTTTGTGTGCTATTGTTAGTTCTATGACCACAGGTATCCCTTTAGTATTTATTATAAGGTTAATCTGATTTTTTACAGATTCCTTTAATTTCTCTTTATATGGATATGTTTGAATTTTGCCATCATATCTGAGGAACAATTTTGCTGGATATGTAATTCTAGGTTGAAAAAAAAATTCATTGTTTTATGCATGTATTTCCTTCTTGCTTTCCTGGTTTCTGCTGAGAAATCAGAGGCAATTGATCCTGTTTTATAGCTATCATTTGTTTGGTTTTTAAGCTGCTTTCAGATTATTTGTGATTGGTTTTGGAATGTTTGATTATGATGTGTTTTAGTGATTTTCTTTTTGGGGTCTATCCTATCTCAAGGAGCTCTGGTAGTGTAGTGGTTACTAGTTGGACTGCCAACCTCAAGGTCCACAGTTAAAAACTACCAGCAATTCATCAGGAGAATGATGAGGCTTTCTGATCCTTAGATCAGATCCTCAGAGCCTTAGAAACCCTATAGAGAGTCACTGTGAGTCAGAACCAATATCACGGCATATAACCAACTGACCAACCATTCTATTTGAAGGTCATTGAACTTCTTGAATGCATATTGTTCCATCTTTCATTTTAGAAAGGTTTTTCCAACAAATCTTCAACAATTTTCTGTTTGGTTAAAGTTATTCTTCTTAGGTCCCACATAATTTTTAGGTTTTCTTTAATTTTTTAATTTTATTTATTTTTCTTCTGATTGTTCCTCTAACAGATTTGTATTTGATCTTTCTTCAATTTTACTAATTATGCCTTCCATTGATTCAATTGTACTCCTTTGTCTTTCCAGTGCACTGTTTCTGCAACTTTAGTATCAATCTTGATTTCTAGTTGTTATTTTTGTATGGTTTCTAATTTTCCATTTATTTTCTCAATTTGCTCATATGTTGTTCTAGAGGTTGTTTTTTTTTCTGTTTTTCTTGATTTTGTTTATGATTTTCTTTATGTTGTCTTTGTTTTTCTTGTTCTTCTTAGTCTCCTGAAGGGTCCTAAATGCAATATTTTTGAATGCCTTAACTGTAAGATTGGCAGTTTGAGCACACCAGCTGCTCTTTGGGAAAAATATAACAACAACAATTGTTACTTCTAATATGATTTTATCTTCTGGAAGATTTTATGGCCCTGTATTTTTGTTATTTGCTTGAGCCATCTTGTTCTGTTTGTGTGTGTGTGTGTCATTTAAAATTATCTGTTGTCTATGAGACACTATGGTGCTATTGCATTAATTTCTTGATTGTATGTTGACTTTCTTCACCTTGTTTTTTTTTTGTTTGTTTGTTTCAATAGATGCAGGCAATGGGTCAGATGTGCTATTCTTGTTGCTAGTTTGGTTGCACTAGAGCTATCTGTTTTGGAGAGGATTTGGCAGTGGTTAGATGTATGGGTGCAAGCTGATTGCTGATCATACAGAGTAGCTGAGGTCAGGCTGGACAGGTGTTGACTGTAAGGCTGCTGGAGTGAGTGGTGTTATTCATTCAGTGGGTAAGTAGTCTGGCAGGGTTTCAGGTATGATTGGGTAGAGTCACTGGTTCCAGACTAATGGGAAAAAAAGAATAAAGAAAAGAAGAGGGAGAATAAGGGGAGAAAATGAAAGAAAAAAGCATAGACAAGAGAGAACAAAAAGGAAAGGATAAAGGGCAATAAATAGCAGTACAACACAAGTGCAAACTTCAGTCACCAAACATACAGGTGTGGCAGATATGGCTGGGTAGAGTTACTTGCTTCCACCTAATAGGGAAAACAGAAAGAAAGAAAGAAAAATGATAGGTAGCAGCAGTAGAAGGAAAAATGCGAGGAAAGGGAAGGAATGAGAAGAAAGAAAGGGAAAAAAGTGGCCTGGCACCAGAGTAAGCTCCAGTCACAGATGTCTGAGGCAGGTCTGCTGAAGAGTGCTTCCAGCTGCTGGAGCGTGGAGCAATAGAGTCCGAGGGTGGGAAGAGAAGAAGGAGCTGGGCTAGTAGAACCACAGGTCTGGGTATGCCTATCTCATCTACAGTATTTGATCCTCCCATCTCTCCTTATTTTCTTATCACTCACTCTTATATCATTTTGTTAATTAATGCACCTGGCCCCATTGGGAATTTCCCTTTGTTCTTCTCCTTTTTGTCCTTTTACTCTCCTACTCTGCAGTCTATCCTTTCTCATAGCTTTATGTAAGAATCTCCAAAAATTGATGAAATAACATTAGAAATATTTCAACAAACAGAGGCAACACTGGAAGTGTTTACTCCTCTGTGCCAAGAAATTTGGAAGACAGCCACCTGGCCAGCTGACTGAAGATTTATATTTATATTTGTTCCCACATAAAAGAAAGACAAACCAAAAGAAAAAATAATAATAATATAATTAGTATCACACATGAAGTATTGCTGAAGATAATTCAAAAATGACTGCAGCAGTACATTGACATGGAACAGCCAGAAATTCAAGTTAGATTCAGAGGAGAACATGGAATGAGGGATAACATTGCTAATATCAGATCAATCCGATTGAAAGCAAAGAATACCAGAAAAATGTTTACCTGTGTTTTATTGACTACATAAATGCATTTGACTGTGAAGAACACAAGAAATTAAGGATACCACTGCAAAGAATGGGAATTCCAGAACACTTAATTGTGTTCATGCCAAACCTGTACATAGAGCAAAACGCAGTTATTTGAAGAGACCAAAGGGACACTGTGTGATTTAAAATCAGGCAATGTGTGAGTCAGGTTTGTACCCTTTCACCATACTTATTCAATCTCTATGCTGAGCAAATAATCTGAGAAGATGAACTATATGAAGAAGAAAGCAGTTTCAAGATTGGTGGAAGACTCATTAACAACCTGTGATTTGTAAATGACACATTGGATGCTGAAAGTGAAGAGCGCTTGAAGTACTTATTGATGAACTTGAAACACTACAGCTTTTAGTAATGGAGTACACCTCAGCATAAAGAAAACAAAACCCTCACAACTGAGCATCATGATAAGCAAAAAAGATTTTGAAGTTGTTAAGTATTTCATTTTATTTGAATCCACAATGTTCATGAAAAAGCAGTCAAGAAATTATATAACATATTGCATTGGGCAAATCGGCAGCAAACAACCGCTTTAAAGTATTCAAGAACAAAGATGTCAGTTCACTTTGTAAGGTCCACTTGGCCCAAGCCATGGTATTTTCAATAGCCTCTTATGCATGTGAAAGCTGAACAATAAATATGGAAGACCCAAGAAGAACTGATGCTTTTGAATTGTGGTATTTGTGAAGAATATAGAATATATTATGGCCTATCAGAAGAACAAACAAATATGTTTTGGAAGTACAACTAGAATACTTCTTGAAAGTGAGGATGGTGAGACTTTGCCTCAAATATTTTGGGCATGATATCTGAGGGACCAATCTCAGAAGAAGGACATCTCATTTGGTAAAATAGGTCAGTAAAAATAGGAAGACCCTGAATGAGATGGATTGGCAAAATGACTGCTAAAATGGGCTCAAAGATGGCAACAGATTTGAGCGTGGCATGGCCAGGTAGTGTTTCATTCTGTTGCACATAGAGTCACTATGAGTTGGACATGACACAACAGTGTCTAGAAATAATCATTCTCTTCCTTCTAAACAATTTTAAGTCATTGCCTGTCTTTAGTAATTCCTCATTTGTTTTGTACATTTCAGACATACTCTTCCTAATACTCGTGTATCATAATGCCATTCTTCTGCTAAATCCCCTTTTAAGGCATTCACAGTGCTCATGTTTGGCTTTTCTTTTAACAAGCATTTCTGACCTTCCATAGTGTGTCACAATCTTCCTTTCTGGATTGTTTCTGAATTCCATACAGAACTTCTGAACTCCAGGCTAAATACTCCACTTAACACTGACATGTCTTCATTGTGGCTTTTTTTTCTGCTTGTGTAACACATATTATTAGCTGTCTCCAGTTTTCAAAGATCTAGCTCTCTTTTGAAGTGCAGCTCATTTTCCAAGTTCTCAGTGGAATCTTTCATGATAACTTTAGGGGCTACTATCAATTTTCATGAAAGTTAAGCCCGTGTCTTTTACTTATCACGTATTTCCTTGTACTATAGTAATGTATGGAGATGTCTTTTGTTGTTGTTAAGTGCTGGTAAGTTGATTCTGACACATAACGATCCTGTACAGGGTTTCCAAGGAGCTGCTGGTGATTTGGTAGAAAATGTGAATTTTGTTCCAGGACTATGCTTGATAAATAAATTTTGGATGTGTGTTGAAAGAAAAAATATTTTCTTTTCTCCCCTGAAATATTTTTCTATAGGGGTACTGGGAATTTTCTTGGGTTTGTATCTCCTTTACCTTTTATGGTCAAATTAGGATTCAGTTTTTATAAGAACAGATATGTGACAGAGTAGGGGCTTGGATAGTCTTGGGAAATCAAAAATGAAGAAAATTGCTTTCTAGAGTGAATCAAAGACCCTAGCAATAAGTTGACAGAGCTGGGGGACAGTCTCTGGAATTCTATCTTCTTTAACAAACCTTTGCTTGCTCCTTGTTTAAGGATTTTACAAAGTTAGGGCAGTTATTATCTATGCAGGATGGTGGAGGTTGGGTGAATGGGCAGACAGACATAATCATTGTTTCAGAATGAGTGCCAGGAATGTCACTCATTGTACCTTCCATGCTTATTCAAAGCACCTGCTCAATGTTGTTATTTCAGGTGCCAGAATGTGTCATACATTATTGTGTCATAATGCATAAATGAATTGGGAAGAGAGATCAAAGTGTACAGATGAAGGCTGAGTATGAGACTCAAAATGAACCCAGGGATTTAATTTGTGCTTTCAATTTCAAAGTGATGATCCACAAATTATGCAAACTGTCTTTGGATTGACATGTTGGATTATTGTTAGTGTGCAAACACATGTCTTCTCAGAGATGAAGTCTAACTTTGGATATGCCTGACAGCACACCATTTTTGCTTTCACAACTAGTTTCAATATTTATTTTGTTTTTCTATTTCAGCACGGACTCAAAATAATTCAGAACACCTTATATTAAGTAAGTATTAAACTAGTCATATACAATTAAGGAAACTTGATTGTTTGGCAGTTGGAGAACTGACAATAAAAGTTGGATTTTAATCAAGTAGCTTTGCTTTGTATTAGGTTTTCTGTATCCCTATCTTAGTCCCTATTTTTATCCATGCCTCTCCCCTAGACAGCTATGCCTGCCATGCTTGGCAATGACTTGGCTGCCCAATCATCCCTCAGGCAGCAGCTGCAGCTCGGGTGACACAACATTTGCTTTCACTCTGAATTACCAAACCACCTTATGTCCAGCTCCAAAATCAAAATCTAGAGAAGTAAACCATACATGTACTAGAATAGCTTAGTCTGGTAGTTATTATACAATGTAACAGCAACCCATAATTAAAAAAAAAAAAAAAGCATCTTATATTTTAACCCACAATATACACGTACGTGATTAACTAAAGCAAAAATTTCCCAGAGTTACATTTACCTCTAAACTAAGATTTCCCAACCTTGGTACTATTTATATTTTACTCTATGAAACTCTAAATTATGTAAGTAGAGAGAAAGCTGTCGTATACAATGCAGGGTGTTTGGTATCATCCTTGGCCTTTACTGTCTAGATCCTAGCCCTCTCCACTCTCCAATCTTGTGACTGCCAAAAATCCAAAAATGTCCTCTGGGAGGCAAAATTGCCCCAGCTCTAGTGTTTATAATGCATTCTGATATTTTCTATTCTGCTCTGCTTCATTAAAAAAAAAAAAATGCTGTTTTAACCTACTGTATTATCTTTTGGATTTCTGTTATGGTGCTATAAGATAAGCACTGGAAGGTAAACTACAAGGTAGGCAGTTCAAACCCACCAGCTGCTCCTTGAAAACCCTATACAGGGTTGCTATGAGTTGGTGTTGACTTGGCGGCACTTGACAACAGCATATTTTTATGGTTGTTGTTTTTAAGTACCATGGAGTCGGTTCTGACTCATAGTGACCCTACAAAGGTTTTCTGAGGCTGTAAATCTTTACGGGAGCAGACCGCCTCATCTTTCTTCCATGGAATCGCTGGTAGTTTTGAACTGCTGACCTTGAGATTAGCAGCCCGATTCATAACCACTATGCTACCAGACCTACTAATAAGTTACAACCTACTGTAGACAAGCAGGGCTTAATGCATATTAACATTGCTTAATTGTGATGAGTACCAGCTTTATACCCAGGATGTCAATGAGTTATCAGACAAGAAAAGGTCATTGTATTGAAGGAACTTGATTTAATATCACAAAGATGTTGACTGAGACCCAACTGCCATTTGCTAGCTATATGACTTTGTGCCAGTCTTAGAACAATAAAATACATCTCAACTCATGGGACTGGATATAAATAATGGCTCCCCTTCTTTTCTTAAATTATAAATATGAGAATGAAATAAAATAATATAAATGAAAGGATTTGGTGAAGTGATTTCTGAGAGCTATTATACTCTCTACAGAGGATTAGTTTTAGCCTGAAAAAGGGCTTTTGCATAAAATAAATTATAATTCAGGACCACGTATGTGCTAAAATAAAGCAAGAAATGGGTGAGGGCACTGAAGTTGGGGTACTCAAGAAAGGCTTCCTGGAAGGGAAAATGGAGGCCTCTATCTGCCTGTAATTTCCTTCATTCAGGTGTTGACAATGCAGAAAATCAGGTGCTGTCATATAGATTTCTACTCTGGTAGCCCATGTAGTGCAGAGTAGAACTGTGCTCCATAGGGTTTTAAAGGCTGAGATCTTTTGAAAGAAGATTGCTAGGCTTTTCTTCTGAATAGCCTTTGAGTGGATTGGAACTGCCAGTCCTTCAGTTGGTAGTGGGGAGCCTAACCATTTGTACCATCCAGAGGCCCTGGCTATGTAGAGGGCCTTGAAAATGTTAACGTAGCTTGAGTTCCTAACTGTCTTTAGTACTTACAAACATTTCAGATATAACCAGTGCTTCAGGACCACACTCCAAGGATGAGATGGCAGACCAGAAATGGCTCCTGTATGGTTTGCTTTCTTTTGTGGGGTTGTCTCTACTCTTCATTACCTGTTTTTGCCTGGTTTGTTCGCTGAGAAAGCACCAAGGTGGGTTTCATTTTCCCTCTTCCCTCTGTACCCACACTATTCCTAGGGTGGGTTGATGGATTTTTATGTGGTTTCTGCTGTTTTATTTTGTGCTTTTCTGGGATACACCATGGATAATGATTTCCTGGGTAGTGACTCATAAGCAGATGGATTAATTCAAACATCCTCAAGTCATGGAACTGGCATGGAAGACCATGGCATGGTCTTCTGGTCAGGGACCTGAAAAGGAGGCACATTGCCGGGAATTTCTTGTTCAATTTGTGTTAATTTTAGGATCATATGAGAAGAAGGTCTGTAAGCCTTAAAGAGGTTTAAAGAGAAGTTGAAATGATCTCTCAAATTAGCCTATTTATGATTTGAATACATCCTCTTTTCCACAGTTACACCTTTTTTTGTCAGTTCTTTCTACATGCTTGAAATGCATCCTCAGTCAACAGTAACACATTTGAAAAATGCATGTTTAGTTAGGATGGGAAGTGTGTGATATTTTAATACAAGTTCCCTTCTGCTTTTGTAAAATCTCCTTCAACCTCACAACCACTCATACACAGTAAGGCAGAGGAGCGTGAAGGATTTTAATCTAACACTTCAGCTATCTCTTCATTTTATGCTCTTTTCCATCTCTTTCCATTCCTTTTCCATAACACAAAGTGTAGCTATAGAAACACTCAATTTATCTGCCTTTAGAGAAAGCTTTGTCTGTGAAAAAGCACTTCTGGTATTTTTGGATGAGGACTTCTGGAACCAAAAACCTTCCAGAATACTGAGGAACCCCTTTATAATCCCAAATCTGGATCTTCAACTCCAGGGCTCTTTCATGATTTCTCTGTAGGTTTCATCATCTTTTTTGAGGCTACTAGAATTTCTTTCAGAATGGCAAGAAGAGAATCAGAGAGTAGGCAGTAGGGGGTTTGGGGTAAGATGGTGACAGTACAACAATGTCTCTGTCATTGGGCATGGGATGTCCTCAGTGAAAGTACTTCTAGCCTTTTTAAAGTGATGAACTGGATTCTCTTGTATCCTCTTGTATGTTTCATAGAGTATCTCAGATGAGAAATGATAAACCAGTGAAGAAAATGACCAGCATGAATTTTCACAAACTAAAGGCTGTGTGGTACAGCAAATAAACCAATAAAAATAGCATCACTGGCAAGGCATAGGAGGGGAAGGCTTTGGGTAGAGACGCTGCCAACATCACTCTAAACACTGAATTTCAATTTAGCAATTTGATTCTAGAATCAAAACCACAATTTAGAGAGAATTAAAGAAGGTTTTGTATTGGTCTTTATTCCTTTTGGTTTCTTATTTTCCTTTTTTTGTGTCTTTCAGAGAAACAAAAGAAGTCCTTTGATTCAACAGGAAGGGAAATTAACTTGGTATGTATGATGT
>NW_006408579.1:14739958-14752222 GCF_000296735.1 Chrysochloris asiatica
ATATATATATATAGGGAGAGAGAGAGAGAGAGAGAGAGAGAGAGAGAGAGAGAGAGAGAGAGAGAGAGAGAGAGAGAGAGAGAGAGCAACCCCTGGTGGATTGCAATAGTAGGTTTGAACTGTAAGGTCTGCCATTCATGGTCACCAACTGTTCCTTGGAAACTCTATGCAGGATCGCTATGGGTTAGAACCTCTTCGATGACACTTAGCAACAACAACTATATATATACATATATACATATATGGAATCCTAGTGTGACACTGTGGGTTAATGTGCTGGGCTGCATTGTAGGTTTGAACCACAAGGTCAGCGTTTCAAACTCACCAGCTGCTCCTTGGAAACCCTATACAGGTCACTATGGGTCGGAACCGACTTGATGGCACTTAACAACAACAACATATTATATGTAGGTAATATATATATGTGTGTGTGTGTGTGTGTATGTGTGTGTGTGTGTAGTGGTGGCGGCTGTGTGCTGTGGTGTTGGTTCCGACTCATAACAACCTTGTACAGGGTTTCTGAGGCTGTAAATCTTGATAGTAGCAGAATGCCTCATCTTTCTCTTGCAGAACAGCTGGTAATTTCGAACTGCTGACCTTAAGATTTGCAACCTGATTTGTAACCACTATGCTAGTATATATGTAGGGAGTGCGGTGGCTCCATATGATAAACACTGGACTATGAACCACAAGGTTCTCAGTTCGAGGCTGCCAGCCACTCTAAGGGTGAAAGATGAGGCTTTCAGCTACTGTGAAGATTTAAAACCTTGGAAATCCTATACAGGGTCTCTGTGAGTCAGCACTGACTGAATGGCACTTAATAACAATACACACACACACACACACACACACACACACATATATATATATATATACAGTTGTCATTATTAAGTGCAGTCGAGTAGGTTCCTATTGCTACAAAACCATTGAAACTGTATGAAAATATAAAGCTATTGTTTCTGAACACATCCTCCATCTGCTACTATATACATCTGATGCCCATGTTTTCATCTTTCTAACACTTCCCTGGAGAATTCTGAGCTATTCAATTTACATCACATCAAAACATCCATTTTGGAATCCTCTAGAGACTCATATTATGTTCCTTTTCAATGTTCTTTGAGTTTAGGGAACAAAAATGTCTGAAGGGACAAGATCAGGACGTAGAGTGGAGAGGGTAAGCGTTCCCAATGAAATTCTATAGGACAGCCCTTGCTACCCTTAAGGAATGAGCAGGTGATTTGTCATGATGGGAAAAAGTCCTTGACATTTACTGGCCTGTATCTCATCAATGGACTTTTCAATTTTTGAAAACCTTCCTTATAATAAGCCCCTCTGATTGTTTTGTGTCCTTCAAGACAAATTCATAAAGATTACCTCTTTGGAATCCCCCAAATCAGTTGCTATAACCTTCTGAGCAGGCCTCTCTGCCTTGGGTTTAACTAGCCTAGCAAGTCCCTTGAGAAAGCACTGTTTTTATTGGCATCTTTTTTGAGAAGGCACCTTAACAAGACTAAGGCAAGTGCATTACTGAGAGAACTTTTCTGCAGCCATCCACTGATTGCAGAGACATATGTAAGCCTGTTTTGTTTGGAATAAATCCCTGCATATATGAACTAGAGCCCTAGTAACAATATATATATATTTTACCTCATACACACACATAAGAAGAGGTTTCAAAAAGTTTATAGAAGAATTCCATTATTTCTTAATTCCATTTGTCCATAATCTTTTAAAGCACCCTATACACATTATTTGGTGAATCTATGTAAGATTTTGGAGTCCTAGTATGGCACTATGGGATAAAGCACTGGACTGGAACATCAGTTTGAACCACAAGGTCAGCCATTCAAACCCACCAGCGACTCCTGGAAACCCTACACAGGGTTGTTATGTGTCAGAATCGACTAGACAGCATTTACAAACAGAAAACATGTATCACTTAGCATGTACCAGACACTGTACTGGAGTCCTGGTGTGGCACTGTGGGTTAATGTACTAGACTGTTTGGTTTGAACCAAAAGGTTGGAGGTTTAACCTCACATGTTGCTCCAGGAAATGCTATACAGAGTTGCTATGAGTTGGGACCAACCTGACAGCACTTAACAACAACAAGAAGAAAACACTGTTCCATATATATGTTGTTGTTGTTGTAAAGTGCTGTCGAGTCGGTTCTGACTCATAGCAACCCTGCATAGGAGGAGCAGCTGGTGAGCTTGAACCGCTCTCTCTCTCTCTCTCTCTCTCTCTCTCTCTCTCTCTCTCTCGTTTATTTTGCATTTTACATACATTAGCTCTTTTTTAAATGTGTTAATTTTGCATTTACCTCCATCTTTTGCAAAAGTTCGCAAAGATCAACAAGTTTCCGAATAAGTGGTTCTTAGGAAGCAGTGTAGACTTCCATCAAACAAGTAAAAAACGAAACCACAGAATCTTGGCTCAACTCTGATAAGTGCTTCAGGCTATTTACTTATTCTCACAGTACCCCTTAAAGATATTCTGGATGAGAATAGGAATCTAATGAAAGAATGCACACAAATAACCTCATAAAATGACTGGTTTTCCTCATAAATCACACATAAGGATAAATAAGGCATGCTCACAGGTTTATTTACTATGTAAACAGTCTCTGATTTTGTGTGGGCTCATTAAGAAAGAAACCTCCTAGATTTAGCAAAAGACGTTTTGGAGGCAGTGCCAATTTTTCTTAGAAAATAAATTTAGGCCTTTATTTTGGGTTTAATGTGTAAACACTGGAACTCAGAAAATAATGCAAGATTGGGAAATACATTTATGAAAAATGCAATTATCTACTGAACTGTGTTTCAGTTAGGAAGGAGTAGGAATAAAGAGGTTTTCCACAAAGATTTTAACCTAGGAAACCCTCTGGGGCAGAAATGACTCAACCACACACAGCAACAATAATGCTTTTGAGCAGAAGAAAGGCCTGACAAATTGCTTTTGTTAAGATGAACAAAAAAATTCAAACTCCCTGCCATCAAGTGACCCTGTATAGGGGTTCTGAGACTGTAAATCTTTTCAATAGCAGAAAGCCTCATCTTTCTCTTGGTGGGTTTGAACTGCCTACCCTAAGGTTAGTTCTTATCCCACAGTGCCATGAGATTACAGTCAAGAAAACCCTATGGTGCGGTACTAATCTGTACCACATGGAGTCACCGTGGAATCAACTCAGTAGTGATGGATTAACCTTTTTGAGAGCTCTAGAAATAACAAATAATTTTACATATAATTAATATAAAATGACATGAAGATTTTCTCACCAAGTTGCCTAATTTTAAACCAAATAAAATACATCAGTTTGGTAAACACGTATGAATTGTTTTGTATCAGTAAACATCTGGACTGTAAATGACAAGGCCAGTGGTTTGAGCCCACCAGCTATTCTGTGGGAAAAAAGGTGAGGTTTTCTACTCCCACATAGATTTGTAGCCTTGGAAACCCTATACAAGGTCTCTATGCATCTGAACTGATTTGACTGCACTTAACAGCAACAACAATCAATAAACACTGTGTTAGGTACTATAGTTTTGTTTTCTTAAACAGGAAAATTTTCTTGAATACTATTTCCTCTTTATAAATTTAAAAACAACAATTCTGCATTCTCTTCACAATCAGCCTGAGAGTCATAACACCATTTAAAACAATAATTTATATAACTTTCTGTGTTTCCAAGTTGATTAAAATGTGACTGTATTTTTTTCTGCGTAAACTGGATAAATCATTTGTGACTTGAAGTTGAATTCAAAATGTATTTTTCTGTGTGTCCATTAATTTTGTAATATTATTTTAAGGTGTCCATATCTTTCACTGGAATTTGAATTGCTCTATTGGAGTTATCAAGTCTTTAAAAAAAATAATCAAAGAGAAGGCATATCAGGTCCTTGGGCCTAAAAAATATTTAAGAGGGAGTTTGCATGGGAACCAGTGAAATAGAAATTCAAAGTAGAGAAAAGAACTGGTAAAAAGATGGCATACATATATATGATATAGACTCCTAGTGTGATACACTGGACTGCAAACCTCAAGGTCAGAAGTTCAAACCCACCAGCTGCTTGGTCCTTGGAAACTCTATACAGGGTCGCTATGAGTTGGAACCAACTTAACAGCACTTTACAATAATCTATCTATCTATTTATCTATCTATCTATCTATCTATCTATCTATCTATCTATCTATCTATCTATCTATCTACGTATATATATATATATATATATAGTTGTTGTTGTTGTTGTTGTTGTTGTTAAGTGCCGTCGAGTCGGTTCCGACCCATAGCGACCCTGTACAGGGTTTCCGAGGGTGTAAATCTTTACGGGAGTAGAAACCCTCATCTTTCTCCCGCGGAGCGGCTGGTAGTTTCGAACCACTGACCTTAAGGTTTGCAGCCCGACTCGTAACCACTACGCTACCAGAGCTCCATATATATATATATCTTATTCTGAATTGGTTCTCTGAGAGTATAATAGTGCTCTGTATACTAAATTGTATACAAAAATGACTCAGCTGTATATTTTTAAAGGGTGATTTTTATGGTCATATGAGTTATATGTCAATATTTTTAAAATGCTCTGTAAACTACCACACAAATGTCATCATACAAATGTCAGGTGTGATTGGCACTCTGTCTTTATCCTCTTTGTCCACCATATCCTGGTGGACCAGACCTTTTGTATCTACCCACACTGATGAATACCCAGTCACAGATTACCATGCCTTCTTTCACTCGGTTCATTCTAACAAAAATTTTCATGGAAACGAGCCGTCTTTTCGGAAGAAAGCCAGATAACTGAATTAACAGACTTAAATGGATTGAAAAGTTCAATAGGGACTGTATCGGTATAAAGATTTGTGGCTATTAGGTCACATGATAGTATTTTTTTCCTTTAGTGCTCTACCTAAAGAGTTGAATTGGGTTTCTGCCAGTAGAAGTTGGGACACATACCTTTTAGTCAAGGGATCGTCCTCCAGCCTTGATTGCTCTTTCCTTGATCAGAGGTAGGCGGTACACTCAGCAGTTAAAATGGAGTTTCTCAGGATACTGTCACATATGCTTGCCTGCTTGAAGTCTCCCCAAAAGTGTAATAATCCAGCTGCAGCCTACCTTGCAATGAGAACAATGAGTTCAGACAATTATGTACACTGTCAAAGAATATGGATCTGATACCATAAAAGAGCTAAGCCTAACTTTAAGAACATAAAATGATAGGCAAAATTGAAATGAAATAACAACTTTTAGTAGTATAAGCATAATATTTTCATTTTTACCATGTTTAGCTAGGAGTGGTTAAGAAGTCCCTAAAAATAGAACGTAACTGGGTCTGTTTTATGTTTCGTTTCTGTAAACTCACCTCTCTCAGAAGCTGTAAAACATTTCAAACTTCAAGATGTTTGAGCGTAAGCATTTCTTTAATAACTTTAAAAACTAAAAAGCCACATCAGGTGCCACTGCTTACAATTCTAGAGACCCCATATGTGCAGAGAACAAAGCTTTTCTTCCAATGAGCCTCTGGGGGAATTTGAACCAACAAGATTTCAGTTAGTAGCCCAGCACTTAGCTGTTTGCACCACTCTATAGGAGTCCTGGTGTGGTACTGTGGTGGATTAATGCTCTGGACTGCAAAGTAGGTTTGAGCCTCAAAGTTAGCAGTTCACGCTCACCAGCCACTCCTCGGAAACCCTATGCAGGGTTGCTATTGGTTGGAACCAACTTGACAGCACTTAACAACAACAACAACAACAGGACTATTAGAGCCCTGGTACTGTAGTAGATTACGTGTTGGGCTGCTAACCGAGTTCACTAGCCACTCCAAGGGAGTCCTATGTGGAGCTGCAGGATAAGCACTGCTAACTGCAAGGTCAGTGGTTCAAACCTACCAGTCACTCCTCGGACACTATACACAGGGTAATTATGAGTTGGAACCAACTCCATGGCATTTAACAACAACATTGGAATACCATTTTAGAATTGTTTTCTAGCTTTGTCCCCCAAACACTGTCAGCAATTTTTAAATTTTATATTTTTCATTATGATATCATGAATAACTCATAATATTTATTCTTTCTGCCCACCAAAAGATGATCTGTTCTGTTTTATCCTTAATTGTTCTAAAATATAATGCTATTAAATTGTAAGCTACCCTAAGTATGTTTTATATTTCCCTTTAATTTGTGCTGTGATTTTTATCTGAAAGAAGGATTGAAAAGTGTACTGTTAACCTCCAAATGACCAATAATAAATCAACAAAATAACTATTTGGGGAGAGCATAGTGATCCTCAAGCCTCTTTTCCTTTAAAATAATAGACTGTTTAAACTTAACTGTCAACAGCATACATGATGAATTGTAGATAATTTCTCCTTTGAGGTATATTTAGCCTCGAAATCATAGATGAGTAAATGCTCACTCATGAGTGAGGTTACTGCTAAAGGAAATGTACGAACCATATCTTTATGTGGTACTTCAACATTTTTTTTTTTTTTTTTTTTCCTTTGATAGGCTGTTGTTGTTCAGCCCTCTGGGAGGGAACAAAATGAAGTGAGCACCAGGCAAAATTCCCAAATACTGTCATCAGACACTGGAATTTATGATAATGAACCCCAGTTCAAGATACAGGAAAGGCCTGAGGTTTATTCTAAGCCGTGCTTGGAGGAAAGCAAGGAGAACATTGTTTATGCTTCCCTGAACCACTCTGTCACTGGAATGAACCCAAGACCAGTAAGAGATGTGAAAGAAGCTCCTACAGAATATGCAGCCATATTCAGGAGGAGTTGAAGCTTCTCTTGGTCTCCCATCAGAGGTCATTGGATACCTCCATGTCAGCACCACTATCTGGGCCCAACACAATACTAAATAAGATTAGTCCACCATAGAATTTTCATATTACAAAGATTTGTGTTGGGACTTGGATATAAAGGGACTGTATCACTAACATTTTTTCCTGAGAACTTCTTTAGGAGCCTTTTAAAATTATTGTTGTGGTGGTTGAGTGTTGTCAAGTTGGTTCCAACTTACAGTGACCTTGTATAGCATTTTTAAGGAACAGCTGGTGGGTTTAAACCACTGGCCCTATGGTTCACAGCCCACTACTTATCCTACAGCACCACATGAGAGTCCTGAGAACTTCTTTGGTAGCTTATTATTATTATTATAGCCTTAATTAAAAAAAAAAAATCTATTCTCCAAAAGTGAATGAACAAGAACAAGCAAGTTGCTTGCCCAGGAGACATCAAGGCAAGTGGTGGTGTCCCCTCAGAACAAACCCCCTGCCAAGACTAAGATTCAATGGGAATACACGCTCTGACTGGTGACCACATTCATCACCAATAAGCATAAGTGAGGGAAAAACAGCAATGAAGCTGCGAGCTAAACCCTACAACATTCAATAGACTCCTGTGAATCCTGGCGGAGACCTGGTTGACCAGCAGTGTGGCAAGACCTGGGGACTCATGGGCCCAGAGTCAATGACATAGTCATAGAGGACTAGAGTGGAGAGTGAAGCATCCAGCTGATAAGAAGAGAGGGCATATGCACAAGAACACCCACATTTGCAGATAATACCCACTTGACCTGGCTTCAATGACTGGATGATCAGAGCTCAACCTGAAGAAGAAAGAAGAGGAAAAAAAGAGTAATCTGAAACAATTTGATGAACTTGACCTACACCTATGGATGCAGTAGCTCAAAAGAGGGAACACATTTTCACAGCGAGAATCATTCCCACCCACTCCATACACAGAGTAAATAGGGATGGGCAACTTGGACATTGGCTACCCAAAAAGGAGGGGGGCTACAAAGGCAAGAAGTGACTGGCTTACAAACTTTCAAGAGGGAACCTATATCCAGAGGGTGTGGAGGAAGGTAGAATCTCCAGTGAGTACTATCCAATCTGTCTAGGTGGGGCTGATGAAAGGAAACGTGGATAGGTCTCTTATGATACAATAGTGAATAATTGTTTTCAGGACTGACTGTGAGGATTGGAAATGTGAAGGTCGACGTAACAAAGAGGGAAGTGATTGACTTTACAGTCTAGGAGCAGTGGTCCCTGGGACCATCAAGGGAGAAGAGCGGAGAGTGGGACCCTACCCAGAGAAGCAGTGACGCCAGAGATGGAGGCAGAGACGATGATGTGGAGAGATGGAGCAGCTGGGGACTTTAGACCCAGAGAGGGAGAGGGGCTGTGTGCTGACAACTGGTGGGGGGCAGGCTTGCAGGGTATACCCTTTGGTTGGTTTATGATGCATGGAGGGGATTGTAACCATGGCAATGAAAGATGTATGATAGGATGAATGTAAAACTAATGTTCCCCCATACAAACCATCACATAATTCACAATAAAACATTTAAAATTTTTTGATTGTGCAGTAGAATAATGAAACCTTTAAATTTAGCTACATTTTACCCAATGTAAAAACTAAAAAAATGTTTCCTTGGAGTTTTCAGACATTGGTATAGAAGAGAGTTTATGTTACCTGGATCAACTCACAACAAACTCTTGAAAAGGAATGTTCCAACCCAACCAACAATAATGACTGTATATTTATTTCCAGTTGATTTTCCATAATAGGACATTTTTGTATGTAAATGTAAGCCTGGGGTTTCTTAAAAATAAAGGGGATAGGGGTATAAGAGAAATTGTTTTAGATTTCATAATATAACCAAAAAAGTTGTGGTGCAATAAAGATATTAAATTGGATATGGGATAGATGTTCTCCTGAAAATAAACCTGAAAAGCAAATGTTTATGCATATGCTGTTAGATTACTAAATGCATTTAACTATTAATGGGGCAAATAAAGTTTGGCACATTTTATGGACAAAGTGGTAGCTTAGTCTTTGGATAATTTGTTGTTAAGTGCTGTCGAGTCATTTCTGACTCATATCGACCCTGTATAGGTTTTCTGAGGCTTTTAAAACTTTTTTTGGAGCAGTAAATTTCATCTGTCTCTTGCAGAGCACCTAGTGGGCTTGAACCACCAAGCTTGTGGTTTGAAGTCCGGTACATATCCTACAGAGCGTAATGTTTAAAATGTGACATTATGCTGCAGAATTGATGTACTGAAACAACATGCTGAAATCTGCAAAATCAATGAAAATAGATATGCTCATGCAAATGCAGATTGATGGCTTAAACTGCTTCTTGCAGACATTTAAAAGCATAATCAGTAGAATGGAGAAAAATCTAAAATATTTCATTGGTCAGTATGGATCAACACATTTTTTTTCACCACATTTGTATTTTGCTGTTCTTCTTACTAAAGAATCGGTGCAAATGATACACATGAAATTATAGCCACGTAAGAATACGGCAAGAAGAATGTCTTCAGGTATTTTGTATTTCCACTGAGTACTTGAGTCTAATTATTTTTAAACTAGCCTACAACTTAATTCAAAAACTTGAGGCTACTAGAGTTCTCAGGTGCTGCTGCTACTAAATAATGCAATAGTCCTCATGCAAAGTGAATAGCAAAGGTTAGGACCCAAATATATGAACTGCTATAAAAATGATGTATGTGTGTATATGTGTAGGAGAAGCAGGTGACTTATAAGTCACCTATAGGAATGGTAAAAGAGAAACTGACCAGAGTGACAGTCCATTGTCAGTTTTCTAAACAAGCTCAAAATATTTATAGTTTTGTTGTTAAGTGCCGTCGAGTCATTTCCAACCCATAGCAACCCTGTCTAGGGTTTCCGAGGAGCAGCTGGTGAACTTGAACCATTGACCTTGCAGTTCAAATGGCTTTGCAGTCTGATGCATTAACCCACAGTGCCACACCAGGACTCCAAATACTATATATAGTATGTAGGTCATGAAAGAAAACAGTGTTTGATATTATGAGGATGAGTGTGTGAGTGGAACGCATACAAAAATAAGCAAAATTGAGGTTTGAGTGATGGTAGTGAGTTTTTTCTTGAGTAAACACTGGCATTAATTTTCTACCCCTTAGGTCTGGTGTTGTAGGTATTGTTTGTGAGTTACTGTTCTGGCCAGTATGGTCTTCTGGCCAGTATGGTCTTAGTACACAAAGAATTTTAAGAAACCATTTTAGATAGGCTCTTCTACTCAAGTTTCATTTATGGAACTTATGCAAAAAATAAAGTAGAAGAGCTGCCTGGGGTACTAAAAATAGAAACGTGAAATATGAGGAAGATATGGTCTCCTCTTGTCAGATAAACACACACAGCCTAGCAGTCCCTTCAGAATTTTCTTCAAAAAAAACAAAAAAGCCAACCATTTCTGTTATTGCTATTTGGATTATTCCCATCAAGTTTTATAGTTAAGATAATATTGATACTGATTTCACCTCTGTAAATGCTTAAGTTTATAATTGTATTCCACATATCAAAATCACAAATCATTTATGTTTTTATTACTTCTTAATAAAAGATGTCACAGATACATATCTATTTCTCATAATAAATTGATTTCACTATTATTTGCATGGCATATGTTATTAATTTATAGGCCACTTGGGGAAAAATATGTAGCTAAATGAAATTATTTTCCATGAATTTTAAGTTTGGTGATTGTATCTAGGAGGCACAGTGGTTACAGAACTCATCTGCTAACCAAAAAATGGGCCAGTGTGAACTCACAGGAGAGCAATGCAGCAGTCTGTCTGTCTAAAGATTTAGTGTTTTGGAAGTCTTACAGGTGGGCTTGCTCTATCCTTTAGGGTAAGAGCCAACTAGACAGCAGTGAATTTGAGTGTTTTGTTTTGTTTCTATCTGATTTTGATTGTTCCCAATAAGAAGGTAAAGTTATTAAAATTTACTTAGAATTAATTTGACTTTACTTTTTTTCTTTAAGTTTTTATTGTGGATTGAATGAAAGTTTACAGGGCACATCATCAGTTTTACATTCAACAAATCATACACCTTGTTTCATAACAATGATTACATTCCCCTCTATGTACCATCAGTAACAGTATTTCTCTCTATTCACTTTAGCTCTTAAAAAAAAAACCCAAAACACTCAAGCATATATAATAATTTATACCACCAAAGGACACATTCTGCAAGTCTACTTCATGGCCACCATCTCTTAGTCCCTCTCTTCCCATGAATCTAGAGTTCTCAGTGCTCCCTCTCTCCAGGTCCCAATCTCTGACTCCATCTCTGGTGTCCCTGCTTCTCTGGGTAAGGGCTCCATTCCACTTGTGCTCTTCTCCCTTGGTGGTCCTAGGATCCTTTGTTTCTGGTGTGTAAGATTAACTGCTCCCCATTTTTGTTACAAGCCTTCTACCTTTACAATTGTGACAGTCACAATTAGTCATGATAACAATTACTATTGAATCATATGAATCTTATCCCCGTCTCTTTTTACCAGACCTATCTGGACAAGATGACAACTATTTAGTGGGGACTCGTTCTCCCACACACACACACTCTTAAATTAAACTCCCTCTTGAAACTTTGTAAGCCAGTCACTTCGTGCCTTTTTAGCCCCCTCATTTTAGGTATCCAGTGTCTAAGTAGCCCGTCCCGATCTATACTGTGTACAGAGGGAATAGCATTGATACTTGATGTGAAGACTCCTTCCCTCTGTTTATTTAAAGTTACTACCACCATGAGTATAGGTCAAGTTCATCAAATTGTAGCAATTTTCCCTTGTTTCCTTTATCAAAATTTAAAAAAAAAATTTTTATCCTCCTTTAGTGGAGTTCTGATGATCAAGCCATTGAGTCTAGGTCAAATGGGTACTATCTGCAAATTTGGGTGTTCTTGTGCCTCTCCCCTCACTTCATGTCAGCTGGATTCTTCACTCTTAGCTCTAGCCCTCTGTGGCTATGTCCTTATCCAGGGGCTCAGGTGTCCCCAAGTCTCACCACATATTGAACCAGCAGCTCTTCCTCTTCTCTCTCTCATCTCCAGGTCAATAGGAGTCAATGGACCCTGGTTGAACTCAGCCCATTTGTTCATTGCTGCCTTTCCCTCTCTTCCATTCACCAGTAAACAAACGTCCATGCCAGCAAGCTTACATGCCTGCGCATGTGTTCCCTTTGAGTTTCTGTCTTAGAGGGAGGTTTGTTCTGAAGGCACTTGATTGCTTGTCTTGATGGCTTCCCGGCAAACAACTTACTTATTCTTGTAGTAGTCAGTCATACTAACATGTTTGCTTTGAATTTTTCCTGATGAACTATCTTTGAAGATGCATCTTCTGTCACTCTAGCTGTTCCAGGCTGGTCTGCTTGTCCTTTCTAGTGGGAATGTCCCACCTCAGAAGGTTCTGGATGGGACTTAGGATTCC
>NW_006408579.1:14753192-14754598 GCF_000296735.1 Chrysochloris asiatica
CTTGGTGTTTTTCTTTTAGGGTGTATCCTTCCTGGGGTTTGTTGAGCTTCTTGGATGCTTATCTTTTCACTTTTCAGGATGTTAGGGAACTTTACTTCCAGAAGTTCTTCAACTATCTCTTCTGTGGATTTGTGTGAGTCTTCCTATTCTGGAAGCCGATAATTCTTCAGTTATTCCTCTTCATGCTGTCCAACATGAATCTTAGACCTTCTTCAGATTTTTTTTCAACTTTTTTTCTGTTTGTTCTTTTATCTTTGACCTGCCAATTTTGCAGTTCATAGTCTAGTACTTATCCTACAGTGTCATATCAGTACTCCTGAGTATAAAATAGAAAAATGATTATCAAGTCTATGGCACATAAACAACCCAAAGAACTTGCTAAACTTCTGAATACCAGGGTCTAGTACCAAGAAATTCTGATTCAGAAGATCAAGGATATGACTGTATAATTTTTTCCCTTAAAGAGCTCCTCAGGTGATTTTGATAGAGCTTTCTCAATGCCTACAAGTTGAGAAACCCTTAAACAGAGACTAGATTTGGTATGTGTAATGTAATTGATCTGTATTACTTTCTATCCTAGATGGCACAGGTCCCAGAGTAAATTTTCTAGCCTGATTATATTATTTCACATCATTTATTTGTTACTGACACATTTGAACTGTGGTGTTGGCAAAGAATATTGAATATACCATGGGCTTCCAGAAGAATCAACAAATCAGTTTTAGAAGAATACATCAAGAATGTTTTTTAGAAGTAAGAATGATAAAACTTTTTCTCTATCGCTTTGGGCACATTATCAAAAAGGACCAATTCCTGGAGAAGGACATGATGCTTGGTAAAGTAGAATCAATAGAAGAGAAGGAAATCTTTCATGATATGGATTAACACAGTTGTTGCAACAATGGCTCAAGCACAACAATGATTCAATTTCAAGCACAATTCTAGAAAATATTTTGTTCTGTTGTACAGGAAATCACAATGCATCACCTACCTGTAGTGTATTTTTTTTTAAAAACTGCCATTTTATTTCTTTAAAACTTTTTATTGTGAATTGGGTGAAGGTTTACAGAGCAGATCAGTTTTCCACTAAAAAATGCATACATGTTGTGTCTCATCTCATTGATTGCAATTTCCACAATGTAACAATGCATCACACTTCCTCCCTATGACTCCTATTTCCATCCACCACCCCCAACTCTTCTGAACTTTGACCTTGGGTAATTGCTACTGTTTTTATGTCAAGTGGTTGATTATTCCAAGATGTGCATACTTTCCTAGTGTTATTTTTCCCCTTAAGTACCTGTCTACTCTTAGGCTAAAAATTGAGCTACAGAAATGAGCTCATTTACAAACCTGAAGAATGGATAAGAGGTCCCTGGGACCATCAATGGAGAAGAGTGGAGAGC
>NW_006408579.1:14756588-14757884 GCF_000296735.1 Chrysochloris asiatica
TAGTGAGCTAGAAGATAAATCTCTCAACACTACAAAGATAGAAGAGCAAGCAGAAAAAAGGATTTAAAAAATCTGAAGAAGGCCTAGAATTCATGTTGGACAACATGAAGAGGAATAACTTAAGTATTATCGGCATTCTGGAACAGGAAGAATCACACAAGTCCATAGAGGAGATAGTTGAAGAGCTTCCAGAAGAAAATTTCCTCAACATTTTGAAAAGCGAAAAGATAAGCATTCAACAAGTTCAATGAACCCCAGGAAAGATAGACCCTAAAAGAAAAACACCAATACATATCTTAATCAAGCTCTCCAAAATCAAAGATAAGGACAGAATCCTGAACGCAGCTAGGGAAAAGAGAAATATAACATACAAAAGCAAGCAAATCAGATTAAGCTTGGATCTCTGAACAGAAACCATGCAGGCAAGAAGGCAATGGGGAGACATATGTAAAACCCTGAAAGAAAAAAATTGCCAACCAAGAATCTTCTACCCAGCAAAGCTGTCAATCAAATATGACAGTGTAATCAAAACATTCTAGGATAAACAGAAGCTAAGGTATTTTTCCAAAGCCAACCTTGCTATGAAAAACATCCTAAAGGAAGTTTTGTGGACAGAGAACCAAAAAGAACAGACAACAACCAGAGATTGACATATGTGGCAGCATCACTCTGAACTCAGTCAACAAATGGAAGAGTCAAGAGCACAATAAAATTATAAGAACAAAGGATCTGGGAGGTGAGTCTATGATCAAAACAATTACAATGCGAAAGAAGGTAAACACAGAGGCACAAAGATGCAGGTGTTGAGAAAGACAGGTAGATTCCAGGATAAAATAGACTGTCTTAAATGGAGGGAAGAGTTAATGGAATATAAGGTAACCACAATGGTGAAGTTCGGATGGGGAGTTTAGTTTGGGTGTTGGGGAAGGCAATATAAGTGGGAGGCGGTGAAAGAACATGGCAGATAGGTGAACACTGAGACAGGTTTCCATGGCCTAAGTGGGGCAGAGGTAAAGAGTGATGCATGCGCAACCTTGGAACAACAGGGCTTTGTGATACAGGGATCTAGGCATAGTTTAAGAGGGAAAATAATACTAAGATGCTTGACTGACTATCTTTTGAATATTGGTTTCCCTGGCCTACTATTGTAAAATAGACACTTGAGTGGGATAGAAAGAAATGTCGGGAAACATGATTAGAGAAAACTTGTAAGCCCGTCTTCAGCCTATAACTGATTGGAATACCTAAAAGGGGTTCTAGAACTTGCCCAGTGAAACAAGCCTCTTGTGGAGCCTT
>NW_006408579.1:14759599-14766665 GCF_000296735.1 Chrysochloris asiatica
GTCATGGCAAATTCTGAGAATGGCCAGAAATCCAGCATAGATTACATAGAAGGCACCACAGGATATGAGACAAGACTTATTTGTAATTATCATTTCAGTAGCACGTATCCACTTACAAAGCACTGTCCTGTATATTTCACAAGAAAACAACAAAAACAATTATACATTATAAGAGATCTATTGCAGCTATTTTCTCATTAAGCATCTTGACTGTCAAAGATGTATACAATTAACTTGCTGGTATTTTCAGAATTATTTTTTTTAGATAGTATCATTGCAAAATTACAGTCTTAATAAATGTTCAACAATGGAGATATAATTTTATTTGGGGTTAAAAATGTAAAAGCAGGATTGGCTAGAATGTCAACAAACTCTATCAGGAGACATCAAATATAGAGGAATTAGAAACTATAAACTTTGATATTTGTCATTTATAAGCTACCTCAAAATGGTTAAAAATGACAGCTCCAATCTGGACATCACTTTTGAAATTTATGGGAATTTATGTTTCCTTTTGGATGCTACATTCTATCAGCATCATGAATATAGCATTCAATATTTATTGGACTTATAAAAATGTTTGGGAAGTATCTTTTAAAAAGGTAAGTCGTGCAAAATAAATGACATTATAGCAAATCTCGTTCAAGCAAGTATTGCAAGTAACAGTGGAGCAAGTCCATAGATAAATACAAGCAGTTGCTATCAACTCTGACTCATAGAAGCCTCATGAATGTTAAAGTAGATATGATCCAATGACTGATATTTTAAAAACAGATCATCTCTGATTGGACTTGAACTTTCCATCTTTTTGTTTAGCAGTTGATCATGTTGACTACACCAGGAACTTCTTAGATGGACTACTATATTAAATTGAGACCTATGCATTACTAGTTTCTATGGTTCACACTCATGCATTTATAAATCCATAAAATTTTACCTCTTATGATGGTGACATCTATGTACAAATATCATGAACAAATTCCCAAAACCACACATAAATTTAAAATCTTGACAGCATTCAATAGGAAGGGCATTTTATATACAGGGGGACAATTATAATAGCTACTAACTTTTCATTTTAAAAAATGTTATTGTTGTTAGAAGTTGTCGAGTTGGTTCTGACTCATAGTAACCAACCCCATGAACAACAGAATGGAGCACTGCCTTGTCCTGCACCATTCTCAAAATTGTTGTTGCACTTGAGTCCATTGCTATTACCACTGTGAAATCCATCTCGTTTGGGGTCTTGCGATTTTTCATTGACTCTCCTCTTTACCAAGCATGATGTTGTTTCCAGAAACTGATTTCTTCTGATAACATGACCAAAGTCTAAGAGGTGAAGTCTTGTCATACTTGCTTCTAAGAGGCATTCTGACTTTACTTCTTCCAACATAAATTTTCTTGTTCTTCTGGCAGCCCATGGTTCTTTCAATATTCTTCTCCAACACCATAACTCAAATGTATCAATTATTTTACTGACTTTCTTATTCACTGTCCAGCTTTCACATGCATATAGGGTTATTGAAATTATCATGGTTTGGGTCCTCAAACTGACATCTTTGCTCCTGCACACCTTAAAGAGGTCTCATACAGCGGATTTGACTAATGCAATCTGTCCTTTGATTTCTTGGCTGCTGTCTTCATGAGTGTTGATAGTGAATCCAAGCAAAATGATGTCTTTGACAATTTTACTCTTTTCTCCATTTATCGTGATGTTATTTATTGGTCCAGAGGTGATGATTTTTGTTTTTGCTACATTGAGGTGCAACACACACTGAAGGCTGTGGTCTTTGATATTCATCAGTAAATATTTTAAGTCTTCTTTGCTTCCAACAAGCAATTTTGTATCATCTGCATATCACAGGTTATTAATGAGCCTTCCTCCAATTCTGATGCGGTGTTCTTCTTCATATAATCCAGTTTCCTAGATTATTTTCTTAGCATACAGATTGAATAAATAGGTGAAAGAATACAACCCCAGCGCACACCTTTTCTGATTTTATACCACTGCGTTCCCCCCTTGTTCTACTCTAATGACTGCTCTAACTCCTGCTCTATGTACAGCTTCATTACGAGCACAATTAAGTGTTCGGGGATATCCGTTCTTCAAAATGTTATCCAAAGCTTGTCCTGATCCATAAAATAAATAAATAAATGAAAATTAAAAACAATGAATAGAAGATTTTGAAGTGCTGGAATTGAAGCAAAACTGTTAGTATAGAATGCTATGTCCAGAGAAATTGTTATAAAAAAAATTAAAATAAATAATAGAACAAGTTGTGAACTGCAGTTGTTTGTTTGATAATGGTTTACCAGATGATTGGGAAGAAAGGTGAACTGCTTCTGGAAGAATCTAACTTCTAAACCATACATTGATGATTATGCAATGAGGAAGTTCAACATGACCAGAATCAGAATACTTAAATCCAGGAAGACCTCTCAGCTGCTTGGTTGATGAGAACACTCCAGTTAGTAGAACAAATAGTGCAGCATTTGGATAGTCTTCACATCCCAGACTGGCAGACAGGAGAGTCAGATTACAGGGAAATAGAAATTACACAAACAAGACTCATTCACCCACTCCTCCAGACCTACTGGAAGGCTATGACAACTATTGTGGTTAACTGATTTCAGCTTCCTAAGAAAGTCAGGAAAACAATTAAAACACAACAAAAAATATTAATCTGTGTTTAGGAATTTTTCATGAAAATGAAAGTAAATTCAAAATTTCCCAACTTTGAAAAGTCTCTGAAACAGTAGATTACCTAAACAAGTTTTACCTTGGGCTATTAATCTCTGCTTTCTTTAAAAAAAAAAAAGAGAGAGAGAGAGAGAGAGAGAGAGAAAGAGAGTGAGATATAATTAATTATACCTCCCCATCACAAAGTTAGGGGAGTGAGTTGACTTTATCGGATAATCACTGGACTTAAACTGAGGGGTTGGTGGTTTGAGTTACTCCACAGAAGAAAGATGAAGTTTTCTACTTCTGTAAAGATTTATAGCCTTGGAAACCCTATATAAGGTGGCTATGAGTCAGAGACAACTGGATGGCACTTAACAACCACAACAACTGTGAAGATCAAGGTGAATCTAGAATGCTATGAGTGAATGAAAGAAGGGTGTCCATCTGGCTTTGGTGTGGGCCACCATGATCAAGAGCAATTTTCCCCATATGATTCAGTGTCACTGAACTAAAAACACCCAGAAAAATTATGAGTGTGTTCTCAAAGAGGTTACTAATCAAGAGGTCCTGAGACAAATACTAAAAAGTCTTTCTCAGGAATAGCCAGAAATATCACCATAGAAAGCTTGTAAGTCCATCTTCTGCCTAAAACTGATTGGAATACCTAAAAAGGGGCTACAATGTGTCCAGTAAAGGGATGGGCAACTTGAACATTGGCTACCCAAAATGGGGGGAGGGATACAAAGGTAAGAAGTGACTGGCTTACAAGCTTTCAAGAGGGAGCCTAGATCAACAGGGCGGGGAGGATGGTAGAGTCTCAAGTGAGTAATATCCAACCTGTCTAGGAAGGGCTGATGAAAAGAAATGCAGATGGGTCTCTTGTGATGCAAGGGTGAATAATTGTTATCAGGACTCATTGTGAGGACTGGAAATGTAAAGGTGGATATTTTATAGCAAGGAAGGGAGTGATTAACCTTTCAGTCTAGGAGCGAAGGCCCCTGGGACCATCACTGGAGAAGAGCAGAGATCAGGACCACACCCAGAGAAGCAGTGAGGCCTGAGATGGAGACAGAGAGGATGACATGGAGAGATGGAATGGTTGAGGACTTGAGATCCAGGGAGGGAAGGGGTCTGTGTGCTGAGGACCGTGGGGGGAGAGGGGGCTGTGGGGTATACCCTTTGGTTGGGTGATGATGCATGGACGGGATGGTAACTAAGGCAATGAAACGATGTATGATAGAATGAATGTAATATTTGTGTTCCCCCATGTAAATTATCACACAATAAAAAATTTAAAATAAAAAAAAAGTATTTCTCAAACATCTCAAAATTATTACCCAGAAGAGTACACAGATAATAATAGCTAGTGTTAGCTATCACATACTAATGCCTAGGATATCAATTTGTATTTGTTCCATATCATTTTCGCTTTGAATTATGGTGTTGGAGGAGAATACTAAAAGTGCCATGGACTGCCAAAAGAACCAATAGATCTGTTTTGGAAGAAGTACAGCCAGAGTGCTCCTTGGAGGCCAAGATGGCTAAACTTTGTCTCTCATACTTTGGACATATTGTCAGGAGGGAACAGTCACAGGAGAAGGATGTCATGCTTGGTAAGATGGAGGGTCAGAGAAAAAGAAGAAGACCCCCAACAAGATGGGTTGGCCAGGTGGCAGCATTGATGGACTCAAGTGTGGCAGCGGTAGTGAGGTTCGCCCAAGATTGGACATTGTTTCGTTCTGCTGTGCATGAGGTCGCTATGAGTTGGATCTGACTCGATGGCACCTAGCAACAACAACAAAAAAAACCAACAATTTTCCTAGATTCATACTTTGTACATTCCACATTTTGATTATTAATGGATATTTCCAACTGTTTTTTTTTTTTTTTTCTCATTTTGGTTTTAAATCAGGACAGGTATATGGCAGGGCTGCATTCTTTTATCATATTTATTTAATGTGTATACTTAGCAAATAATCCAGGTAACTGGACTATATGAAGAAGAAAGAGCATCCAGATTGAAATAAGACTCACTAGCAACCTGTAATATGCAAATGACACTACCTTGTTTGCTAAAATGAAGATTTGAAGCATTTACTGATGAAGATCAGTATGGATTACACCTCACTATAAAGTAAACAAAAATGTCCACATCTGAATGAATAAGCAATTTTATGATAAAAGGAGAAAAGTTTGAAATGGTTAAGAATTGCAATTTACTTGAATCTACAATCGTAGAAGCATGGAAGCAGCAATCAAGAAATCAAACAATGTGCTGCATTGGGCAAATCTGCTGCAAAAGATCTCTTTCAGATTTTCAAAAGCAAACATGCCACTTTCAGAATTAAAGTATACCTGACCCAAGCCATAGTCTTTTCAATTGCCTCATACACATGCTAAAGTTGTATAAGAGAGACTGTAGAAAAATGATGCCTTTGAATTAATATAAAATATACCATAGACTGCCACAAAAAGAAATAACCAGAGTGCTCCTTAGAAACAAGTAGGGAGAGACTTAACATCACGTGCTTTGGACAGGAGGGACTAGTCCTTCGAGGACATCATGCTTGGTAGAGTGTCAGCAAAAAAGAGAAAGAATCACAACCATATAGATGAACACAGTGGCTGTAACAATGGATTCAAACATAGCAATGAGTGTGCGGATGATACAGAACCAGTCAGTATTTTGTTCTGTTCTACAGAGAGTCACCATGAATCAGAACCAAGTTAAACACACCTAATAACAACAGCAAGGAGCTCTGGTGGCATAGTGGTTATGAGTCGGGCTGCCAACCTCAAGGTCAGCAGTTCAAAACTAGCAGCAATTCCGTGGGAGAAAGGTGAGGTCTTCTGTTCCTGTAAAGATTTGCAGCCTCAGAAACCCTGTGCAGGGTCACTATGAGTCGGAACGGACTCCACGGTACTTAACAACAACAACAATAACAACAGCATTTACAAAATGCTTACTAGTTTTTAAAAGCTGTTGTTTTGTAAAGGCAGCATGTTACGGACTTTATGTGATTTATCTCCCTTGATCCTCACAATTTCCCTATGAAGTAAGCACCAACGAAAATCTCAGTTTAGAAATGAGAAAACTAAGACTTAAAGAGGACTTTTTTTCCTTAAGGCAGTTAAAGTTGGGATTCTGTCATTTGTTATAAAATTTTTAAGTTAATTTACTTCTTAAAAAACTAATTAATGATGCGCTCTGTTTAGAAAAACTCCATGAATTTCCTATTGCCTATAAGAGCTTCCCTCTGAGATGCAGAAACCAAGAGAATAGACTAAGACTATCTTGTCATAAACTGTTGAGTTGGACAACAGCATATGAGTTGCCCATGAGGCACAGAGTGTGAAATTAAAATGGTAAATCTGAAAGCAAGTATTTACAGTAAATATAAACATGTGTCTGGGCAGATGTCCCACTAAGTTGTCTGGCTGAATAGCATAATTACAGATGAATGGAAACAGGGACAATTTAGATACAGTGGGTGACTTACTTATAAGAGTGAGAGGAGGAAAACTTTGCCAAGGAAATCCATTCCAAGAAGATTATTAATGAAGTTTCAGAAAACCTCAAAATTTCAGGCCGCTCAGCCTTGGGTTTTGTCTCAGATTTAAACAATATCTGGGTACAGTGACTTTCAGTCTACATCAATAGTTTTGATGAGGGCTCACTCTTCTAAATGTACACATGGATAGTGAACAACAGTCTGATCATGAGACCTTTTTAAGTGTATGGTTGCTTCTTTACGAACCATGGTGATTATATTGTTTTGGCCAGATAGAGAGATATCTTGGCTTGAATCATCAGTACTGCTTCATCCTCCCCTTGATAGATGGCTTTACCAATCTTAGAGCATCAAGAACATTTAGATACTAAGATCATTTCCTGAAGTAGTGTAAGTCGTAGTTTATTTCTGACCGAGAACAGAATTTGTGAATGCTCAGAAATAACAAACAGCAACTCCCAAAATATTGTGGTCCGGAAAGTCAATCTGCACACACATCTTGGTTACAAAATATTTCTTCCTGAACCTCCTTGCATTCTAACCTCTGGAAAGTAACACTCAGGAAGAGAACCATGCCAGTTCTCTGAAGATTGTTTTCATTTCTCATTCTGTTCAACCCTACTTCCGGAGCTGGCCTGTATTCTTGGACTTCCCTACCTTATTTTGGGGAACACTTCCTCAAAGGACATGACCCAGTTGGTTGATTTCAGTTTTTCTGCTTTGCATGGCCAAAGCTTTAGACCCACTCTTCTCCCTTATACAGGGCCTTGCTTGAATAAAAATGTTTTGTCTGTGACTAGAGTCATGCTAGATTCCTGGTTAATGCGCTGGACAGCACAGTTGGTTTGAACCTCAAGGTTGGAGGTTCAAG
>NW_006408579.1:14767125-14768579 GCF_000296735.1 Chrysochloris asiatica
AAACCCTATACAGGGTTACTATGGGCCAGAACTGACTCGCTGGCACTTAGCAACAACAATAACAGCAATAACAGGATATTTGGAGGCATGGTGTGGTGTGGTGCAGGAGGATAAGCACTAGATTGCTAACTTCAAGGTTGGTGGTTCAAACTCACCAGCCTATCCTCGGAGACCCTATATAGGGTTGCTATGAATTGGACCCAACTGGACAGCACTTAACAACAACAGAGGATATTTATTTTTCACCTGTCTTGATTTGATTATGGATTCTCTATACCTTTACCAGGATGGACTACTTTGTCCTGTCAGTTAAATAGGCTCCTCCAAAGTTCCAATAAATGTTCTCACAAAATAAAATATCATACGTAAGAATTCATTTTCTCAGTAGTATTTTATCAAGTTCACATTATCTCTGCTCACTATGTGTTCTGACTCTCTTCTGTGTGTCTTACATAGCTAACTCCTTCTAAAAGTCAACGCTGATTAAGATAATGTACTAACTTCTAGGCACGACATTTTAAAGTCTACAAATTAATTCCAATCTACATTTCCAGATTTATTTTTCCCTACTTTCTTTAATACCCAACAGACAGGAAAGCATAATCAGAATATAAACTTTACCCCTTATCCTCAGAAGACCTGAATTTTTAGAGGGATAGTGAATACATAAAAAGGTACTGGAGCCTGATTCCCCTTCATTCCTTTTATTCATAATTGATAGGCTACCTATTTATTGACTATTGATGTTTCAGCTGAATTTTGAACGGAGTAATGCTTATTTTCATACTGCTTGCTTCATGTCTTTTAAAATAACCATAAAAACAAAACAAACAAAAAACACTGCCATAGAGTCAATTCTGACTCATAGTGACACTGTATGGAGTTTGTTGTTGTTTTTGTTGTTAAGTGCTGTCGAGTAGGTTCCAACTCATAGAACCCTATAAAAGGCTTATGAGATTGTAAATCTTTATGTGCGCAGACAGCCACATCTTACTTTGAATCGTCAACCTTATGATTGGCAGTCCAGGGCTTATCCTATAGTGCCACTGGGGCTTCTTTGTAATAACCATGGGGTGGGGCATGGGGTGTGTGCCATGGAGTTGGTTCCAACTCATAGCAACCCTGTGTAGGGTTTCTGACGCTGTAAATCACCTTGGGAACAGAAAGCCTAATTTTTCTCCCATGGAACAGCTTATAGTTTGGAACTGTTGACCTTGAAGTTAGCAGCCTGACTAATAATCACTACACTATCAGAGCTCTTTTGTAATAATCGTAGTACCTTAAAATTGATGGTAAGTTCTGTTTTTAGAGAGCTGACCTTTGAAATTTTCTGTTCAGCTCTTAAACCTCCTCATTTCTTCCATTTGCTTTAGCATCTCTATGTTGGAGAGAAAGTTTCAGTGTCTCTTCTGACATCCATTTTGACCTTTTCCTTCTTTCTTGTCTTCTTAATG
>NW_006408579.1:14768679-14771238 GCF_000296735.1 Chrysochloris asiatica
GACCTTTTCCTTCTTTCTTGTCTTCTTAATGACTTTTTGCTTTCTTCATGTATGATGTTCTTGATGTCATCCCACAACTCTTCTGGTCTTCGGTCTTTCAACAATAACCGCCATTGAGTTGATTCTGATCCATAGCAACCGTATGTAGGGTTTCTGAAGCTGAAAATTCTACAGGAGTAGCAAGCCTCTTCTTTCTATTGTGGAGCAGCTGGTGTATTGGAACTGCAGACCAACATGTAACTCATTATGCCACCAGGGCTCCATATGTATATATGTGTATGCATACACTTTGTTGTTGTTGTTAAGTGCTGTCGAGTTGGCTCTGACTCATAGTAACCCTGTATAAGGTTTCTGAGGAGCCACTGCTAGGCTTGAACTATCAACCTTGCAGTTCAAACTGACCTTATGGTCCAGTACTTTATCCCACAATGCTGTACCAGGATTCCATATATATGTATCTATGGAGTGGTGTTACAGAATAAACACTGGACTGCTACTGCAAGGTTGGCAGTTCAAACCCCCCAGCTGTTCCTTGGAAACCCTATACAAGGTCATTATAAGTCAGAACTTAACAACAACAACAACCGAATAAGGATAGTTTTATTTTGCTTCTTCCTTTCTGATTTAGACACCTTTTATTTTGAAATTTTTAGTATAATGTTAAAGAGCAGTGGATAGACTGGGCATCCCTGTGGTGATCTTGACCTTAGGTGGAAAGATTTCAGTCTTTCTCCATTGAATATGATATTACTCTGAGTATTACATAAATGCCCTTTATTATGTTGAGGAATTTCCTTTCTATTTCTAATCTGTTTAATGATTTTTCAACAAAATGGATTTTGTTGAATGCCTTTTCTGTGACTTTTGAGATGATCATGTGGTTCTTTTCCTTTGTTCTATAAAAATTACATCAATTTATATTCTTATGTTAAATTACCCTTGCAATCATAGAAAAAAGCACATTTTGACATAGCATATAATCTTTTTAATATGGTCTTAGATTTGATTTGCTAGTATTTTGTTGAACATTTTTCTGTCTATGTTCATAACAGATACTGGTCTACAGATTTTCTCTGTGGTGTGTTTTTCTAGCAGTGACATCAGGGCAATGCTAGCTTTATAAAATGAGTTTGGATGTATTCCCTCCTCTTCTATTTTTTGGAAACATTTGAACAGGACTGGTGTCAATTTTTAAATAAATATTTGGTAGAATTCCTCAGTGAAATTATGTGGTCCAGGATTCTTTTTTCATTGCTGGGAGGTTTTGGATTGCTGATTTAATTTCGTCTCTTGCTATGGCTCGGTTAAGATTTATTTGTTACTTCTTCTTGAGTCAATGTAGCTAGTATATGTTTCTAGGATTTTATCCCTTTAATTTCTTTATCTAATTTCTCAGTGTGTAACTATTTGTAGGAGTCCTGGTGTGGCGCTGTGGGTTAATGCACCAGATTGCAAAGCTGTTTGAACTGCAAGGTCAGTGGTTCCAGCTCACCAGCTGCTCCTTGGAAACCCTATACAGGGTCGCTATGGATTGGAACCGACTCGACGACACTTCACAACAAAAACAACTGTTCATAGCATTATCTTATGATGCTTTTTATTCCTATCATGTTAGTTTTAATGTCCCCACTTTTCTTTCTGATTTCTGTTATTTGTCTGCTCTCCATCTCTTTTATTTGTCAATCTAGATATAGTTTTACTCAAATTTATTAATTTTACCAGTGAAGTAACACTATTGCTTCTCTATTCTCTATTGTGGTGTGGCACTGCAAGATAATGCACTGGACCCCAATGTTGGTTTGAACCACAGGTCAGCAGTTTAAACTCATCAGTTAGTCCTTAGACAGTCTATACAGTATCGTCATGAGTCGCTATGAGCCGGAATTGACTCCGCAACACTTAATTAGCAACAACAACAAAAATAATTTCATTTATATCTACTCTAATCTTCGTTGCTTCCTTCAGTCTGGTGGGTTTTGCCTTTATTTGCTTTGTTTTATAGTTATTCAAGTTGTAAACTTAGTTTATTGATTTGAGATTAGTCTTATTTTTTATTGTAATGTTTACAACTATAGATTTCTCATTACACTGTTTTCCCATGTCCCATAAATTGAGATGTGCTGTGCTTTCAATTTAATTAATTTCTAACTATTTTCTGGTTTCCCTTTTGATTTATTCTTTGTTGTTTGTAGTTGTTAATTGTCATCCAGTCAGTTCTGACCCATAGTGATACTGTACAGGGTTTCCAAGGAACTGGGTTTAAACTGCTAACCTTGTGGTTAACAGTCCAGTGCTTATCCCACAGCATCACATTGGGACTCCATTCTTTGACAATTGATTACTTAATAATGTGTTGTTTAATTTCCACATATTTATGTATTTTCTAGTTTCCTCATGTTATTCATTTCTAATTTCACACTGATATGGCAAAAGAAATTCTTTTCTATGATTTTAATCATTTTTGGAGACTTGCATTGTGACTTAACATATATTATTTAATCTGGAGAATGATCAATGTGCACTAAAGGATAATGTGTATTGTGCTGTTGTTGAATGGAG
>NW_006408579.1:14771693-14773317 GCF_000296735.1 Chrysochloris asiatica
TAATGCGCCAGACTGCAAAGCCGTTTGAACTGCAAGGTCGGCAGTTCAAGCTCACCAGCTGCTCCTTGGAAACCCTATACAGGGTCGCTATGGGTAGGAAACGACTCGACAGCACTTCACAATAACAACATCTTTACTGATTGGCACAATTCTTGATAGGCATATTATTTTGTATAAAATACATATATAAATCTATGGCAGTAAGATATTGACCAAAGTCAGAGAGTGGATTGGGAAGGAAATGGTTAAACAGCAAACTTGCAGGCCATAATTTCTCTGTATTAAATGGATACTCAAAGAATGAAAGTTATGTGGTCAAATTTCTTTTTAATCATGCTCATGACAGATCTGGCAAATAAACTAATAACATTCACTAGTGGGAGAATTTTTATTTATAAAATGTTTTAGCTGGATGTACCTGATTTCCAGGAATGGTAGGGAAGCAAACTTGAAATAGAGGGACTTCCGGAACATGGCTCTCCAGAAGATATCACCTAAGCTACTCATTTATAGCTATGCAAATATAAATGAAAATGTTTCATGAATAAAACATGCAACTAATTCTAAATATATACCAAAATAAAATATTTGGAGATGAACATTTTCATAATTCCAAAAAGAAACCCAGTCACTCCCAGTTCCCCTCCCCCAATCCTAGTAACCACTAGTCTTACTTTTGTCTCTAAGGACTTGTCTATTTTGGACATTTCACATAAATGGGCTCATGTTATAAGTGGCCTTTTATGTTTGGCCTCTTTTACTTAGCATATTTAATATACTTAGTGTTTTACTTAGTATAATGTATACTTAGTTTATTGGTTATGTGCTGTGGAGTCGGTTCTGACTCATAGTGAACCTGCATAGGGCTTCTGAGGCTGTAAATCTTTACAGGAGCAGAAGGTCTCATCTTTCTCCCATGGAACCACTGGTAGTTTCAAACTGCTGACTTTGAGATTAACAGCCCAATTCATAACCACTACGCTACCAGAGTTTATTACATGTGACAAGAAAATTCATCTTTGTAGAACAGAACGAGAGTATAAAACATTTAAATAAGATGAAGGGAAAAGGAACAAAGGCAGAAAAAAGAAGTAAACAATCATTTTACTTAGTATAATAGATTGTTGTAGTTGTTAAGTGACATCTAATCAGTTCTGACTCATAGCAACTCTGTATAGGGTTCCTTAGGAGCAACTCGTGGGTTTGAACTGCCAACCTTGTTGTTGGAAGTCCAATGCTTATCCTATAGCACCACAGCAGAACTTCGGTGTGATATATACTTGGTACTTACTATATGCTTGGAGACTTGGCGTAGTCCCCACAGCACCACAAGGTCGTTTGGAAACGCAAGGTCGGTGGTTCAAATTCACTAGTGTCTCCTCCGACACCCTATACAGGGTCTCTATGAGTCAGAATCGACTTGAAGCCACCTAACAACAACAATATACTTAAACTGAAGTTCTGGTGTGACGCTAAAGAATAAGCACTAGACCATAAGGTTGGTGGTTCAAACTCACGAGCCGCTCCTGGAAAACCCTATACAGAGTCTCTGTGAGTCGATATTGACTCGACGGCACTTAACAACAACAACATATACTTAAACTACTACATTTAGGATGTTGTT
>NW_006408579.1:14775647-14776499 GCF_000296735.1 Chrysochloris asiatica
ATCCATTTACTTGGCAATACTTTTCTTTTCAAATTTTTAGCTTATTTCAAGATAATTGCATCCCCAGAGAAATATTTTCATTTGAATATCATTCACTAGATTTTAGTGTTTGCTTAGGGTTTTTTTTTTTTTTTCTTTCTTTCTTTCTATGTAAAATTCAGGAAATCTCAAGAGCCCACTTGTTGGATTATGGCAAATGCATACCACCACCACCCCCCTCCCCCCCAGTAACCCAAACTCTTATCAAGTGATAGAACAATACTATCATTCCAGAAAGATTTCTCATTCCCCATTCCAGTTAATAAGTCATACCACCAAAGGCAATTGTGTTATAATTTTCTAGCATATTGTTGTTAGGTGCCATCAAGTCAATTCTGACTCACAGGGACCTTATAACAACAGAACAAAAGTCTGTGTCATCCTCACAATCTTTCCTGTGTTTGAAGCCATTATTGCAGCCACTGTATCAATCCCTCATGGGGGGGGGGGGTTGGTCATTTCAATGACTTTGTACTTTACCACTCAAGATATTCTTTCCCAGGAACTGTTTACTCCTGATAACATATTCAAAGTATATGAGGAAAAAGTGCTTCTAAGGAGTATTCTTATTGTACTGCCAAGACATACTTGTTTGTTCTGGCAGCCCATAGTACTTTCAAAGTTCTTTGCCAACACTTTGAAGGTATCAGTTTTTCTCCAGTCTTCCTTATTCATTGTCCAGCTTTCACATGCACATGAGGTGATTGAAAATATAATGGATTGGATCAGATGCACTTTAGCTTTCAAAGTGATATCTTTGCTCTTTGACATTTTTTTTTTATTATTATTATTAAATGTTTTTATTTTGGATTG
>NW_006408579.1:14777036-14783524 GCF_000296735.1 Chrysochloris asiatica
CATATGTGTTGGTTTAAATAAACAATTAATACTTTTAATAATTAATAAATTTCTTCATTTTTGGTCACGTTAGACATGATTGAACTTGTTGTTGTTAAGTGCTGTGGAGTCTGTTTTGACTCATAATGACCCTGGGTAGGGTTTCCAAGCAGTGGCTGGTGGGTTTGAACTGTCAACCTTATAGTTAGTAGTCCAGTGCTGTTACACCAATGCCACACCAGGACTCCATGAATAAACTTAGTCCCTGATTAATATTTCCTATATTCTATTTATCATGCTTTGGTTGTTCCTTTTCCCTTTAAATATTTTATATTTTCATTCTGTTCTATAAAGATGATTTTTTTTTGGTCCCATTCAATCAAATATATTTTTCCTAACAATTCTAAGTCTAATTAGTAGCTATATCCTCCATTTGAGCAAAACAAGAAAATTGGTGCATTTAATTTCTTTTTGCTTCCTTCTTTAAGCCTCTCGATACCTTTTATTGTCATCACATGGAAGTTTCTATTTAGATAATTAATATGTGTTCAGATTTCTCACTTGTTATTGTTAGGTGCCACCAAGTTGGTTCTGACTTACAGCAACAGAACTCAATACTGTCTGTTTGTGCACCATTACAATTTCTGTTATGTTTGAGCCCATTGTTGCTCTGCCAACCACCCCAAAAAACCTATTTATGCTTGGCTGAAAATTGTACCACAAGGGTGAGTTCAGTTCCTTTTTCAGACTTCAAGGGTGGTTATGGGTCAGTCTTAGGTTCCTCCAATTTCTTTTTGAATAATAAACCCAGTCTTTTTTTTTTTTTTTTAAGTTTTTAATTTTGTTCCATATTTTCTCCCACTTTATCAGGGACCCTCTAATGTGATCCTTTTAGGAGCAATTGGTAGTGGTAGGCACCTTCTAGTTCTTCTGGTCTCAGAGTCATGAAGACTGATGTTCACATTTTCCATTAGTCCAGTGAACTAATTGATTCCAAGCTGCTTCAATTCCTATTACTCTTCTTCTTTTTTTTAATCCATGTATCTACACACAGAACACTGTTGTTCCAAAGTTATGTATATATCACTATGTCTTGGTGTGGCGCTATGGGTTAATGTGTCAGACTGCAAAGTCATTTGAACTGCAAGATCGGTGGTTCAAGCTTACCAGCTGCTCCTTGGAAACCCTATACAGGGTCACTATTTCTGTCTATCTATATGTTCATTTTAGGTAAGCGGTTGGACTGCAATCCTCAATTGAATGTAGCAAGAATGAGTAGGTGATAAAGTATATGCCCTCAGAGTTTACGTTTAGTGTGTGTAAAGTTGATTCATAAAATAAGAAGAGACTGAGACTAGTCTACAAGACAAGATTTTAGGATTTTCAAAAGTGAAACAGTCCAGGTCTTTGTTGTAATCACAATACTACTACAAGCTCTGTCACATAAGGTACCCAGCAAACATTTGTTGAAGGAACGCATCAACTACATATGTAACTGTAAATTGAGGATTGTGGGGTCTCCTTTTGAGCAAAGAGTCTATCTCTCTTATCTCAGTATTTCTACTTTTTACCACAGTAGACCCTGAATGGGTTATTTTAGCTTTTGAATTAAATGTGAGTAGATTAACCATCCTTTGTCATGGGCTATTGGGCCATTTACAAGGAAAATGTCCTAATGGATACTTCTAAACTGTATCCTAGTGTGTAACTCTTTACTTTCCATGTATATATGTTTAATCTTCTCTATACTGATAGTGAATGTGTTGCCACATTGCTTTCTACTTGAAGTTTTATATACAGATTCTCATTTGATCCTTATAATAACATTATTGTTGTTGTAATTAAGTGCCATTGAGTTGGTTCTGACTCATAGTAACCTTGCATTGGGTTTCTGAGGAGTGGTTGGTGATTTTGAAAAAACAGATTGGGGTTAGCAATCCAGTGTTTATCCTACAGTGCCACACCAGGACTCCTATAATCACCACATGAGGCAAGAATCCTGACCATTGTCTTGCAGTTAGATAAATTGAGGATCAGAGTAACTGATATAAGAGTACATTCTGGTTAGTACCAGATATATACAAGTCTTTGGTGATAAATTGGGTGTGCCATCTTTTATAGTAGAGTTCTAGTGTGATGCTGTGGGTTAATGTGCTGGACTGCAAAGTCAGTTTGATTCTCAATATCAGTGGTTCAAGCGCACCAGTTGCTCCTCAGAAACACTATACAGAGTCACTATGGTTCAGAACCGACCCAATGGCACTTAACAACAACAACATCTTCTATAGAAGTCTTACTGTAGCACTGTAGGATAAGCACTTGATTGATAACCACAAGGTTTGCAGTTCCAAGCCAACAGCCACTCCTCAAATACCCTATACAAGGTCACTATAAGATGGAACCTACTTGACGGTACATAACATTTTCTATAAGAAGATATAAAAATGCTTTTGCATTCTTTAAAATGCTGGTATAAGCCATATAATCAGGAGGAATTTACAAATTTTCAGTGTTAGAATGAGAGTCAGAGGAAAGACAGAGAAATCAGAAAACAAAATAGAATGAATAAAATATGGTACATAGAAGCAATTTTATGTTTGTATTATTTTATATGTATATGTTGAGTTGCAGATAGTTCATGTTCAAATCTTCCCCCAGTGATCTTTCCTCACTGAATGGAATCTGTTCCCCCCACTAATTTCCTGTGGAAAATGGTTTGAATTTAATGGTGAATTAATGTACTTGACTTCGGGCCTCTGGCATCAAGGGAAATTATAGCCAAATGAGTTTGGTTCTCAGTTGGTATTTCCATGACTCTCTTACTTGTATCAGTTAGAGTTCTCTGTCTTTTAGAAAGGATATAGTAAGTATATTGAGTACATTCCTAAACTTAACACTTCACCTGAAGTAGAGGAGATTATAAGGAGTTTTAATTAGACATTAAAGTATAATTCCAGCTCCTCTCATTGTGATTTATCTCATTAAAGATTTCTAAGGAATAAATTGATAAGAGATCATAATTTTGTTTGATCTCCAAGAAAATAACAGCATTTGGTATTACATACAAATAAAAGTGTTATAATATTATTGAGATTAAAGAAAATTATAAATCAGTTATATCTTAAGTTATTTCTGTGCTCTGTACTACACACTAAAATGTTTAATCACGCATATTTGGATAATTAGAAAGCATTTTTCTCTATTTAAAAAATTCTCATTAGCAACAAAAATGTCAATTGAAAATACAAACTTTATTGTAGGGGTAATTTGTGTTCTATTTCAAGGACTTTTAAAATAGTTGACTCTTCACATGACAAAATTGAAATTCAGGTATTCATCAGTTTCTATGAAACTAAAGAAGACAAAGATGAGACAAAATACTTCTCTGAAAAAAAAAAAAAAAGCAAGAGCCCACCAGCTGCTCTGTGGGGGAAAAGATGAGGTTTGCTGATCTGGCAAAAAGATTTACAGCATAGGAATCCCTCTACAGAGTCCCACTCAAAGGCAGTTTATAACAATAACAACAACAGTGTAATTACTAAGATATAAAAACTTTCAAAAGGATTTTCTCAAACAAGAGGTAGAGATATTTAAACAAGAATGAACCAGAGAAAAATACCTAGAGTTAGCTTATAATTATCTCTTCATCATTTCCACCAAGTAATATGGAAGCAAAAAGAGTTCCTAAAGTTGAAAAATTTACTTGTGACTCACTCATGCCTCTATTGACACATGCTCAAACATTTTTATACAAGATCAAATAGTATTTAAATATTATGTTTTTCACAGTTAAACTGAAATTTCTGTATGCCATTTAGTGTTTAGCTTTTCAAATAATTATTTTGATGTAATTTCCTGCTATTGATTTAATGTAGAATTAAAATATGTTTGGTTGGAGTTCTGGTATGGCACTGTAGGATAAGCATTAGACCACAAAATTGGTTTGAACCCCAAGGTCACTAGTTCAAACTCACCAGAAGCTCCTCGGAAACCCTTTACAGGGTTTCTATGAGTCGGAACCAACTCAACAGCACTTAACCACAACAGCAAAAAAGTCAAGAACCGGCCATGACACGAGAGTTTGGTTCACGAAGTAGGGGGATCTGGCAGCGAAAGCGATAGAGAAAGAGTACACACAAAGACACAACAAAAGAGACAAGAAGACACTCCGAGACCAGAGTGGATGTGACACTGGCATCAGACAGATCCTGCATTGTAAACATCATGGCTATACAGGCAGTATGCACACTTTGCTAACTGCAATGACTGCCCATAATGCATGCTCTGCAAGCCTTAATGCAACGCATTGCATCGCTTCACATCGCATGCGGGCTTAGGTCTGCGCCTCCTTTTTATTTCGGGGAGGAGCTTTACACAAAGGAAGGCGGGGTTTATTAAGACTGGGTACAGAAGTGAAATGTGATTAATCATTCAAAACAGGACACAATGATTCATAGGCACAAATTCTAAAACATACATCACAAATTGTCTTAATAATCTAACATCCTTAATTTTCCAGAAATTCAATCAAATTGTTATATAGTACTTTTCAGGTTTGAATCCCAAGACAGCAACTGGGTTTCTCAAGCCTAATTAACATACCTATAGCACCTAATCTCGAATGGGAAAAGGTGAAAAGGATTGGGAGGAGTCCAGCTGTTTCACCTGTCTGGCTGAGGCTTGCAGGAGGAAGAAAGAAGCCTAGCTTAATGGTCTGCACCTGGGGGCCATCTGGGATGGCTGATGCTATTGTTCTTTGGACAAAACCCTGGAATTCGCCAATCTACTCTGAGTTAATTCCTTAGGGGGAAACTTGCCTTTGGAACTTTTTACAGCCTCGGTTTTAGGAGCAGTTTTTTGTTTTAATATTTGTCCATGGGTATCAAGGGCTCATGTATTAAGTTAATATCAAACATAGCTGAATAATCTGATAAAGAACAGTTTTGACATACTTGCTCGGTGGCCAGAGTTTGTTCCTCAGAGAGATTTGTTCCTAGAACTTTAAGCACTGCCAACATAGTGGAGACATTAAGAGAGGCACATAAGAAACCATTTTCTCAGAAGCTACAATTACAGGAGTTCGAAGCATAGTATGAATTAATAGGACTAAAGAAAATTATACAAAGCTAGCCCAACAGTGAGTTCGTAAAAGCAAATGAACCCAGGACGTCCAGAGGTTACTTCCTTGAGCCCTCAGGGTCTCTGGCTAACAAGTCTGAGTGGCACCGCTGTGTTGGTTTTTCGTCCATGACACAGGGCCTCAACATCCCAGTACCTGCGGTCTGTAACACAAAAATATGTTTTGCATTGATATTTTTAAATTTAATTTCACTTCCTTTTTTGCTACACATGTATAAACTAGATTTGAAAGCTGTTGGCTATACTAAGCAGACTCATGCATGTCTGGGGATGAAGGGCAGGAAGTCAGTAAACAGACTGATATGAAACCCAGGAGAAGGGGTAATCAGTGGTTTCAAGTCCTGGAGAATGAAGGGCAAGTGAAGACTAAGAGTGAGCCAAGGAAAAGGAAGGGGTACCTCCCAAGACAAGGAGGGAGGAGATGACAGAAGAGGATAATGAGCAATATTCAGGTTTAAACAAAGATAGATGATGACCTTCCTTCTGTGGGAGCATGGTTCCCACTTTGCTGCAGGTGACAACAGTAGAAAGCAGTGGGCACAGAGGAGACAGATCTATGAATTCACTAGATGTTACTGTCCTGGAAATGGGACTATGTAAGGCTTTAGAATCTGATTTTTAACTGTGAGGAACTATGCTTGGAAGTTCAGGATATCAGATACTAATGTTGAAAGAAATGTTTGGCATATATGCATGTTTCTGTATGCATCCCCAACATGGCTCAGCAGCACAGAGAAACTAAAGGTGCAGTTGATTTTTGTACACTCAGAAGAGTTGCAGCTTTAGAAGCATCAAAAGACCATACTCTAGGTAGGGAAAGTACTATTCTCACAGTAAGCGTAGGTGAAAGAGGTGATGGGAATAGATATTAATCTCAAAGAACATACAGTTAGTTTTAAGTACATTTGAGAAACCATCTAGAGGTGCTTCTGACAATAACTGGAAGAGATTTTCACTGGGGATACATGAAGGCAGGACCAGAACATGGTACTTAATTAGGCATCACTTGGCAAAATTTGGATTTTCAAAGTTAATGATACTTGACTTGTGTTCACAAACTCCTAAGATTATAGAGCATTTGGACAATTTCAAGGAATTCTTTAACAAGAACAAGAACAACAACAACAACAACAACAAAAAACACCCCACAACTTTTTATGTGAATTGAGTGAAGGTTTACAGAATAGATCATCAGTCCCACATTCAGAAAATCATGCACTTCATGTCATTACAATGATTGCAACCCCTTCTATGTACCCTCAGTTAACAGTATTTACCTCTAGGTACTGACTCTTGCACTCCTCCCTGTGTCTTCTATTACCTTCATCTTTCCTGAGCCAACCTCCCTCTTGTATTGCCTTCCTCATTAC
>NW_006408579.1:14784754-14810435 GCF_000296735.1 Chrysochloris asiatica
TTTTTCCCGTGGTTTTAATTGTCTTTTCCTGTTCTGGAATCCCAGTCACCCATAAGTTATTCCTTTTTATGGTGTTCCATATAAATCTCAGGCTTTCATCCAATTTTTCATACTTTCTGATTTTTCTTCTAGCTTGCTAGTATTGAGAGATTTATCTTCAAAGCCACAAATTCAGGCTTCCATTGATTCAAATCTATCCCTTTACCATTTCAATGTATTGCCCATTTTTGAGATCTTAATATTAATCTTCAGGATTTCTCTTAGCAGGTTTTGTATCATTTCAAAATTTGTATTTATTTTGTCTGTTCTTGTAGTGTTTTCCTAAATTAATCTAATACCATTTCTGTGTTCTTTGTGCTTTCTTTGATCTTTCTTTCAATATGTTGAAGATATCTAAATATCATTTTTTGAATTATTTTGTTAGGTAGATCCATTACCTTTTCTTTCTCAGAAAGCCTTTCTGGTTCTGCATCTTGGTCATATGTTTGAGCCACTCTCTCTTGTTTCTTTAAGTGAGCTAAAATCTTCTACTGTCTCTGAGAAGTGTGTGGTGTCATTCTATTTGTATTTAATTTATAATTGTAAGTTGGTATGTTCTTAGGCTCTCACAAACTGTCTCCTGGTGGGTGTGCTTAGAGAGTACAAACATGTGCACCATTCATGCAGCTCAGTTTAAGGTGGGTTTGGCTTATGTCTATCATTGGTCAGGTGGTATAGGAACTGGTATTGGCTCTTATACAGTGGGTGGAGCTGCAGAGGGTATGGTTGTGGCTGAACTCTATGGGTATGGTTGCTGTTTCCAGGTGGGTAGGGCAAGAGGAGAAAACACACACAGCAAAATGAAACAGAACAAGCAAACAACAGTGAAATCAGAATATAATAAAGGAGAAAATAAACCAATAAACCAAAGTGGGTAGCAACAAGAAAAGAAGAATATAATAACTAAAGAGAGAAGAAACATACAAGAAAATAGGACTGTATTAGCCAAGAGAGAAAATAAAAGGAAGAGGAAAAAACACTTAAAAAACAGTGCAAAGATAAAAAGAAAAAGAGACAACAGAATAATTTTTTTTTAAATTCAAGAGAAGAAAAAGGTAAAGAGGGTAGAAATGAAAAACAGAAGGAAAAACAAAAGCAGAAGACAGGATAAAAATCAAAGGAAGGGAAAGAGAGGAAGAAGGAGAAGAAAGAATAAGCAAACATAAACAACAAAACAGCAAAAGGAAAAATAAACTAACAAAATAGCAGTGCAATTGTTGACCTTAGAGAGGAGAAAATTCTGGGGGTCTCCTGCCAGACAAGAAACTCACAAAGTAGGTAGAGGGGGACTGTGACAACTGAGTTCCCAGTACTAGATGGAATTCCTATAGGCCTACGTGTTGTCTGTTTAGGACGCACAATCTGGAAGTAGTTTGTGGAGGCCCTTCAGGTTCCTAGTTTCAGTCAGAACCAAAGGGCAGATGGGGACAAGGTAGCTGATTATGAAGTTTCCTGCTAGTCTAATGCTAACCTGGAGGTTCTGTGGGTTCTGTACATATGAACAAAGTCCACCTAAGTCCAGGCACCAAGGTACACACCAGTACATACATTTCACACTAGCTCAAACAGCACTGCTCATAACTTAGCAGGGTCTGTGCTAAGGGTGGATTTGGTGGGGACTGACCTCACTTTGGTTATCCAGAGGAGTGTGTGTAACAAGAAAGAATTCCACTGTTTCTATCACCCATGTGAACCTGTGCAACTGGACCACCATCTGTTTTTCTCTCCAAAGCTGCTTGTAAAAGTTCAAGATGGCCAAGTTTTGTCTTGCTGGCAGGCCGTTTCCCAGTTAGTCTCCTTTTTTCGCTAGCCCTGCTCAGCTTCTCCTCCTAGTAGGTATTCAGTCCCCTTCTCTAACCTTTCCTCTGAAGGGTCCCAGGATTGTCCTCTGTGTCTGTTTTATTTGATTTTCTGTATCTTTGTTGTAGAGGGTCTGTTTAGTATGTCGGCCTAGTCTTCCATCTTGCTAAAAGTCTAAAGCAATTCATTTTTGTGTTTGTTTGTGGTTTTTTTCTCAACTCTAAACCATCATTAATAGCTTAATCATTTAGTTGTGGAGGTTTAAATCCTAACTTAGAAACTAGGAAATAGAAAGCCACACCCATGTGACTCCCACATGAAAGACTTGAAAATACTTGGACCCTATGAAGAGATGTTATCTCATCTGGGGTTTTGGAACATGTACATTCTTGAGCTAGAGAGATATAAGTGTCTTGGAATGCATAGTATGTAGTGTCAATGTTGTAAAAGTGTCTTCCTATGCAAATTATTATTATTTTTTTTTTGGTTGCAGTGCTCAATCACTCCTGCTGGTGTCGTTATATTGTCATAAAATGCTCCTCATAACAAGATTAGAAAGATAGCACTTTCTAATTAAAGAAACAATGCCAAAAATTGTTAAAGAAACAATGCCAAAAATATCTTTCCATGTGTGCTGCTCCATATGAAATGACTTCAAGTGTGGAATATGTACATGAACTTTTTAGTCTAATAATTGGATTTATATTGTATGAATCATTTCTCTGATGATTTATTTTTAATATGGTAAAGGTTCATATCTCTATCCCTCAACATAAGGCCCAGCACAGAGTAATCATGTAAATATTTGTTAAGTGAATTTCTTTCCCTCTCTTTCTCCTTCCTCTTTTCCTTTCTTCCATCCTCCCCTTCTTTCTCTCTTGTTTTCTACTTTCTAATTTCTTTGAATAACACTTTGTACACTGTAGGCATTTTCCAGAATAATTGTTGTTGTTGTTGTTAAGTACTGTGGAGTTGGTCACGGTTTCTGAGGGGCAGCTGGTCAAACCTTGCGGTTAGCAGTCCAGTGCTTATCATACAGTGCCATATCTCTATACTATAAAATATTTACACATTAATTAGTCTTAAAATCTCCAACTAAATCTTAAGAGAATTTTATGTCTTATAAGAATGTTTATAAACCATGGAAAATATTATTTTATTCTATTCTAATATAATATTAATAAACAACTTATCATATTCACCTGTTTGCAGACTTTACAGACACACTGTATTTTTTTTTTTACATTCAATAAATCATAAACATTATTGCATCTCAGTGATTACAATCCCCTTCATACAACAATAGTTCCTTCTCCCACATCCTCCCTGTGGTTCCTATTTCCATTCAACCTTTCCACCCCTTTTCAACTCTGTCCTTAGGTAAATGTTACCCTTTTGATGTTGAATAATTCACCATTCTATGGTGAGTATATCTTACTAGTGTTGTAGCCAAGTAGCAGATAGGCATATAGGGGAACTGCTATATGCCTATCTACTACTTGGCTGAAAATTGGGCCACTAGAGTAAGCTGTATTCCAGCAGGAAGGGTGGTTGAGGGCCATAGTCTCTGCACACTGTATTTTGATATCTGTACCATTTTTCTCCATGGTACCTAACAACAACAACAATGTTACTTATCTTTAAAAAGTTAAAACCAAACAATAAAACGGATATAAGGATGTATTATCTAAAAAGATAAAACACTATTGATTTCTTCCAGACTTGGTGTGGAGCTGTAAGATCAGCACCGCACTGTGTACCGCAAAGTTGGCAGCTCATACTCACCAGCTGCTTCTCAGAAACCCTATACAGGGTTCTGTGAATCAGAACTGACTCGACAGCATTAAACAACAACAACAAAATATAACTGAAGTCGATTTTCTGTCTTTCATCAGTTTATGCTAATCAGTCTGCATCTGAAAACAACTAAACAAATGTTCAGCAGTATTGGAGGCTATCCTTAATGTGACAAATTAATTAAGAACAAAATGTCTCCTCATGAGAAGGACTTTTTATAGTGAACCTTGTGAGTGCTGATGCTTGATAGCACTGTCTGTCTTTCTGGGGCTTGCAAGATTTCTGCTTTTGACAAGCATGCGGTCTTAGCACTTTTATATTGCTCATTTTTAGTGGAAAACATTTGAGTTTTCCTTCTCTGGCAGGCTTCTGTCCTACCCGGGCTCTGTCTGTCAATAACAAAATTATCAGGATCTGAGTCATATCTGTCTGTCTCTTGGTTCTGCTTGCCTCTGTTTTGGCTCCATTCTGTCAGTCTGTCCTGGTAGGCACAAGATGGCAATAGCAGCTCCAGAACATGTATTTATGCAACACCAAATCCAGCAGAAATTTCCAAGAAACCTTAGAACTGAATCTCATCATTTCTAATTTCACAGGCTTAGACCTTGTGTTCATTCTGGAATCCAGTGGTGAGCAGAGGCATAAATTGCTTGATTTAGGATTCAACCATAGGTCCACACCAGAGCCTGGACATGAGTGTGGGGAAGTATGATTTCCCCAAAGCCAATTCCCTGTGCGGTATCTAAAAAGGAGGTCTTAATTCCAGGTGGCAGCTAATGTCCACTGTAAATGCCCCATTAGACAATGAAGGCTATGTCTATTGTTGTTAGCTGCTCTCCAGCTGATTGGGACACAGGTGTGCAAAATAGATAAGAAACACACTGTGGGAGGCACAGAGAGAGTCAGTCTTGTCCTGGAAGGCTTGTAGGTGGCCTGGGCTACAGTTGATCCACAGTCTCTGGGAAATCAGTAGTAACAACTTTCTGAAAAATGGACAAGCAGAGAGAGTGAAGCATGTAAAGGGAGCTGTAACACCACTTCAGTGGAGAAGACACCCGCAAGAACCCGTCACACTCTATGTACAGTTCTGGCCAGGGAAGCTTTGGACCTGCTATGTGGGATCAACACTGGACAGCCAGCTCTCTAGATGTCTAGCCACATGGTTCCCCAGTGCACATACTCATGGAGTCGAGGAGAAGGTACAGGGAGCAATGAACCACAGGCTACACTTTAGGAGGTACTGGCAACATTATGCATGAAGCTGTTGGATAAGCTCTTGACTGCAAGGTCAGTTTGAACCACAGGTGCTAACCTATCAAACCTATCAGCTGTTCCTAGAAAATCCTATAAAGGGTCTTTATGAGTTGGAACTGACTCAAAAGGACTTAACAACAAGTCAAGAACTAGAGAAAAAATATGTGGTGGCCAATGGTAGAGAAGTGTCACCATGTACATACTTAGCAATGGTGAACATGGGAGGAGAAAACATATTCTCCAGGAGTAGAGTCTGGTGAGTGTACCACTGGAACCAGAAAAGAAGACCCCTTCTTTCTGAAACATCCAGTGTCCTCTACTGAGAAAGCTTAATATAATGCCTGCTGCCAAAGGAAAATATGTAAAGGTCCTAGATACTCTTTCACAGATCAGGCACCCACGGGTGAACTGGGAGTTGAGAGGCACAGGGGAAATGAATATTTCAAGTTTAAGTACCACCACATGAATAATCATCGGATAAAAAATGCCAGGTGTATTCAAGGTGCTGAAAGAAGGTCAAAGTGTCTGTAGCCTGTTGTTGTTGGTAAGTGCCATTGAGTTGTTTCTGACTTATAGCGACCCTGTATAGGGTTTCCAAGAGCAGCTGGTAGATTTGAACCTTACAGTTAGTAATCTAATGCTTATCCTACAATGCCATACCAGAACTCCATAGCAGCTATCATTTGCAAAAAGAACAACAAAATGAATCACATGTATCACGACTATACTTAGGATCCATGCATAACACAGAGCATGAGGAAGGAAATAAACTAGCTCCTTTGGTTCAATTTGGTTCAATACAATTGTATAAAGCCTTGCTAAAAGTTCATCTTTACATCCAGATTTCTTTTCATCATGACAAACAAATCCCATCTATCACTTACACCCAGTTGAGTTGTTTTCTCATCTCTTCCAATCTTTTGTTCTATCTCCTACTGCTCTAAATGAAACTCATTAGACTAGAGTTCTGGTGGGGTGCTGTAGGATAAGCACTGCACTGCAAGGTTGATTTGAACTTCAACGTCAACGGTTCAAACTCAATTTAGTCACTCCTCAGAAACCCCTACACAGGGTCACTATGAATAGGAGCTGATTCGATGGTACTTAACAACAACAACATGTAACTTCCAGAGTCTTTGAGCTTCCTTGTTTACATCTGGAAGAACTAAAACAACAACAGTACTTTTTTGTACAATGTAAGAAGAAAGGTCTGGTGATATACTTCTGAAAATGAGTCAATGGAAACCTTATGCATCACAGCATAATATAGTGCTGGACGATGAGCCCCCTCAGTTGGAAGGTACTATACAAAAAGATGGCACAGACTGGGCAATATTTTGTTTTGTTCTGTATAAGATCGACATGAGTCAGAGCTGACTTTGCCAACTAACAGCAACTCTCTTGAAATAATTGAACACCGATTTTCCTTAAGAATCCAATAAACACCTCTTCCAGTCTTACTTGCTCAAATTTGGACACATTCCTGAAATAGAGAAATTCAGTGTGTTGATTAGTTGAAGTCAATCAGTCCCACCAATTAAGGCTACTTCAGTTATGGATAAGAAGTCTGGTGGTTCAGTGATTGAGCATTAGGCTGCTAATCAAAAGGCAGATGGTTCAAACTGCCTATCTGCTCTGTAGAAGAAGCATGTGATAGTCTGCTTTTGTAGCCTTGGAAATCCTATGTTGATAGGAGAAGGAGTAGAGGTTGCTGGGACTGTGTCATCAAGAGGATCTGTCTGTATTTATAGAAATAAATAGAGCAGGAGGAAAGGAGTAGAGGATTTGATCCAAAACCCTTGTCTTTGTTTTCAGCCCTCTGCCAGTCTTCATGAGTTCTATTTATGAAATTTGTAGGGCAGTTTCTGAATGGAAGTTTCTTTTCCTGTTACCACAGCAAGTACAATCAATGTCAGTAAGTTTGTTTTTTTCAATGGTAAATGAACAAACTGTACCTTGGGAAACTTCTGTAAAAATGAACTCAGGTCAAATGAAAGTTAACATTTAAAAGGAAGAAGTTATACTTTACTGATATCAACAGTGTCACTATTCATTGGATTTTCCATGAGTCTTTTGTAATATTTCTCCTTCAGAACAGGGACTTAATAAACTAAAGGAAGGAAATGCACAATCATGAAGAGGACACATAGATAATACAATACTTCTTTGATTTAAATAAGGCTCTTATCCAAGAGCAAAAGGAAGATTTACAAAATACTGTGTCTGAGCAATTTTTTTTTCAATTACCAACTTTCTTTTCTTCCTTTAGTTCAATAGCCCTCAATTAGTCCCCCCGCCCCCCGTCCCATGAAAACTCTCTGAGTAAAATGTGGCCATGAACATAATCCCATTGCTATGCCTAGAGTTAGACACTCCTTTAGAGTTGATTCTGCCTCACAGTGACCCATATGTATCAAAGTAGAAATATAGTCCATAGGTGTCTCAGTAGCTGTTTTTTTCAGAAGCACATCACCAGGCCTTTCTTACCAGATGCCTTTTAGTGGATTCCAACTTCCAAACTTATAGATAGCAGTCAAGCATATTAACTATTAGTACCACCCATGGGCATGCTTTGCTTTCTACTTAATAATACATACTAAAATGCAAAACCACCACTCATCTGTCAGTTTGTTGTACTGTTGTAGGTTGTGTGTTGCAGTGATTCTGGAAACTATGCCATGGGTATTTTAAATACCATCAGGATCACCCATGATGGACAGGTTTCAGCTGAATGTACAGTCAAAGACAGACTAAAAAAGAGAAACTATCTCCTCCCAAATTATTAGTCACTGAAAACCTTATGAATAGCAGTGGAACACTGTCAGCACCAAATTATTGAATATTGAAACTTGATGAGGAGTACCAGAATGTTGTCAGATATAGTGCTGGAAGATATTAGAAGGCACTCAAAATGCAACAGGCAAAGAACTACCACCTCAAAGTACAGTTGACCAAGATGACATGAAAGGATTAAAACTTCTAAACCTTCATTAGCTGATGGGGCACAACTCAAAATTAAGATAAACTGTAAACATCCATTAATAATCAGAACATGGAATGTATGAAGTCTGAATCTAGGAAAATTGGAAATTGTAAAAAATGAAATGGAATGCATAAACATCCATATTATAGGCATTAGTGAGCTGAAATGGATTGGTATTGGCCATTTAGAATCTGATAATCACATGGTTTACTATGCTGGGAACGAATTGAAGAAGAATGGCTTTGCATTCATCATCAAAAAGAACATATTGAGATCAGTCATTCAGAATGCCATCGGTGATAGGATGATATCCATACACCTACAAGAAAGATCAATTAATACCACTGCTACTCAAATTTATGCACCAACCTGTATATAGATCAATAGGCAGTTGTTTGAATAGAACAAGGGAAGACCGAATGGTTTAAAATTAAGAAAGGTGTATACCAAGGTTGTTATCTTTCACCATACTTATTCAATCTGTATGCTGAGCAAATAACCAGAGAAACTGCATTTTATGAAGAAAAACATGGCATCAGGATTAGAAGACTCATTAACAACCTGTAATATGCAGATGATACAAGCTTGCTTGCTGAAAATGAAGAGGATTTAGGATACTTGCTGATGAAGATCAAAGACCACAGCCTTTGGTATGAGTTGCATCTCCATGTAAGAAAATCAAAAATCCTCATCACTGGACCAATAAACAACATCCATATAAATGGAGAAAAGATTGAAGTTTCCACAGACTTCATTTTGCTTGTAATAACCACCAACAATCATGGAAGCAGCAGTTAAAAAATCAAACGATCTGCAGTACAAGACCTCTTTAAAGTGTTGAAGAGCAAAAATGTCAGTTTGAGGACTAAGGTGTGCCTGACACAAGCCACGGTATTTTCAATAAGCTCATATGCATGTAAAATTTGGACAGTGAACAAGGAATACCATAGAAGAATTGATGCATTTGAATTATGGTGTTGGAGGAGCATATTAAAAGTACCATGGACTGCCAAAAAACAATCCAATCTGTGTTGGATGTAGTACAGCCACTGGAAGCCAGGATGGCCAGACTTCATCTCTAATACTTTGGACATATTGTCAGGAGGGACCAGTTCCTTGAGAAGGATATCATGTTTGGTATAGTGGAGGGTCAGAGAGAAAAAGGAAGACCTCCAATGAGATGGACTGGCACAATGGTGTAAGTATTGGTCTCAGGCGTACCAACGATTGCAAGGTTTCATTCTGTGGTACACAGGGTTGTTATTAGTTGATCCTGACTGAATGGCACCTAACAGCAACAAAAACAACAAAAATTTATGAATATCCATGACACGTGTCACATACAGTGCCAGAAGATAAAAACAGTATGATTAGCCACAGAACATTGTCAGATATAGTGTTGGAAGAAGGACCCCTCAAGTGAAAGACACTAAAAATATGAATTGGGAAGACCTTCCTCCTCAAAGTAGAGTTGACCATAGGGATGTGAATGGATTAAAGATTTGGGACCTTCATTTGCTGATGGGCCACAACTCAAAATGAGGATAAGAAGCAGCAAGTATTCATTAACAATCAGATAAGGAAATGTATAAAGTATGAATCTAGGAAAATTGGAAGTTGTATAATCAAATGGAACACAAAAAGATCAATATCCTTGGCATTTGTTGTTGTTGTTTAGTGCTGTTGAGTCAGTTCTGACTCACAATGGCCCCATATAGAGTTTCCAAAGATGCAGTTGGTGAATTTGAACTGATGACCTTGTGGTTCAAACTGACCCTGTGGTCCAGTGCTTTATTACTTAGTGCCACACCAGGATTCCATCCTAAGCATTAGTTAAGTGAAATGGACTGGCATTGCCCATTTTGAATCAGACAATCATATGGCTTACTGTTCTTGTTGTTCTTAAGTACTGTTGAGTAAGTTATGACTCATACCAACCTTGTATAGGGTTTTGGAGGCTTTAAATCTTTGTGGAAGCACAAAGTCTCATCTTACTATGGTAGGAATGACAAATTGAAGTGGAGTGGCATCACATTCATTGTCAAAAAGAACATTTCAAAATCTGTCTTGAAGTACAATGCTGTCTGTGATAGGATAATATCCATATTCTTACAGGGAAGACCAGCTAATATCACTATTATTCAAATATACACACCAACCACCAAAGCCAGTGAAGATGAAATTAAAGATTTCTACTAACTTCTTCAGTCTGAAATTGATCAAACATGCCATAGAAAGGCATTGATAATGACTGGTGATTGGAATGTGAAATATATTTTGATTGGAAAGAAAAAGATCAGTAGTTTGAAAACATGGCCTTGGTGATAGAAATAATGCTGGTGATCATATGATAGAATTTTGCAAGACCAATGACTTATTCATTGCAAATACCTTTTTTTAAGCAATATTAAAGACAAATAAACCCTATAAAGGGTCACCATTGGTCTGAACTGACTCAACGGCACTTAATAACAACATACATACACATGGACCTCGTCAGATGGTATACTCAGGAATCAAACTGACTACATTTGTGAGAAAAGACAGTGGGGAGGTTCAATATCATCAACTAAAACAAGGCAGCGGCATGTGGAACAGACCATCAATTGCTCATGTGCTACTTAAGGCTGGAGCAGAAGAATGTTAAAACAAGCCCACAAGAGCCTTGAATGCATCCCACCTGAATTTAAAGACCATCCCAAGAACAGATTCAATGCATTAAACACTAATTACCAAAGACCTGAGGAGTTGTGGAATGGCATCAAGAATATCATACAGGAAGAAAGCAAAGGTCATTAAAAAGACAGGAAAGAAAGGAAACAACAAAACAAAATGGATGTCAGAAGAGACTCTGAAACTTGCTCTTCAGTGTTATTGTTAGGTGCTGTCATATTGACTCTCATGCATAGCCATCCTATGCCCAACAGAATGAAACACTGAGCGATCCTGTGTCATCCTTAGAATTGTTTTGTTATGCTCAAGCCCATTGCTGCTACCACTGTGCCTATCCATCTCGCTGGGGGGCTTCCTCTGTTTCACTTACCCTCCACTTTACCTAACGTGGTATCCTTTGCCAAGGGTTGATCCCTCCTAATAACATATCCAAAGTATGAGAGATAAAGCATTCTGACAAAGATGAAGCATCCTAGGGAGGATCCTGACTGTCTTCTTCCAAGACAAATTTGTTTGACCTTCTGGTAGTCCATGGTACTTTCAATACTTTTGGCCAGCACCATAAATCAAATGCATCAATTCTGCTATAGTCTTCGTTAGTCATTGTCCCACTTTCACATAAATATGAGGCTATTGAAAATACCATGACTTGAGTCGAGCACTTTAGTCCTCAAAGAGGCATCATTACTCTTGGACACTTTAAAGAGGTCTTGGAAACAAATTTGTCCAGTGTAATATGTAGTTTGATGTCTTGACTGCTGCCTCCATGGGCTTCTAAGCAAAATGAAATCCGTGACAATTTCAATCTTGTTACCATTTATGTTGTTTATTGGTCCATTTGTGAGGATTTTTGTTTTCTTAACAGCGAGTTGTAATCCATGCTGAAGACTGTAATCTTTGGGCTTCATAAGCAAGTGCTTTAAGTCCTCTTTGCTTTAGCAAACAAGGTTATGTTATAAGCATATCTCAGGTTGTTAGCCTTCCTCCAATCCTGATTCTATGTCTTCTTCATATAGTCCAATTTCTGATATTATTTTCTAAGAACACAGAATGATTAAATATGGTGAAAAGATACAGTCCTAACACACACATTTCCTGATTTTAAACCATGCAGTTTCCTCTTGTTCTTTTAAAAACAATGTTTCATGGTTATGTAAAGATTCCTCATGAGCACAGTTACGTGTTTTGAAATTCCCATTCTTCACAATGTTATGTATAGTTTGTTATGATTCACTCAGTCAAATGCCTTTGTATAGTTCAAGTAAACATCTTTCTGATATTCTCTGCTTTCAGCCAAGCTCCATCTGACATCAGCAATGATATTCCTGTTCCATGTCCAGCTTAATGTCTGGCTGCTCTCTGTGGATGTACCATTACAATCATTTAAAAATTACCTTTAGCAAAATTCAGTATTCATCACTAACTTTATAATTCAAAGACATCAAGTCTTTAATCTTTCTTATTCATTATCCTATTTTCATATGCATTTGAGGAGACTGAGCACACCATGGCTTGGTCAAGTGCATATTAAGTCTTCAAAGTGGCATCTTTGCTCTATGGCATTTTACAGAGATCTACCTTGGAAGGTCTACCTTTAACCCCTTATAGAGCAATTCTACTCTGTCCTACATGGCTGCTGAGTCAGAATCAACTTGATGGCAAGGAATTTGGTTTCAGTTATTTGGTATAGCGGTAACCTTGAATATACTGGTGGTGGTGGTTATGTGCCACGGAGTCAGTTCCGACTCATAGCAACTCTGGGTAGGGTTTCCGAGGCTGTAAATCTTTACAGGAGCAGAAAGCCTCATCTTTCTCTCATGAAGTGGATGATAGATTCAAACTGCTGACTTTTCAGTTAGCAGCCCAACTTATAACCCACTATGCTACCAGGTGTCACATTATACCTATTTAAAAATGTAAATTGCTTGCCAGTTTGATTACTTTATCCCATTAATTTGTTACGCTAAATTTATTACTATTATATTTATCACTATTTTATTTTTATTTTTGATTATATTTATTACTATTGTAATATGTATTATATTGTTATTTTTGAAACACCTCACAAGAAAATTGACAGTTTCAGAGGCTACCTGAGTATTGTCCATTCAATCACACAATTTCCACAGTTTTGTTTCTTTTAAGCTCCATTAGTGTCAGTCAGCATACAGGAGTCTGATCAAATCTGGGCCCTCTAAAGCAGACCATTTTGGGGCCCTGGATTTTCAGAAACTCACCGAAATCCCGATTTTGTGAAGTTCTTCTGGCAACAGCAACTATTTCTTCCTTAGTAACACAGGCTCCTTGCATTTAAACTCTACTCCCTCAGATAGCAGATTTAATAGCACTGTCATAAAGTAGTGTGTGTCTAAGTCAGGTGCCGGAGTAACTTGTTAAAAGTAATAGTTACACGACGGCATTTACAAATTATTGGTTTTCCTATAGCTTCATTTCAATATACTTTTTTGAGTGGGAAATAAAGGGATGGAGTTTGTATTTGTGAAAATACATCAGACTTATGTTCCACTAGAAAACAGTTTTACTGAAGGATATAAAAACAAAACATTTCATGAAATCGGGAGACACAAAGCAAACAGGGAAAAATCCACAGAGTGTGTTTGCAGAACAGTAGAGAAAGCAGATTGTATCAGATGAAACAAACAATAGTACTGTGCTTCACAGGCACATAAAGAGGAGGTAGAAGCCTGGCAGAAAATGACAAGGGTTTGTTAAACTTTGTCTTATCCTGAGATTTGTTTCATGCAGAAGTTTCTTGAACAAGACATTCTATCAACTTATAATTAAGTCAATTTTCTATCACAGTTGAGGTCTGTTTATCCCTTTTTCTTAAACTTTTAAGATCTACAAAGAATCAGCAAGAATGAAGCGAAGACTTAGTGAATGAAGTCTAATTTGGAGATGCCAGGAAATCATAACTGAGACTTGATAAACTGATGTCTACTTCACCTTGGTTATAGAGTTATGAGACAACTACAGGAATCATTTTGACCATTTGTTGTTGTTGTAGTTAAGTGCCCTCAAGTTGGTTCCAACTTATAGCAACCCTACGCTCAGAATGAAACACTTACCGGTCTTGTGGCTTCCTCACAATTTTTGTGATGTTTGAGCCCATTGTTGCTGCCACTATGTCAGTCCATCTCATTAGGGGGTCTTCCTCTTTTTCACTGACTCTCCTCTTTACCAAGCATGATATCTTTTTCTAGGAACTGGTTCCTCCTGATAATATGTCTGAAGTATGAGAGATGAGGAGCCCTGGTGTGGTATTATGGGTTAATGCTCTGGACTGCAAAGTTGATTTGAACCACAAGTTCACCAGCTGCTCCTCGGAAACCCTATACAGAGTTGCTATGGGTCAACAATAATGAAAGATGAAATCTGGCCATCCTGGCTTCCAAGGAGTATCCTTGCTGTACTTCTTCCAACCCAGATTTGTTTGTTCTTCTGGTGAGCCATGGCACTTTTAATATTCTTCTCTAATGCATCAACTCAAATGCATCAATTTTTCTACTTTCTTCCTTATTCATTGTCCAACTTTCACATGCATATAAGGCTATTGAAAATACCATGGCTTAGTTCAGGTGTACTTTTGTTTTCAAACTGATAGTTTTGCTCTTGAACACTTTTAAGTGGTCTTTTGCAGCAGATTGGCCACATACAATACAGCATATGATTTCTTAACTGTTGTTTCTGTGAGTGTTGATTGTGGATCCAAGCAAAATGAGGTATTTGACAACTTCAATATTTTCTCCATTTATCAAAATATTATTTATTGGTCCAGTTGTGAGGACCTTTACATCAAGGTGCAATCCATACAGGAGGCTGTGGTCTTTGATCTTCATCAGTAAGTATTTTAAGTATTCTTCGTTTCCAACAAGCAAGGTTGTATCATCTGCACATCACAAGTCATTAATAAGTCTTCCTTCAATCCTGATGCCATGATCTTCATATAATCCAACTTCTCAGATTAAATGCTCAGCACACCTGTTGTGACACTGTGGGTTAATGCACCAGACTGCAAAGCCATTTGAACTTCAAGGTTGGCAGTTCAAGCTTTCCAGTCACTCCTCCGAAACCCTATACAGGGTCACTATGGGTTGGAACCAACTGGACAACACATAACAACAACAACAACAATACAGATTGAGTAAGTATGGTGAAAGAATGCAACCCTGGCATACACCTTTCTTTATTTCAAACATTTGGTGTTCCCTTGTTCTGTTTGAACCATCGCCTCTTGGTCTATGTACAGATTCCTTACGAGCACAATTAAGTGTTCTGGGATACCTATTCTTCTCAATGTTATACATAGTTTGTCATGCTCCGCACAGTTGAAAGCCTGTGCATGGTCAAAAAATCTTTCTGGCATTCTTTGCTTTCAGCTAAGATCCATTTGACATTAGCAATGATATCCCTAGTTCCATCGCTCTTCTGAATCTGGCTTAGATTTCTGGAAGTTCCTTGTTGATGTACTTTCAACTTTTCTGAGTTATTTTAAGCAAAATTTTACTTAATATGATAGTAACGATATTGTTACAGGATTTTTGCATTCTGTTGAGTCACCTTTCATTAGAATGGGCACAAATATGAATCTCTTCCAATCAGTTGGCCAGGTGCTGTCTCCCAAATTTCTTGGCATACATGAACGATTGCTTCTAGTCCAGCATCAGCTTGTTAAAATATTTCTATTTGTATTCTGCCAATTCCTAGAGCCTTAATTTTTGCCCATGTCTTCAGTGTAGGTTGTACTTCTTCCTTCAGTACCATCGGTTCTTGAAATGGTTTAACATCAATCATTTCTTTTGGTAAAGTGACTGTGTATTCTGTCCATCTTCTTTTTTGTTGTTAGAACAACTCAACAAAATAAAATTCTGGTTTATTGTTGGACAACATTGTTTCACACATACATCAAACAGGCCCCTCCCCCTGCCAAAAAACAAACAAAACACACACACACACAGAAAGACCAGCAACTTGAGAGACAAAAAAAAAAAAAGGAAAAGAAATCTTTTATCTTCAGACTTTTTAATCATTTCATACAAACCTACTACTTATAGTACAGCTAAGTACATACACAAAAAAAAGTCACTGGCATGCTCAGAATAAGATTGTAATTTTGTTGTTGTTTTTCCTTTTTTTACAACTTTTTTTTCTCCTTTGAGATTATAATGAACATGGTCACACCATAATTAAAGTCAGAATTAGGACAAAGAATGCTCCAAAGGCTGGTTTGGTTATCTGAGATCATTAAAAATGACTGACCCCTAACAATATACAAAAAAATATAAAATGTAAATGAAAAATACAAATTTTCCTTTTCAAAGTACTTTTAACGGCCTTGGAAGTTTTGGTTCCTTGTTCTTCCCTGCTGCAAATTCACCTTGTGGTTTTGGTTGAACATGTGCTTTCTGCAGTGATGCTGCCCAAAGTGGGTTGGTGGGACTCTGTCTACTTGAAGATGATCATGTTCAGATTCTGAGACAGGAAGTAGAGGGTGAATAGGTCATGGTGGCATTATTATTATTATTATTATTGTTATTGTGAATTGAGTAATAGTTCACATAGGGGAACATCAGTTTTCCATTCATCATTTCATTGCAATGATTACAATCTCTTCCGTGCATTATCAATCGACAGTATTTGCTTCTACTCCCTCTGTTTGTTTGGTTTTTTTGTGTGTGTGTGTGTGGGGGGGGATGTACACAAGAATACTCAGGAATATATAATCATTTAAACAACCAAAGGTCACATTCTGTGAGCCTGCCTCCTGGCCACCAGCTCCTAGTCTTTCTCTTTCCATGAGTCTAGAATCCTCAGCTGCTTTATTTCTCCATGCCCTCATCTTTGTCTCCATCTCTGGTGTCACTGCTTCTCTGGATAGGGTCCCACATTCCGCTTGTGCTCTTGTCCCTTGATGGTCCTAGGGTCCTCTGTTCCTGGAATGTAAGATTAACTACCCCACTCTTTTTGTTATACAACTTCTACCTTTACAGTTGTGACAGTTGCAATTAGTCACGATAACAATTATTCACTATTGAATCATAAGAATCTTATACCCATTTCTTTTCACCAGCCCCATCTAGATAAGATGATACTATTCATTAGGTTTCCTACCTTCCCCCTCATACTCTGAAACTAAACTCCCTCTTAAAAACTTGTAAGCCAGTCACTTTTTGCCTTTATAGCTCCTATTTTAGGTAGCCAGTGTCTAAGTTGCCTGGCCCTAGCAACCCTGTATACAGAGGGGCTAGGACTGGTTCTTGATGTGGAGACTCTTTCCCATTCAGTTGCTACTTTGAACTATTACATCCATAAGTATAGGTCAAGTTCATCAAATTGTAGTGATTTACACTTGTTTCCTTTATAAAAAAAATTTTTTTTTTTTTAATATTCTGTAGTCAAGTTCTGATCATCAAGCCATAGAAGCTAGGTTGAATGGGTATTATCTACAGACACAAGTCTGAGCATTCTTTTGCGTATACCCTCATTTCATATCAGCCGGATGCTTCACTTTCAACTCTAGCCTTCTGTGGCTATGTCCTTGTCCATGGGCTCAGGAGTCCCCAGATCTCACTACACTTTGGACCAACCATCTCTTCCTTTTCTCTCTTATCTCCAGGTCGACGGGAGTCTATGGAACGTGGTTGAACTTGGACCATTTCTTCATTGCTGCCTTTCCCCTTCTTCCACTCACCAGGCAACCAACATGGTCGCCAGCAAGTTTACATACCTGCTCATGTGTTCCCTTTGAGTTTCAGTCTTGGAGGGGAGTTTGGGACATTCATTAAAAAAAAAAATTTTTTTTATTTCGTTGTTGTTGAGAATATACACAGCAAAACATATTGCAATTCAACAGTTTCTGCAATACAATTCAGTGGCATTGATTATGTTCTTTGAGTTGTGCAATAATTCTCACTGTCCTTTTCTGAGTTGTTCCTCCCCTGTTTACATAAACTCACTGCCTCCTAATGTTTCTGTCTAATGTTTTGAGTTGCCAGTGTCAGTTTGACCCCATATAGATAAATATTGAAAAAGCACAATGCTCAAGCCAGACATTCTCTACTACCAGGCTCAACTATTGTTTCGTTTTAAGAAGACTTCAGGAATATTTTTGGATTAAGGTTTAAAGATAATCTCAGGACAATCGTTCTAGGAGTTCATCCAAACTTCATAGCTCCAGGAAGTCTATTGGCCATGAGAATTTGAAATTCTGTTACATATTTTCTCTTTTGATCAAGATTCTTCTATTGAATGCATGGCAGTGTTCCATTCTTCTGGTTTTGTGGCAAAGGAAGCAGCTGTTCATGGAGGCAATTAGCCACACATTCTGTTGGTCGTCGTAGTGATGTGCCGTGGAGTTGGTTCCAGCTCATAGATACCCTGTACAGGGTTTCCAAGTCTGTAAACCATTTTTTGTTTTTTGTTTTTGTTTTTTAAGTTTTTGTTGTGAATTATGTGATAGTTTACATGGGAAAACATTAGCTTTACATTCATCCTATCATATATCATTTCATTGCCATGATTACAATTCCCTCCATGCATCATCAAACAATCCTGCAAGCCTGCCCCTCAGTTGTCAGCACACAGCCCCTCTCCCTCTCTGGGTCTAGAGTCACCGGCCGTTCCATCTCTCCATGTCATCATCTCTGCCTCCATCTCTGGCATCACTGTTTCTCTGGGTAGGGTCCAGCACTCCCCTCTTCTCCCTTTATGGTCACAGGGACCTCCACTCCTGGATTGCAAAGTCAACAACTCCCCTCCTTTTGCTACAAAATATCTACCTTTACATTTCCAACCCTCACAGTCAGTCCTGATAACAGTTATTCACTATTGTACCACAAGAGATCTATTCCCATCTCCTTTTATCAGCCCCGCCCATACAGATTGGATACTACTCAGTGGAGATTCTACCTTCCTTCATGCCCTCTGGATCTAGGCTCCCTCTTGAAACCTTGTAAACCAGTCACTTCTTGCCTTTGTAGCCCTCCCATTTTGGGTATCCAGTGCCCAAGTTTCCCATCCCTGTGTACACTATGTACTGAGGGGGTGGGAATGATCCTTGCTGTAAAGATTTGTTCCCTCTTTTGAGCTACTGCATCCATAGGTGTAGGTCAAGTTCATCAAATTGTATCAGATTACTCTGTTTTTCCTCTTCTTTCTTCTTCTAGTTGAGCTCTGATCATCCAGCCATTGAAGCCAGGTCAAGTGGGTATTATCTGCAAGTGTGGGTGTTCTTGTACAGTGGCCTTTTTTAAGTTTAACTTTTCCCTTTTTGCTGTCTAGTCATCCTCATTGGTCTTCTGCTTCTTAGTGTCAACATCATCATTCTCATCATCTTCAGCTGCCTGTTTGCCTGTAGCTGCCTCAGCCTCCTCATCTTCATCTCCATCTTCTTCCTCACCATTACCTTCTACCTCTTCCTCCTCCTTCTCCCCACCTTCTTCCTCTTCCTAGTCTACCTGATTGTCAGCTTCCTGTTCCCCAGTTTTCCTCATTAGTATTCCCATTACTGAGTGCATCTCTTACATTTTCTGTTTGCTCCACACCTTCTTCTTCTCCTTTAAGTCCTTGGTGGTGATCTCAGAGCTGGTGTCCACAGCCAAGTTTAACACTGTGGGGCAGCCAGTGATCAGACATAGAGTATGACAAAAAGAGTGTAAGTTTTGGGGACTTCTGAGAGCTGCCAAAGTCTTCAGCAAAGGAAGAGGAGCACAGCGGAGGTGGCTTCAGTGAGCGGGGACCCGGACCAGGAACAATGCAAAGATGACTTTCCAGAGCACCCACTGGGGGGCCCTTCCATCTTCTTTTAATGCTTTCTGCAACGTTCAATATTTTGCTCATAGAATCCTTCAGTACTTCAAATCGAGGCTTGAATGTTTTCTTCATTTTGTTCAGCTTGAGAAATGCTGAGGTTGTTCTTCCGTTTTGATTTTCTAACTCCAGTTCTTTGCAAGTTTCATTATAATACTTCACTTTGTCGTCTAGATAGAGCTGCCCTTTGAAATTTCCTGTCCAGCTCTTTTGCCTCTTCATTTTTTCCATTCTCTTTAGAATATCTACACTGGAGAGCAAGTTTCAGAGTCTCTTCTGACATTCATTTTGATCTTTTCTTTCTTTCATGTCTTTTTCATGACATTTTGCTTTCTTCCTCTATGATGCTCTTGGTGTCATCCCACAATTCCAATCCTATTTCCTAGGTTCTAGGGAATAGCCTAACACAAGCATTCTCTGTTCAGATCAGACTGAGTAAATAGTCTTAACAGACACCTTACATAATTCCTCACCAAGCTAGAGATTCTGACATCTGCTTTCTTTCTGTTGCATGTAGGTAAACTTTAACAAAGAGGCTGAAAGGACTTTTTATGGCAATAGAAATTCAGATTTCCATTTTTTGCAAAATAGAGTTTTAATTTAGGCCCATTTCAACCATGCCATCCAACAACTTGTGCTTCCGCTAGTATTAATGTGTAGATAACATTTTTGTCGCTGTTAACTGAGAGTATAGCTTGAATTAAGGGATTTGGGGGAACCATTTAACTTAATTACTGCTTAATTTTGAAGTGTCTTTATAAAAAAGTAGGGTTGGCACAGATGCAACAATAAGGAGGACTAGAAGACGAGGTCACACTTACATATCTTCCCATGGAAACTATTTAAATATTTGTTTTATTCACTTTTCAAACATCTTACTGAAGAATGCACCCAACTGATAAGTATTTATAGCTTGTCCAGTGGCAGAAAGGGCCAAAGGCTTAGTGTTGTGAACTGTTTTAAAAACAAAGTACCTTGAAATATTAAATATATATATATATATATACATCTTCTTCAATTTGTCATTCCCAGCATAGGAGACTACATGATTGGCTGATTCAAAATGTCCAATCCCAGTCCACTTAAGATCACTAATGCTTAAGATATCTATTTTCAAGCATTCCATTTCGTTTTGACAACTTCCAATTTTCTTAGATTTATACTTCATACATTCTACATTTTGTGAATCTTTGTGTCTGTTTCTTCCCATTTTGAGTCATGCCACATTAGTAAATGAAGGTCCCAAAGCTTTACTCCATCCATTAAGATCAACTCTACTTTGAGGAGACAGCTCTTACCCAAGCCATATTTTGAGTGCCTTCTAATCGGTGGGACTCGTCTATATCAGACATTGTTCTGCTGCTTTCATAAGGAGTCTCAGTGGTTTGGCAGTTAAGATATCTAGTATGATGTAATTACTTCCATGATGAGATATGCTATGAGCAGCCAGTCACTTGAAAGGGCATTTCCTCCAGGGTTTGGCCTGCTTCAAATATAGTAGACACTGAGGCACAGACTACTTGATTAATGCTGGGTCTAGATCCTGCACCTGGCTTTTCATCTGATCTCTGGTTCTTTGAACTTGAGCCAGCAGCATGTCATATTTCTGACTGACCCGGGGAGTCATCAGCACCCTGCCATTTTACCTGCCAACCTTGGATTCATTCACCCCTGCAGACAGAAGCCTGTCATTGGACCTGCTGATCTTGGGCTCATCAACCCCTGTTGACTATGTGAGTCAGAAGGAGCCTCCAGTCTGATAGCTGGCCTACTTTTACAACAGTATGAATCATTTACTTGATATAAACCTCTCGATATATATATACAAGGAGCTCTGGTAGCGTAATGGTTACAAATCAGGCTGCGAAACGCAAGGTCAGCAGTTCAAAACTACCAGCTATTCCGTGGGAGAAAGATGAGGTGTTCTGCTCCCATAAAGATTGATAGCCTCAGAAACCCTGTACAGGGTTGCTATGAGTCGGAACCGACTCCATGGCACACAGCCACCACCACTATATATACAAGGGAATCCTGGTGTGGTGTTGTGCGCTAGACTGCAAAGTCAGTTTGTACTTTAAGGTTAGTGATTCAAGCTCACCAGCTGCTCCTCGAAACCCTATACAGGGTTGCTATGGGTAGGAACTGACTTGACGGCACTTAACAATAACTACATACATACAAGAGTCCTGGTGTGGTGGTGTGGGATAAGCACTGGACTATAAACTGCAAGGTTGGCAGTTCAAATCTGCGAGGTGCTCCTTAGAAATCCTATGAGTTGGAAACAATTCAACAGCAGTCAACAGCAACATGTTGTTGTTGTTGAGTGCTGCCAAGTCAGTTCTGACTTGTAGCGACCACATACATGGTTTCCAAGGAGCAGCTGGTGGGTTGGAACTGCCAACCTTGTAGTTCAAGCCAACCTTTGAGCTCAGTGCTTATCCTATAATGCAACACCAGGACTCCAACAACAACATATACGTACATATACATGCTTCACTGGCTTTGCTTCTTTAGAGAGCCCAGTCTAAGGCACTAGGTGAGAGTAAGTGAATGGTCAGAATAAAGAAGCAACACTTAAAACTTATTTTTCTTGGATAAGCAAAATAAAACTTTCTTGCTGATGTCTATTAGTTAGGACTTCTGGTGTGGCACTATTGGATAAGTACTATGAATCACACCAGGTTAAGAGTCCTGGCACTGTGGATTAATGTACTGGACTGCAAAGTCGGTTTGTACTGCAAGGTCGGTGATTCAAGCTCACCAGCTGCTCCTCAGAAACCCTATCCAGGGTCACTATGAGTCAGAACTGACTCGATGGTACTTTCCAAGAATTGATTAGAAAATTCCATTATTGTTAGGTGCTGTTGAGTCACACTAACTCAGAGTGACCTTATGTACAATGGAAGAAACCACTGCCCAGTCCTGTTTCAACCTCACAATCATTGTTACACTTAAGGCCATTGCTGCAGCCACTGTGCCAATCGTGTCTTTGGGGGGGTTCTTCCTTTTTTTGCTGACCCTTCACTTTACCAGGCATGATGTCCTTCTCTAGGGACTGGTCCTTCCTGATAATATGTGTGACGTATGATATATGAAGTATGGCCATCCTGGTTTCTAAGGAACATTCAGGCTATATTTCTTCAAACACAGATTTTTTGGCAGTGACAGTATTCTCCTCCAACACCAAAACTCAAATGTATCAATTCTCCTACGATCTTCTTTATTCATTGTCCAACATTCACATGCACCTGAGGTTATTTGAAAACACCATGGCTTGGGTCAGGTGCACCTTAGTTCTCAAACTGACATGTTTGCTTTTGAACACTTTGAAGAGATCTTGTGCAGCAGATCTGCCTAATGCAATATGTCATTTGATTTCTTGACTGCTGCTTTGATGAGTGTTGATGGTTCACCTAAGCAACATGAAGTCTTTGACAACTTCAATCTTTTCTCCATTTATCTTGATGTTAAAATCCATCATACACATAAAGTAAAGAAAAATATATAATTAATACAGGGATAATAAAATGTAAAAAGCACAAATAAAATGAAATGCCATTCTATTTTCTCATTAAAACCCATAGTATTTTTTACTTGCTTATTTTATTTGTTAGATACAACTTTTAGGGGGTGATTGTTCATATAACTCACCTCCAGTCTTTGCCTGATTTTATTATGGGTTTTGTTTTTTCATTACAAAAAGTAGCCTATCACACATGACCCTGTGATTTGCCTCTTCTTAGCCTCCTCTTTCTCTTGGGTCTTTCACAACTTCTAGCTGCTGCTTCTCATTTATGTGTTCGAGACCTGCCCTTTCCTCTCTTTCAAAATTATCTTTCTGTAAGGAGTCCTGGTGTGGTGTTGTATGATCAGCACTGAACTGTGAACCACAAGGTTGGTGGTTCAAACCCATTAGTCACTCCTTGGAAATCCTGTACAGGTTTCTGTGAGTCAGAACTGACTCTACTGCACATAACGACAACAACAAGGAAAATTATCATTTTTTTCCACTTATTCCTTCAAAGAATAACAACTCTGCACATGTTGGGGTTTCCTGTTATTCTTCATAACAATATAGAATAATGTAGCTCATTTCTAACTAATTTCATAGTTAAGAAGGGTTTTTTTTTTTTTTTTTTAAGAGATTGGTTAATTTTGTTAAATAAAGTTCTGTCAGAAAATGAAGAACTTATTTCTAATAATTTATACTTTTCTACTACAATTTCTTTAAAGGAATTCAGGCCTTGGTGATTTCTGCAACAATTTGAAAGTGTGGAACCATTTCTAGTTTGGTAACTGATAGAAAAAAAAAAAAAAAAAGTACAATTGGGTCAAAATTTAACAGTAAGAAAACCACTTCACATATGTGAAGTTCCATATTATTTTGCTATGCCTTCCTTCATTCACTTATTCAGTAAATATTCATTTAAAACAGCTGTGTTATGTTGGCTTAGCTGGGCCTGGATTCTCAGTGGTTTAGCAGTTAAGACCTAGTAATCTCTCAATGATGATATCTAATCTAATATAATCACATTCATGATGTGATCTGCTACAGGCAGTCAATCAATTAAAGGGAGTTTCCCCTGCTGGTATGGACTGCAGCAAAGATAAAAAGAGATGTGAACAGAGAGGGAGGGATATAAAACTGTCCACTTGTGGCATTTTGGTTACTGTTGTTATTAAGGGCCATGGAATCAGTTCTGACTCATAGCAACCCAGTATAGGGTTTCCAAGGAGCAGCTGGTGTGTTTGAATCACTGACCTTGCAGTTCAAACCGACCTTGAAGTTCACTGCTTATCCTGCAGTGCCATGCCAGCACTCCATTTCGGTTAAAGTGGGACTAGATTGAAGTTGTCAAGGACTTCATTCTTCTTGGATCAACTATTAACACTCACAGAAGCAGCAGTCAAGAAATCAAACAACATATTGCATTAGGCAAATCTGCTGCACAAGACCTTTTTAAATTGTTGAAGAGCAAAGATGTCAGCTTGAGGACTAAGGTGTGCCTGACCCAAGCCGTGGTATTTTCAATGTCCTCATATGGATGCGAAAACTAGACAGTGCCTAAAGAAGACCGTAGAAGAATTGATGCTTTTGAGTTATGGTGTTGGAGAAGAATATTGAAAGTACTATGGGCTGCCAAAAGAACCAATAGATCTTTTTTGAGGAAGTGCAGCCAGAGTGCTTCTTGGAGGCCAAGATGGCCAAACTTTGTCTCTCATACTTCAGACATATTGTCAGGAGGGACCAGTCACTGGAGAAGGATATCATGTTTAGTAAGGTGGAGGGTCAGAGAAAAAGAGGAAACCTCCAATGAGATGGACTGGCCAAGTGACATCATCGATTGACTCAATCGTGGCAACAGTAATGAGGTTGGCCCAGGATCGGGCAGTTTCACTCTACCATGCATAAGGTCTTTATGAATTGGTACTGATTTGATGGCATCTAACAACAACAGGACTAGATAAGTAAAACAACAGTTGTGTGCAATTACTGGGTTTCACAAATTCCAAATGGAGAGAAAACTTCTAGGATAAATGGCAAACCTACATGGTTTGCTGAAATACTTATGTTATCCCACTGGAAAATATGGGACAGTGTCTGGAATATGACTTTTCTGCAAGAAATCCTTGCTTGGTACTTCCCACAAAGTAAGTAATGCTTAATGCCTTTGGGCAAGAGGCTAGCTTGTGTAATGGGGTTCCTCCAGGTACTTAATTGGTGGAGCTAGGTTTGCTAGCTGACAGACCACTGTCAGACCACTGTCAGATCACCCATCTGTCCATTTGTTGTACTGTGGTGGACTGTGTATTGCTGTGATTCTACAAACTATGCCACAGTATTTTAAATACCAGTAGGGTCACCCATGATGGACAGGTTTCAGATGAGCTTCCAGATGAAGACAGACTAGAAAGAAGGAGAGAACAACTACTTTAGAATATTTGTTGTTGTTGTTGTTGTTGTTAGGGGCCATCGAGTCGGTACTTACTCATAGTGACCTCATGCACTGCAGAATGAAACACTGCCCGATGCTGGGCCAACCTCACTATCATTGCCCAACCTTACTGTTGAGCCCATTGATGCTACCACTTTGCCAATCCATCTTGCTTGGGGGAATTCCTCCTTTTCTCTGACCCTCCACCCTACCAAACATGATATCCTTTTCCAGTGACTGGTTTCTCCTGACAATATGTCCAAAGTATGACAGACAAAGTTTGGCCATCTTGGCCTCCAAGGAGAACACTGGCTGCACTTCTTATAGAAGATCCAAAACAGATCTATTGGTTCTTTTGACAGCCCATGGC
>NW_006408579.1:14811105-14815498 GCF_000296735.1 Chrysochloris asiatica
CAACAAACAGGGAAGATCAGTTAATACCACTATTATTTAAATTTACGCACCAACCACTAAAGTCAGAGAGGATAAAATGGAAGAATTCTACCAACGTCTTCTGTCTGAAATTGATCAAATATGCAATGAAGATGTATTAATAATCACTAGCGATTGGAAGGCAAAGGTTGGAAACAAAGAGGAAGGTTCAGTCTTTGGAAAACATGGCCTTGGTGATAGAAATGCTGCTGCGGATCACATGATAGAATTCTGCAATGCCAATGATTTGTTGATTTCAAATACTTTTTTAAAAAGCATAAAAGATGACTATACATACACATGGACCTCACCAAATGGAATACACAGAAATAAAATTGACTACATTTGTGAAGAGACAGTGGAAAATCTTCATGTCATCGGCCAAAATAAGGCCAGGGACAGACTGTGGAACAGACTATCAATTGCTCATAAGCAAATTCATGCTGAAGCTGATGGAATTGGAAACAAGTTCATGAGAGCCAAAATATGACCTTGAATATGTTGTTGTTGTTGTTGTTGTTGTTAAGTGCCATTGAGTCGGTTCCGACCCACAGCAACACTGTATAGGGTTTTTGAGGAGCAGCTGGTGAGCTTGAACCGCTGATCTTGAAGTTCAAACGGCTTTGCAGTCTGGCTCATTAACCCACAGCACCACACCAGGACTCTACTGACCTTGAATATATCCCACCTGAATTTAGAGATCATCTGAAAAATCGATTTGATACATTAGACACTAAAGACTGAAGATAGGAAAGGTTGTGGGATTGCACCATGGACATCATACAGGAAGAAAGAAAAAGGTCATTGAGAAGACAAGATATAAGTAAAATACCAAAATGGACGTTAGCAGAGCCTCTGAAACTTGCTCTCTAGAAGAGTAAGAGATGTGAAAGCAAAGAGAAGAAATGAGGAGGTACGAGAGCTGAATGGAAAATTTCAAAGGTCAGCTCAAGAAGACAGTCAAATATTATAATACATGTGCAAAAACCTGGAGTTAGAAAACCAAAAGGGAAGAACTCACTCAGCATTTTTGAAGCTGAGGGAACTGAAGAAAAAATTCAAGCCTTGACTTGTATTATTGAAGGATTCTCTGGGCAAATTATTGAATGATGAAGAAAGCATCAAAAGAAGATGGAGGAATACACAGTCACTGTACCAAAAAGAAATGGTCAATGTTCAACCATTTCAAGAGGTAGGATAAGATCAAGAACCTAAAGGAAGAAGTCCAAGATGCATTGAAGGCATTGGCAAAGAACAAGGCACCAGGAATTGATGGGATACAAATTGAAATCTTTCAACAAAGTGAGGTGGCTCCGGAGGCACTCACTCATGTATGCCAAGAAATTTGGAAGACAACTAACTGGCCAACTGTTTGGAAGAGAACCATATTTGTGCCCATTCCAAAGAGAGGTGACCCAATGAAATACGGAAATCATTAGATAATTTCATTGATACCCCATGTGAGTCAAGTTTTACTAAAGGTAATAAAAAAAAGTCTACAACCATACACTGACAGAGAACTTCCTGACGTTTAAGATGGATTTAGAAGAAGATTTGGAACAAGGGGTATCAGTGCTGATGTCAGACGGATCTTGGCTGAAAGCAGGGAATATCAGAAAGATGTTTATCTTTTTTACTGACTACGCAAAAGCTTTTGATAGTGTGAATCATGGACAACATTGTGAAGTATGAGTATTCCAGAACACTTAATTGTGCTTATGAGGAATCTGTATATAGACCAAAAGGCAGTTGTTGGAAAAGAACAAGGAAACACCGAATGGTTTAAAATTAAGAAAGCTGTGCACCAGGGTTGTGTTCTTTCACCATACTTATTCAACCTGTATGCTGAGCAAATAATCCAATAAACTGGATCATATGAAGAAAAACATGGCATTAGGACTGGAGGAACACTCGTTAACAACCTACGATATCCAGGTGATACAACCTTGCTTGCTGAAAGGGAAGAGGACTTAAAATACTTACTGATGAAGATCAAGACCACAGTCTTAAGTATGGATTGCATGTCAATGTAAAGAAAACAAAAATCCTCACCACTGGACCAATAAACAACATACTTGTCAATGGAGAAAAGATTGAAGTCATAAAAGACTTCATTTTGCTTGGATCAACCATCAATACTCATGGAAGCAGCAGTCTAGGCAAATCTGCTGCACAAGACCCTTTTAAAGTGTTGAAGAGCAAAGATGTCTGTTTGAGGACTAAGGTGCACCTGACTCAAGCCATGGTACTTTCAACAGCCTCATATGCATGTGAAACTTGGACAGTGAATAAGGAAGATTGTAGAAGAATTGATGCATTTGAGTTGTAGTGTTGGAGGATACTATTGAAAGTATCATGGGCTTCCAAAAGAACAAACAGGTCTGTGTTGGATGTTCCAAAACAACAAACAGGTCTGTGTTGGAAGCCAGGGTAGCCAGACTTCATCTCTCAACTTTGGACATATTGTCAGGAGGTACCAATCACTGGAGAAGGATATCATGTTTGTAAGTGTCAGAGAAGGAGAGGAAGACCCCCAAGTAGATGGATTGGCAAAGTGGCAGTATCAATGAGCTCAAGCAAAGCAACAATTGTAAGATTGGCCCAGGACCGGGCAATGTTTCCTTTGTTGTGCATAGTGTTGCTGTGAATCAGTACCGCCTAGATGGCACCTAACAACACCAACAACTAAGTTTGATGACCCTAGGAGCTAGAGTCAAACACTTTCAGGCTAAGGCTTACATCAGTGTGGAGTTCCCTTGGACATTTAGCAGCATCCATAAAAGAACTTTACACCATTTCCTGAGCAGGGCAAATATCAGGCCAGGGAATTGTGGGCATGGCTGAGAAGCAGCTATCCTGACCAAAGTACTTTGTTCCAAGCATTTCTGATACCAAATTGTTAGTTGTTAACTTCTGCAATAAGCCACATAATCTTAAGTATTGTCTAAATTCTATGTGGCAATTGCAATGAATTTTCAAGTCCAGCTGAGTATGGAATGTTGTGAGAGGGATGGTTGGTGTCAAATCTGATAGAGAAGGTAGAAGGCTGGAGGCATTTCTGACCTCTGACCTCATAGCAATCAGCCTTTGTTGTGGTTATGTGCCATTGCTTCAGTACAGACTTATAGCCCCCCTATGCACAATAGAAGGAAACATTGACCAGTACTGGGCCAACCTCACAATTGTTGCCACATTTGAGCCAATTCCTGTTGCCACTGTGCCAATCCATCTTTTGGAGGGTTTTACTCTTTTTCTCTGACCTTCCACTTTACCAAACCTGATATCCTTTGCCAGAGACTGGTCCCATCTAACAATATGTCAAAATATGAGAGATGAAGTCTGGGCATGCTGGCTTAGAGTGAGCATTCTAGCTGCATTTTTTTCCAACACAGATTAGTTTGTTCTTTTGGCAGTCTGTGGAACTTTTAATATGCTCCTCCAACATCATAACTCAAATATATCAATTCTTCCATGTTCTTCCTTGTTTACTGTCTAACTTTCACATGCATATGAGGTTATTGAAAATACCATGGCTCGTGTCAGATGCACCTTAGTTCTCAAACTGACATCTTTGTGTTTCAACCTTTGAAAGAGGTTTTGTGCGGCAGACTTGCTTACTGCAATACATCATATGATTTCTTGATTGCTGTTTCCATGAGTGTTTATGGTTGATTCCAGCAAAATGAGTCTTTGATAACTTCAGTCTTGTCTCCATATATATGGATATTGTTTATTGGTCCAGTGGTAGGGATTTTTGTTTTCTTTACATTGAGCTGCAACCCACACAGAAGGCTGTAATCTTTGATCTTTATCAGCCTTGAACTGATGCTAATATCTAGTTTGATCCTCCTTTCCTCTCGTGAAAGCAGCCAGGGAAGGATGCTGTTCTACACCTTTTTTAAATAGTCTCATTCTCTTACAACCTCCCTTTAGGACAATGTGTGCCTAATAACTTAATAAATAGACATTACATTTAAAGTTTTATATTTTAGACTATATTTTTATTTGCTAGTAGATTTCTTAGAACAAATGAGTTATGCTCAAAGGAAGCTTGTCTCTTTTAAAACACAAAGAAGCCTCTGGCAATGTTTTAAATAAACAACTTCTCCATAATTGAAAACATGTTAAATTCTGCCTTCCCAAGTAGTCTGCTACTACATTGTATTCAAAACAGTTTAATATGCATTGTTAATTGCTGGATAAATGTGTCCTTGTTTAAATCTCTCAGTGTACTGAACCACTGATGGAGGTTTAGCTATATCAAAGATTTGTAAACAAGACAACTTAACTATAAACAAACAATTTTATAATTAACTCAAATCAAAGACTATGAGTTCAGAGAAGACAGCTAAGAGGGAAAACAAAAAACAAAAAA
>NW_006408579.1:14817178-14827537 GCF_000296735.1 Chrysochloris asiatica
GAGTATCATTGGCTGTTGATTATATGGTACCTCTTGAAATGGTTGAACATTAACCATTTCCTTTTGGTACAATGACTCTGTGTATTCCTTCCATTTTCTCTTGATGCATTCTGCATCATTCAATGATTTGCTCAGAGAATCTTTCAATAACGAAAGTCGAGGCTTGAATTTTTCTTCAGTTCCCCAGCTTGAGAAATGCTGACTGTGTTCTTCCCTTTTGGTTTTCTGATTCCAAATCTTTGCATATTTTATTATAGTATTTGGCTTTATCTTCTCAAGCTGATCTTATAGTTAGTTACATGCTCTCATGTCAATCTTGCATCACCTAAACTACTTTTTACTACATACAATGGAGTTGTTGTTGTTAGGTACTGTCAAGTTGGCTCTGACTGATTGTGATTCTATGTATTTGTGTTCCACGTATTGTATCTTTCTGGAGATAGTCTCTTTTTTTTTTTTTTTTTTAAGTTTTTATTGTAAATTATGTGATAGTTTACATGGAAGAACATCAGCTTTGCATTCATCCTATCATATTTTGGTTCTTTGCACTGATTACAATCCCCTCCATGCATTATCAAACAACCAAAGGGTACACCCCACAAGCCTGCCCCAGGGCCATCAGCACACAGCCCCTCTCCCTCCCTGAGTCCAGTGTCCCCAGCCACTCCATCTGTCCATGTCATGGTCTCTGTCTCCATTTCTGTTGTCACTGCACCTATGGGTAGGGTCCTGCACTCTGCTCTTCTCACTTGATGGTCCCAGGGACCTCTGCTTCTGGACTGCAAAATCAATCACTCCCTCCTTTTGTTACAAAACATCTATCTTTACATTTCTGACCATCACAGTCAGTCCTGATAGCAATTATTCACTATTGTACCACAAGAGCCTTATCCCCATTTTGTTTCATCAACCTCATCAAGACAAATTGTGTACCACTCAGTGGAAATTCTACCTTCCCCCAACCCCTCTTGAACTAAGCTAACCTCTTGAAAGCTTGTAAGCCAGTCACTTCTTGTATTTGTAGCCCCCACATTTTGGGTAGCCAATATCTAAGTTGCACATCCCTGTCAACCCTGTGTACCAAGGGGGAGGGTATGATACTCCCTGTAAAGATTTGTTCCCTTTTTTGAGCTACTACATCCATAAGTATAGATAAAGTTTATCAGATTATAGTGGGTTACTCTTTTTTTCTCTCTCTTCTTTCTTCTTCTAGTAAAGTTCTGATCATCCAGCCATTGAAGCCAGGTCAAGTGGGTACTATCTGCAAGTATGGGTGTTCTTGTGCATCTCCCCTCACTTCATATCAGCTGGATGCTTCACTCTCCACTCTAATCCTCTGTGGCCATGTCACTGCCTCTGGGCTCAGGTGTCCCTGGGTCTTGCCATACTGCTGGCCAACCAGGTCTCAACCCAGGTTGACAGGAGTCTACTGAACATGGTTGTACTTAGTTCACGACTTCATTGATGCTTTTCCCCCACTTACCCTTATCAGTGACCAATGTGGTTACCAGCCAGACCACAGGCCCATTCGTGTATCCCCCTTGAGTCTTAGTCTTGGAAGGGTGTTTGCTCTGAGGGTTGAGATAGTCTCTTGATCATTTTCTTGAGGTGGGGTATACTCAAGGTCATATTTTGACTTGGTTTAATTTTTGTCTACTTTAGCTTGAATTACCAGATGGGGAATTAATGATCTGTTCCATAATCAGCTACTGACTTTGTTTTGGTCAGTGATAATTGCACTTTTCCATGGTCTCTTCCCATAGATGTGATCAATTTGATTCATGTGTATTCCGTCTGGTGGGGTTCACATGTATAGTTGGTATTTATGTTGTTAAAAAAAAGAATTTGTAATGAAGAAGTCATTCCTTCTTGTTGTTAGGTGCCATTGAGTTGGATCCAACTCATAGCAACCTTATGCACAACAGAACAAAATACTGCCTGGTCCTGTGTCAACCTCACAATCATTGCTATGGTTGAACTCATTGCTGTTGCCTTTGTACCAATCCATCTCTTTTTCACCGAACCTCCACTTTACCAAGCATGATGTCCTTCTCCAGTGATGGGTCCCTTCTGATAATATGTCCATAGTATGAGAGACGAAGTCTTGACTTCTAAGGAGCACTCTGGTGGTACTTCTTCTAACACAGATTTGTTTGGTTTTACAAAATTCTATTATGTGATATCTGTTGTCTTGTCTATCACTAAGACCATATTATGGGATTATGATGGTAGAAATAACACATAATTAGAAGAGTTCAAGCTGAATAAAGAGTCCAACATTGTCTGACATGGAAGAAACTCTCCACCTGGCTTTGGGATGCTCTCAAGGCATTATCTATTGTTTAGATTTATTGAAGTAAAAATCCTTTCTTGGATTTTCATGAGTCTGGGAAACTAGGAAGTACTGTCAAGAAATAGAAGAGGGGAAAGAATTCTAACATTATCCTCTGTTATGCTCTCTCATTTAGCCCTAAAAACAAATTAAAGAATTATTCACATTATTTACACCTCAGATGAGGCCTTGAAAAGTGAACATCAGTGCCTATGATCAACGTGATTACCATGCTGCACATCTTGGATTTGAACTGAAGGTAGAAATTACTTCAAAATCTATCATGCTATTATGCTACTCATTCCCCTTTTGATTCCCAGACCTTTTTTGGACTAACATCCCTAATTCTCTTTCTAACCTGTGTCACTTAAATCAAATTGCATGAGCAACAGAAGTGCAGAAGCATTCAAAAATCATCATGCAATGTTAAATTAATAAATTATGTCAGTGTTAGACGATTTCTTATATCTATTTTTGAAATGAGGAAGCCAAAATTCAGGAAAGTACCTGACTTGGCATAGCAATGATACCAGAAATTAAACCCAGGGCTCCTGGCTTCTAGTGCAGGGTAGCCACTTTCTAAGCCACTTTCTGAGTGCTTTTTTGAGGAATCATCTCTAGTACTATTTCCCCAGGACACAGTATTAGTGTGTGTTTTCTCAGCAATCTTTGATACCATTTTCTTTCCACTAAGGACTTCAAAATTTCTCCCTACCCTGTTTCCTTCCCATTATCCTATCAAGGTCTAAAGTGATTTACATTCACTGTGACAGATATTCAAGCTTCTTTGTCCTGAAGAGACATTGTTGCTCACCTCTCAGTTCCTTATGGTGTCATTCAGTTAGAAATTTAAGTTCCAACCATTCAACCATCTGAGTGCAAGTACAAGAAGCTTGTGGTAGCTGGAGAGCTGCCGACTCTGTTGCAGAAAGCAGTCCCATTGGCTGTTATCATTGTCAATGTGGGGAAGGCTCTCCCTTATCTCTCAATTCATTAACTCACATTAGAACTTTAGCCCTATTTGAATAACTTTTTCTCTCAGTTTTCTTGAAACATTGTCCATGTCCTAACTCCCTTTCTTGGCAAGGGGAGACCAAACAGCTTTGTTCTTGGCTGAAGTTCTGGAAGCCAGGGTCAAGTTTAGTAGTGTCATAGAATTTTGCAATGTAATGGATGATAAGGCAAGGGGGAAACTGAAGGCAGAATCTTGGGGAAAAGTGAAGTTGAAAGTCAAAGATTTCCAATAAGTCCAATTCAAAAGAGTAGAAGATGAGTCAGGGAGAAAACTGGGTTCAATGCCAAGAGGCCAGAATCCAAATGATGAGAAGGGCCAGGGCTAGCCTAGGGTAGTTAACAAAGACAGAGCATAAAAGAGAGGTATTAAAGCACTCTCCTGGTGTGGTGCTATAGGATAAGCACTGGACTGCTAATTGCAACATCAGCAGTTCAAGTCCACAAGCTGCTCTTTAGAAACCTTATACAGGGTCACTGCAAGTTAGAACTGACTCAATGATACTTAACAACAACAAAGTAAAGATAAAGAATTCCTAGTGGGCCTGGGCATAAGTGGTTAAGCACTGGACTACTAGCTGAGTGAGTTCAATTGCAATCAGCTTGATGGCAATTAGCAACAACAACAAGTAAAGACAAATCCCTTTATAGGAAGCCTGTGAACACCTTTGTTCTATTCCTTTCCTCTTGGGAATCGCAATTCAAAGTAACCAACAGGATCTGTGTCAGGTCTGAAATCAAGCACCACCCACTGTCTTCAAGTCAATTCTGACTCTCTGACAGGCAACTGCCCTATAGGCTATCATCTTTCTCCTGTGGGTTCAAACTGCCGATCTTAAAGCTAACAGCTGAGTACTTAACCACTACACTATCAGCATTTTTTAAATTCAAACTCTAGGTAATAGAAAACAGAATGACTAGAAAAGGAGGGACCTTACAGTTCAAACTGACTTCTCAGTCCAGCACATTAACCCACAACGCCACACCAGATTTAATTAAACTGATTATCACTTTTTTCTCTTTCATTGTCATTGTTAAAGTGCTGTGGAGTTAGTTCCATCTTAGGTCTCCTATTTTCCTTTCATTTGTTGTTGTTAAGTGCCGTCACATCGGTTCCGACCCATAGCAACCCTGTATAGGGTTTCTGAGAAGTGACTGATGAGCTTGAACAGCCAACCCTGAAGTTCAAACCTACTTTGCAGTCCTGAGCATTAATCTGCAGCACTACATTAAGTAACTCCAGAGATGTTGTGGCGTTGTGGGTTAATGCGCTGGACTGCAAGATCGATTTGAATTGTAAGATCAGTGGTTCAGTCATGTCTCGGAAACCCTATACAGAATCTCTATGGGTCGGAACCAACTCGACAGAACTTCACAACAACAACAAAGATACATATATAGTGTGGGTACTGTAGGATTATTACAGGACTGTGAACCACAAAGTTGGCAGTTCAAATCCATCAGGTCATCTTCAGAAACCCTATGCAGAGTTGATATATTTTGGAACTGACTCATTGGCACTTAGCAACAAAAAAATGATACATATACATATATATTTTAAACGTTTTCATTGTGAATTGAGTGATAATTTACATGTGAGAACATCGCCTTTACACTCATCCTATTGTATTTCATTTCATTGCAATGATTATAATCCCCTCCATGCATCGTCATTCAACTGTATTTGCTGCTATTTCCTCTGGTTGTTTTTATTTTGTTTTGTTTTTTGATGTGCACCCAAACACTCAGGAATGTGCAATTATTCAAATACCCAAAGGGCATACCCTGCAAGCCTGCCCCCCCAACCCCTGCCACCAGCCCACGGTCCCTCTCCCTCCATGAGTCTACAGTCCCCAGTAGCTCCATCTCTCCCCATCCTCATCTCTGCCTCCATCTCTGGTGTCACTGCTTCTCTGAATAGGGTCCCACACTCCACTCCCACTCTTCTCCTTTTATGGTCCCAGGGTCCTTGACTCCTCGACTGCAAAATCAACCACTCCCCTCATTTTGCTACAAAATGTCTACCTTTACAGTTGCAATCAGTAATGATAACAATTACTCACTATTGGACCACAAGAATCTTATCCCCATCTCCTTTTACCAACCTAGTCTAGACAGGTTGAAAAACACTCAGTGGAGATTCTATCTTCCCCCACACCCTCTGAAACTAAACTCCCTCTTGAAAATTTGTAAGCCAGTCATTCATGCCTTTATATCCCCCCACCCCATTTTATGTAGCCAATGTCTAAGTTGCCCATCCCTGTCAACCCCATGTACAGAAGGAATGCTCTGAAGAGAATACATATATTTTCTAAACAAAAAATCAAGACAAAAGTTTGAAAACTAGCTGCCTTGGAACATCCAGGGCCAAAGGTTACTGCATATCGTAGTTGCCAAAGTTGGTTCTGACTTAAGTCTGCCCTGTGCACAACAGAATGAAACACCCTTCTTAGTACATCTTCATGACCTTTGGTATGCTTGAGCCCACCATTTCTGCACCATCATTGTACTTGAGTCTGTTGTTGGGGCAGCTATGCATTTTGAATGCCTTTTCATCTAGAAGACTCATCTTCCAGCACTATATTGGACAATATTCTGTTGCAACCCCTAAAGTTTTGATTAGGTTATTTTCTGAAGTATGTTGCCAGTCATTTCTTCCTACTGTCTTAGTCTGGAAGCTCCAATGAAGCCTGTCCACCATCTACTCTGCTGATATTTGAAATACTTGTGGTCTAACTTCAAATATTCTTAAATATTACAATTAAATGTGCAAAGATCTGGAGTTAGAAACCCAAAAGGGAAGAACATGCTTAGCATTCCTCAAACTGAGGAAACTGAAGAAAAAGTTCAAACCTCTACTTGAAATATTAAAGGATTCTATGGGGAAAACATTGAATGATGCATAAAACATCAAAAGAAGATGGAAGGAATACACGGTTACTGTACCAAAAATAAATGATTGATGTTCAACCATTTCAAGAGGTAACATGTGATCAAGATCCAATGATCCTGAAGGAAGAAATCCAAGTACATTGAAGGCATTGGCAAAGAACAAGGCACTGGGAATTGGTGGATTACAAATTGAAAACTTTCAACAAACTGATGCTCCACTGGAGGCACTTATCTATGACAAGAAAATTGAAGATAACTACCTGGTCAACTGACTGGAAGAGATCCGTATTTGTGCCCATTCCAAAGAGAGGTGACCCAATGGAATGTGGAAATCATCGAACAATATCATTGATATTCCATGCAAGTTAAGTTTTACTAAAGATAATACAGAAATGGCTGCAACTCTACATTGACAGAGAAGTTCTAGAGGTTCAAGCTGGATTCAGAAGAGGAAATGGAATGAAGGATATCATTTCTGACATTGCATGGATCTTGGCTAACAGAGAAAACCAGAAAGATGTTTACTTGTGCTTTATTGACTACTCAAAGGCTTTAAATTGTGTGGATCATGACAAGGTATGGACAACATTGTGAAGAATGAGTATTCCAGAAAACTTAATTGTCTTCATGAGGAACTTGTACATAGACCAAGAGGCAGTTGTTTGAACAAACCAAGGGAACACCAAGTGGTTTAAAATTAGGAAAGGTGTGCACCAGGATTCTATTCTTTCACCATACTTATTCAATCTGTATGCCCAGAACATAATCCAAGAAGCTGGATTCTATGAAGAAATATGGCATCAGGATTGGAGAAAGATTCATTAACAACCTGAGATTTGCACATGATACAACTTTGCTTCCTGAAAGCAAAGAGGATTTAAAATACTTACTGATGAAGATCAAAGACCGCAGTCTTCAATATGGATTGCATCTCAATGTAAAGAAAACAAAAGTCCTCGCCACTGGACCAATAAACAACATCCATATACATGGAGAAAAGATTGAAATTGTAGAACACTTCATTTTGCTCATGTAAACCATCAACACTCATGGAAGTAGCAGTCAACAAATCAAATAATGTATTGCATTAGGCAAATCTGCTGTACAAGACCTCTTTAAAGTGTTCAAGAGCCAAGATGTCAATTTGAGGACTAAGGCATGTCTGATCCAAACCATGGTATTTTCAATAACCTCATATGCATATGAAAGTTAGACAATGAATAAAGAAGACTGTAGAAGAATTGATACATTTGAGTTATGGTGTTGAAGGATAACATTGAAAGTATCATGGATTGCCAAAAGAACAACCAGATCTGTGTTGGAAGAAATATAGCCAGAGTGTTTCTTGGGAGCCAGGATGACCAGACTTCATCTCTCATACTTCAGACATAATATCAGGAGGGACCAGTCCCTGGAGAAGGATATCATGTTTGGTAAAGCAGAGGGTCAGAGAAAAAGAAAGACACCAATGAGATGTATTGGCACAGTGGCAGTAGTGATCAGCTTAGGCATTGCAACAATTCTGAGGTTGGTCCAGGTTGGAGCAGTGTTTCATTCTGTTGTCCATAGGGTCACTATGAGTTCCACCAACTCATCGGTACCTAACAACAATAACAACAGCTTCCAGCATCATAGGAAGACACAAGCTACCACAGTATAACAAATTGATAGGTAATGACTATTGTTGTGGTTGTTGTTAAGTGCCATCAAGTTGCTGCCAACTCATAGTGACCCTGCATATTGGATTTCTGAGTAGTGGTTGGTAGGTTTAAACCATCAGCCTTTCTTTCATATTTTAGGATTTTAGGATTAGCAGTCCTGTGTTTATCCTACAGGGCCACAAGAAGATTCCAATGATTTGTTGTTTTGTTAATTGCCTTTGATTTGGTTCCAACTCATAGCAACCCTGTTTATGGTTTCTAAGGAGTGGCTGGTGACTTTGAACAATCAACCTTGTGATTCAAACTGATCTTGAGGTCGAATGCTTATCCTAGGGCACCACACCAGGTTAGTTATAATAATAAACTAGCATGTATGCTATTGTTTGAAAAAACATGATATGTCATCTTATCATCATTTCTATTTTGTGACACATAAAACTGGTTTAGCCGAAGCTCCAGTAATCTCTTGAACGTCAATATTTCAGCAATAACTGTCCCCTGGACCTGCCATTTTTAAGCTCTAGATTCATGGTTACCTTATTGGCCCTGTGTTCCTAAATATATTTCAACCCCTCTAGCAAATACTATTGGAGTCCTGGTGTGGTGCTGTAGGATAAGCACTGGACTACAAGGTTAGTTTGAGCTGCAAGGTAGACAGTTCAAATCCACCAACTGCTCCTTGGAAACCCTATACAGGGTCTCTATAAGTCAGAAATGACTTAAAGGCACTTAGCAACAACAACAACAACAATAATTGGAGTCCTGGTGTGGTGCTATAAGATAGACCCTGGACTGTTAATCACAAGGTCTGTGGTTCAACTCACCTGACTCTTAGGGTCACTTAGAGTCAGAACCAACTCCAGGGCACGTAACCATCATCACCACCACCACCACAACAACAACAACTGGTGGCAGGGACAGCCTAGAAAATCAGCCTGATTCCAGGCAGAATTTTCAGTTTGGCATCAAAAAGAATGCTCATAACTGGTGGTACTCCCTGCTTCCCAAACACCCTTCAAACCTGAAGCTGAACCCATACCCTGTGATCAATTTCCAGCCAAAACAGTCCTATAAAGTGAATAGTAACACCATATAGAGTCATACTCCTTAGAACAGTCAACCATAGGAGATCGAAAAGGCAGCATTTGCTTAAAAACAAAGGTCAGAAGGTGGAAGGGACAGGAAAGGGATGACGTGAATGCAAAAGGTAAACATATAAAGGAAGTGGGAAACATGGTGTTGCATTGAGGGAATTACCACCAATGTCATAAAACCAAGTGTATATAAATTGTTGAATAGAAAACTAATTTGTGTTCTAAACTTTTACCCACACTGCAAAAACAAATTCAAAGATGAGGAGAGGTTTGTTCATAGCATTGCTGTGCATCACTTTGTTCTGTCCATATTAAAAAATATCTTGGGATTCTATGACTGAATATACGAAGGGCCCAGAAGCGAAAAGCTACCTACATACATGGTGGCAGAGACCGAAAAAGTGACCAGGGACCAATCTGAGAGACATTAGCCTATTCCAAAAAAAGAAAACAAAAGAGATAATTTGCCAAAAGGGAAGTTTAGTAACCAGGATGAGGATAACAGTCTGCAGTGACAGTTGACTGGACAGTCAAGATTTTCCATATGAAGGGTGTAGGCTAGGGTCTTTTTATACCATGGGGTATACAAGCTTCACACACATTGGAGCAGTTAGGGTGGTATGCGGAACATGGATAAGGTAGGGAAACCACAGGTACAGGACTGCCTGGCCCTTCCTAGAGAACACAGAGTTTCGAAATGTCTATTGGAAGGAGGGGACTGTCAGCAACTTCCTAACATATATATAGTTAAAGTAGAACAAGGAGTTTCCATATACATAGCTGCCCACTCCTTCCTAGCATATGTATAACTAAAGCATGAACTAGCTGGAGCTAGAGGAAGGGAAGAGGAGATACGGTTTGAGTTGACATTAAAGTGGCCAATTTGGAGTGTCTGTGCTTTATCCCTGCAGGGGGCTTCAGAAAGTTTGTGGAAAAATACAATAAAAAGTTAATGGAATTTTTCTATGAACTGTTTGAAGCCCTTTCATATTTGGTTGAAGCCAGATGCATCCTGTGCGTGTTTCTGAAATATTAGCTAGGTTCAGACATAAACAAGTAGGATCTGTTTACCTTAGAGAAGAGCCAGAGGCATACCAGTTTCCCCAGCAGCAGGAGCTGCTTACAGGAACCTTACCAATGTTAGGAAAACATTGCTAAAAAGGAAGCCTATTCCTAACCCAGAAAACCGTTCCACAAAAAGAGGTGAACACCAGAGATGGAAGCAAAGACGGTGACATGGAGAGAGGGAGCGGCTGAGGACTCTAGATTCATGGGAAGAGCGGGACTAAGAACTGGTGTCCAGGAGGCAGACTTGCAGAATGTGCCTTTTGGAGGTGTAAATTATTATATATGCCTGAGTGGTTTTTTT
>NW_006408579.1:14836812-14843835 GCF_000296735.1 Chrysochloris asiatica
TGCTTTAGCATCTCTATGCTGGAGAGCAAGTTTCAGAGTCTCTTCTGACATCCATTTTGACCTTTTCCTTCTTTCGTGTCTTCTTAATGACTTTTTGGTTTCTTCATGTATGATGTTCATAATGTCATCTCACAACTCTGCTAGTCTTTGGTATTTAGTGTTTAATGTATAAAATCTGTTCTTCAGATGATCTCTAAATTCAGGTGGGATATAGTCAAGGTCATATTTTGGCTCTCGTGTACTTATTTTCATTTTCTACAGCTTCAATTTGAATTTGCATATGAATAATTGATGGTCTGTTCCACAGTCTGCCCCTGGCCTTGTTTTCACTGATGATATGGAGATTTTCCATCTTCTCTCTCCACAGATGCAGTCAATTTGATTTCCATGTATTTCATTTGGTGAGGTCCATGTATATAGTCGTCTGTTATGCTATCTAAAGAAGGTATTTGAAATGAACAAATCATTGGTTTTGCAGAATTCTGTCATGCGTTTTCCAGCATCATCTCTATCACCAAGGCCATATTTTCCAACTACTGGTCTTTCCTCTTTGCTCCCAACCTTTGCATTCCAATCACCAGTAATGATCAATACATCTTGATTGCATGTTTGATCTACTTCAGATTGAAGAAGTTGGTAGAATTCTTCTATTTCATCCTCACTGGCTTTAGTGGTTGGTGCATAGATTCGAATAATAGTGGTATTAACTGGGCTTCCCTGTAGGCACATGGATATTATCCTATCACAGACAGAGTTGTACCTCATGATTGATCTGGATATGTTCTTTTTGACCATGAATGCAACACCATTACTCTTCAATTTGTCATTCCGGCATAGTAAACCATGCGCTTGTCAGATTCAAAATGGCCAATACCAGTCCATTTCAGCTCACTAATGCCTAAGATATCGATTTTGATGAGTTCCATTTCATTTTTGACAACTTCTAATTTTCCCTGATTCATACTTCGTATATTTCATGTTCCAATTTTCAATGGATGTTTACAGCTATTTCTCTTCATTTTGAGTTGTGCCCCATCAGCAAATGTAGGTTCTGTGGGCTTTTCTCCCATGAACTTAACTGCATTCACGTCATTTTAAGATGTTGAAATGCTTAAGAGAATCAGATGTAAATGTCTTAAGTTTTATTAGTAATTATATGCATGGGAAGATTTTTCTTTTTTAACTTGGCTTATATGTTTGCTTTTTTAAATAGGCAAAAATATATAGTAGTTTAAACATATATATATAATTTCTATATCCTGGTGTGGTGCTTCGGGCTAATGCGCTGGACTGCAAAGTCAGTTTGAACCACAATGTCAGTGGTTCAAGCTCACCAGCTGCTCCTTGGAAACCCTACACAGGTCGCTAAAGGTCGGAACCAACTCAATAGTACTTAACAACAATAGTATTTAAGGACTCCTAGTAATGGACTCTGGTAGTGTGGTGGTTACAAATCGGGCTGTGAACCGCAAGGACAGCAGTTCGAAACTACCAGCTGCTCCATGGGAGAAAGATGAGGCTTTCTGCTCCCGTAAAGATTTACAGCCTCAGAAACCCTGTTCAGGGTTGCTATGGGTCGGAACTGACTCGACGGCACTTAACAACAACAAGTGTGGTACTGTTGGATAAGCACTTGACCATAAGGCCAGTTTGAAACACAAGTACGGTGGTTCAAATTGACCAGTTGTTCCTTGGAAACCTTACAGGGTCACTATGAGTTGGAACCTGCGGCATTTAAGAACAACATAGTTTAAAGGTTTATATACATTTTGTTTGTGAAGTGTACAAGTTAACCAAACAATAAGTACAAATTGTAATGAATTTCAACCTAAAAAATGTTAGATTTAAAAATAAATGTACTGGATTTTTCTGTGTTTAAAAGCTGACAGAAAACAGTGTTCAATTTATAACTATAGGAAATTGAATCTCAACGATGCTGGTTTCTGTACATAAACGATTCTGTGAAGACTTTAAAAAACTCAGCTGATGTCAAACTGGGGCAGACAAAAAACAAAAAATCCTTTCTAATGAAAGTGATAGTGGAGCCAAACATAAACAAATCTGAAAGATTTAGGCAGGTCAGCTAGAGGGCATTGTGGAAAACAAATCAGTTTAAGCAGAGGAGAGGAATGCTACTGCCTAAAGACTTAAGACCCTCAAGATAATTCAAATGTAACAAGAAGGACTTCTTAGGGAGGTGGATGCCAGTATTCTTTCATTGGAAAACTATGCAAGAGATAGCAAATGCTTTGTACAGTACTTCCCACTTCCAAACATGCACATAAACACACGTCATATGGTAAAAACGAATCTAACTGACTCCTCACCCAGAAATCTTTTTTCTGAAGAGGCCTTGGTAGGCACTGTGGCTTTGAAAACAAAGACAGATTGTGGATTGTGCTTGCTTCTGCCAGCCTGGTGCCAGCTCTGTGGCTCCAATAACAGGGCTCTATTGTCTTCTCCACCTCCTGTCCCCGCATCCCTCCCCCTCTTTTAATCTAATTTGCTCATATCCTAACAATCCTCCCTCCTCATTTGCCCTTCCATCCAAACTGAGGACAACTAATAGATTTTTCAGGGCTGTTTTTCACAGTGGCAGTTCTGTGCTTGGACTTTAGAACCAGCCCCCCCCGTTGCTTAGCTACTGTGAGGAGAAGCATTGATTTTTGGCTATTTCCTTTCATCTTAGTCACCTTGTGTTTGTTCACAGCAATGCTGTATAGGGTTTTTGATGATTGGCTGATAGATTTGAACCACTGACCTTGCAGTTCAAGCTATCTTTGCAATCCAGTGCATTATCCTGCAGCACCACACCAGTAGCTGATGTGATTGATGCCTTTGAATTATGGTGTTGGAGGAGAATATTGAAAGTGCCATGGGCTTCCAAAAGAACCAACAGATCTGTGTTGGGAAAAGTGCACCCAGAGTGTTCCTTGGTGTCCAGAATGGCCAAACTTCATCTCTCATACTGTGGACATATTGTCGGGAGGGACCACTCACTGGAGTAGGATATCATGTTTGGTAGGGTGGAGGATCAGAGAAAAAGGAAAACCCCCAGCAAGATGGATTGGCAAAATGGCAGCATCAGTGGGCTCAAGCATGGCAACAATAGTGAGTTTGGCCCAGGATCAGGCAGTGTTTCGTTCTGCTGTGCATAAAGTCGCTATGGGTCAGTACCGACTCAATGGCACCTAACAACAACAGAAACAAAGTGAGTGTGTCTATACAACATAGTCCCATGACTACAGAAGGATCTCAGTGCATTATCTGAAACTATCCCAGGGAAAAGGACTAAAATCCAGAGATTAATATTTTCATTAATTAATACTTGCTTTTATTGTGTGTTACAAAATCAAAGCAGTTGTCATAACAACTGGTTCGTGGTGGGCCCTGTATGTGTCAGATGAGAACTATGCTCTAGAGGATTTGTTTGGCTACAATCTTTATGGGAACCGATGACCAGGCCTTCATCTGTGGGGGCAAACTGCTTGTACTACCCAGGGACCATCCTTTAGTCTAGAAATTACAAATTCAAGTGAAACAATTGGCCAGCAAGTTCTGTGAAATAAATGAAGCTTCTTATGAGTAAGACTCTCGTAGTATGTGGTAAGGAGACGTGTGGCAAATAAAGAATCATCTCTCTTCTATGGGAAGCTGCAGATGTGTACATGAGGAGAATTTCCGGCTAAGCATGGGCAGATCTGGTGGTATTTTGTTGTTTATAATTATGGCAGGGAATTCATAGTTTCACAAAATATCAGGATTTTGTTAAAACAGTCTGTAGGTCAAACAAAATCCATCTGCTGGTAAATGAGATCATGGCTGGCCAATTTTCGAGCACTGGTCAGTGAATAATCTTGGAGAAATTAGTGTTTAAAATGAAAATTTTCTGATTAGAAGTAACCTGTAACACCTTAAAAAAATTATTCTGATCTCAATTTCTTCCAGAGTTTCATCTTGAAGATGGTAGAATCAATTTTTTACTAGATATCTGCAAAATATTAACTAGTAGCCATCAAGTCAAAAATCAACGCTTTTCCTCACAGTAGCTTAGCAACTGGGGGGCTGGTTCTAAAGTCCAAGCTCTTTTTATGATATCTTGCTGCACAGAACTGCCACTGTGAAAAACAGCCCTGAAAAATCTATTAGTTGTCCTCAGTTCGGATGGAAGGGCAAATGAGGAGGGAGGATTATTAGGACATGAGCAAATTATATTAAAAGAAGGGGAGGGATATGGGGACAGGAGGTGGAGGAGACAATAGAGCCCTGTTATTGGAGCCACAGAGCTGAAAAAGCAACCAGATGGAGCATAAAAGAATGAAGCAGAGGAAATTTGCTCTCTATGACCACCACCTCCCAAGGCCTCAGCAAGAACCTAGGTATTCTTTTTTTTTTTTTTTTTTCCTAACCAGCATATCATTATGAACATTTTCAAGTATACAGAAAAGTTCTGTATAAATCCATATACTCACCACCTACATTTTACAACTGACCTTTTGTAGAATTTGCTTTGTCATATATGTATCTATCCATCTATTTATTCCTTTATCAATCTGCTAATCCATTTTATAACCTAGTGGCTACGAATCAGGCTGCTGCAAGTTCAGCAGTGAAACTGCCAGCTGCTTCGCAGGAGAAAGATGAGGATTTCTTCTCCCATAAGAATTTACAGCCTTGGAAATCCTATGCAGGGTCGCTATGAGTCAGACACACCATCACTACCATTATTTATTTATTATCATAGTTTGTGTAAATTCGTTTTCTTTGTTTCATAACCAAAGTTGCCTTAGGTATAACAGCATTCTTCCTGCTTTCTCCCTGGTTTCTACATTTCCATGAGTTCTTTCCTGCCCCTTCTTACCTTTTAAACTTTGTTTGTGGCAAATGCTGCCATTTTGTTCTCATATGGTTGATCATTATGAAGAGTACATTCTTCATCGATGTTATTGTTCACTTTGTAGACTTGTCTCTTGTTTGGCTGTAGAGTGATCCCCAGGTGTGGATTCAGTTCCAGATGTGAAGGGTGTCTAATGTCCACTGTCTTAGGGGTCTCACCAGTCTCTAGTAGACCAGTAAGTATGATCTCTTATATGATTTTAAATTTTGCTCTGTATTTTTCTCACATTCTGCCCAATACCTTCTGTAGTCCTGATGAAAGTTGGTGGTGGTGGTAGGTATACCCCATCTGGTTCTTCTGGCCTCAGGATACTGGAAGTTGTGGCTTGCATGATCCGTTAGTCCTTTGTACTAATTATTTCCTTGAGTTTTTTATTTTCTTCACTCTTCTTTCATTCTAATAGACCAGTAGTTGCATCTTACATAGCTGCTCACTAGCTTTGAAGACCCAAATTACTATTCACTACAGAAGAGTGCAGAACGTTGTGTTTGTGAGTTATGTTATACCAATTGACTTAAATGGCCCCCGGTACTGTGGGCCTAAACCCTCAAGCCCAGCAATTCATTCCCTTGAGATATTTGTTTATGGCTAAGAAGTTTTCATAATTTTCTTCCAATTACTCTGTTTAAAGCACATGAAAATATATTTATGGAAATATCCTTTTCCATACCTGGGTGTAGTCCTACTAATACCCATACTTGTGCAGCTTGTATGTCTACCTATATATCCATTTACAGAATAGTATGTGTGATTACTGATATTGTTGAACTGTATATATAATAGTGCTTCTCTTTTTTGTATATAAGTAACAATTGTGCACCTCTCAGGGTCTTTCTTTTACTTAGTGGTCTTTTTTTGGACTTAGTGGTATTGTGAAGGTCTATCCCTTATTGTATACTGACTTTCCTTTCTCCCAAATTAATACATGTCTATAAGTTAGAACCAATTCAATGGCATTTAACAAGCAACAATTATCTTGTTAATGATTTTTCTTCCTTTTTCCTCACCTCCATGCCTGGTATTCATCAAAGACTATTTCTTTCTGTGTGTAAATGTTCCTTTGACTTTTTGTAATAGTAAGACCCTATGTATTCTTATGCTCTATGTAAGACACCCAGGCCATATCTGAAAACTCAACTCAGTCCTGCTTTATCAAACCTTAGGTCTTCCCTCCCCATAATGTACTTTTCAGTAATCTATATTACATCCTTTTCTGGCATCAGTTCTTAGCTTTTTAGAGAATCACAAACCCTTTGAGATTTTAATGGAAGTTCTTGATACTTTCCTCAGTACAAGCAATAAATCAAATGTTCAACAAATAGCTATGAGTTGGAAACAACTTAAGGACAGTGTGTTTGTTAGTTTTCATTTATTCTGGACAAGTCACTATGCTGAGGGCTATAGACACAACACTGAACATTACAAACATCCACAATTACCATTATGGAATTTACATATTCTTGAAGGATAATCAGAGTAAAATAGAAAATTGTACAATTATTTATATAATTAATTATTCAAAGGGAGGAATACAGACCAGGATGAGGATATGTGAATATCTGAACTAGCCTAAAGGAATTAGCTCTAGAAATTCATTCCTAAGATATTTTGTTAGTGGAAAGCTCAAAAATCATTAGGATTTAGCCAGCTAAATGGAGTATATAAATATTATGTTGTTGTTGTTAAGTGTCACTGAGCTAGCTCCAACTCATAGCAATGCTGTACCGGTTTCCAAAGAGTGATTGGTGGTTTTGAACAGCCACCCTGATGTTCAAATTGACTTTGCAGTCCATTATTTATCCTATAGTTCCACATATTATAGAGATTCTTTATTAAGTCTTTGTTGTTGTTAAGTGTCATTCATCAATTATGATTCATAGTGACCCTGCACAGGGTTTCAGAGGAGAAGCTGGTGTCTTAAACAGGACTAAAAAGAACATGAAGTGAGTATAACAGTCTGACTATTGTTCCTATTAAAGAGAGATCTTGGATTGTGTTCTAAAAACAATAAAAAGCCATAATCAGAATTTAGAAAGGTTACTTAGGTAGGTTTAAGGAGAATGTTGTTGTTGTTGTTAAGTGCCGTCGAGTCGGTTCCGACCCATAGCGACCCTGTACAGGGTTTC
>NW_006408579.1:14843935-14850288 GCF_000296735.1 Chrysochloris asiatica
TTTTTGCAGTCTCTTTAGCAGACTGTGATGTTTCACATTTTGGTTTAATGTATATTCAGTAAAAAAAATGCCTATATTTCTCACCTTTAAAAAAAATTAATGTGGATTGAGTGCAAGTTTACAGGGCAGATCATCAATTTTACATCCACTTGTTTCATCACAATGATTACAATGGCTTGGGTCAGGTGTACCTTAGTCCTCAAACTGACATCCCTGCGCTTGAACACTTTAAAGAGGTCTTGTGCAGTAGATTTGCTTAATGCAATCAATACACCTTTGATTTCTTGACAGCTGCCTCCATGAGTATTGATGGTTAGTCTGAGCAAAATGAAATCTTTGACAATTTCAGTCTTTTCTCCATTTATATGTATATTGTTTATTGGTCCAGTAATGAGGATTTTTGTTTTGGTTACACTGAGGTGCAAACCATACTGAAGGCTATGGTCTTTGATCTTCATCAGTAAGTATTTTAAGTCCTCGTCGCTTTCAACAAGAAAGGTTGTATTATCTGCATATTGCAGGTTGTTGAGTCTTACTCCAATCCTGATGCCACATTTTTTCTTCATATGATCCAACATCTAGGATTTATGTTCTCAGCATGCAGATTAAATAAGTATGGTGAAAGAATACAACCATGGTGCACACCTTTCCTAATTTTAAACCAACCAGTGTTCCCATGTTCTGTTTGAACACCTGCCTCTTGGTCTATGTACAGTTTCCTGATGAGCACAATTAAGTCTTCCAGAATGCTCATTCTCTGCAATATTGTCCCTAGCTTGTCATGATCCACACAATTGAAAGCCTTTGCATAGTCAATAAAGCACAGATAAGCATTTTCTGGTATTCTCTGCTTTCAACCAAGATCCATCTGATGTTACCACTGATATCCCTCATTCCACATCCTCTTCTGAATGTGACTTGAACCTCTAGCTGTTCACTGTCTGTGTACATTTGCAGCTGTTTTTTTTTTTGATTAACTTTAGCAAAATTTTATTTATATGAAATATTAATGATATTGTCTGATGATCCCTCATTCCGTTGGCTCACCTCTCTTTGGAATGGGCACAAATATGAGTCTTTTCCAGTTAGTTGGCCAAGTAGCTGTCTTCCAAATTTCTTGGCATAAATGAGTGAATACCTCCAGTGCTACATCATTGTGTTGAAATATTTAAAGTTGTATTCCATCAATTCCAAGAGCTTTGGTCTTTGCCAATGCCTTCAGTGTACTTTGGACTTCTTCCTTTAATATCAGTGGCTCTTGATCATATGCTACCACTTGAAATGGTTGAACATTGACCATTTCTTTTTGGTACAGTGACTCTATATTCTTTCCATCTTCTTTTTATGCTTTTTGCATCATTCAATATTTTGTTCATAGAATCATTCAATATTGCAAGTCTTAATTTGAATTTTTTCTTCAGTTCCCTCAGCTTGAGAAATTCTGAGCATGTTCTTCCCTTTTGCTTTCTAACTCAAGTCTTTGCATATTTAATTATAATATTTGTCGATCTTTCTGAGCTGGCCTTATGAATTTTCTATTCAGTTCTTTTATCTCATTTCTTTCATGTGCTTTAGCATCTCTACAATGGAGAGCAAGTTTCAGAGTCTCTCCTGACATCCATTTTGCTCTTTTCCTTCTTTCTTACGTTCTTAATGATCTTTTGCTTTCTTCCTGTATGATGTTCTTGATGTCATCCCATAACTTTTCTGGCCTTTGGTCATTTATGTCTAATGCATCAAATCTGTTTTTGTGTATAATGTATCAAATCTGTTCTTCAGGTGTTCTTTAACTTTAGGTGGGATATGTTCAAGGTCATATTTTGGTTCTCATGGACTTGTTTTAATTTTCATTAGCTTTAGCCTGAATTTGCATTGTTACAAAGCATTGTTCTGAGCAGTCTAACTGCCCCTGGCCTTGTTTTGGTTGATGCTATGAAGCTTTTCCAGAACCATCTCTTTACACAGATATAGTCAATTTTATTTCTGTGTATTCCATCTGGTGAGGACCATGTGTATGTTATTTTTAAAAAGTTATTTGTAATGAAGAATTCATTGATCTTACAAAATTATGTCATAAGATCTAGAGAATCATTTCTATCAAGACTCTAATTTCCAACTACTCATCTTCTTTGTTTCCAACCTTTACATTTCAATCATCAGTAAGTATCAATACATCTTGATTGCATGTTTGATCAATTTCATACTGGAGAAATTGGCAGAATTCTTCAATTTCATCATCATTGGCTTCAGTGGTTGGTGGTTAAATTTGAATAATATTTGTATTAACTGGTCTTCCTTTTAGGTATATGTATATTATCCTATCACAGATATTGTTATACTTCAAGATATATCTTGGAATGTTATTTTTGATGATGAATGAATGCCATTCCTCTTCAATTTGTCATTCCCATTATAGTAAGCCATGTGGTTGTTAGATTCAAAATAACCAATACCAGTCCATTTCAGGTCACTAATGCCTAGAATATCAATGTTTATGCATTCAATTTTATTTTTGACAGTTTCTAATTTTCCTACATTCATATTTCCTACATTCTATGTTTAAATTATTAATGGATGTTTACAGTTGTTTCTCCTCATTTTGAGTTGTGCCCCTTCAGCAAATGAAGGTCCCAAAAGCTTTATTCCATTCATGTCACCATGGTGAACTCTTTACTCCATTCATGTCACCATGGTGAACTCTTTACTCCATTCATGTCATCATGGTGACCTCTACTTTGTGGAGGCAGCTCTTCCCAGTAGTATTTTGAGTACCTCCCAACCTGAGCAACTCATTTTCCGGCACTATATCTGACAATATTCTGGTGCTCTTCAGCATGTTTTAAAATTCAACATTCTGGTGCTATCTGAGTGTTCCACTGCTATTTACAAGGTTTTCAGTGACCAACTATTCAGTAGTAGTTCTTCTCTTCTTCCTAGTCTGTCTTTGTCTGGAAGCTCATCTGAACCTGTCCATCATGGATGACTATTGTGGTATTTAAAATACCGGTGACATTTTGTTATTTAAAGTACTGGTAGATGAGTGAGTGCCTCCAATGCCACATCAGATTGTTGAAAGATTTCCACTTGTATTCCATCAGTTCCCAGAGCCTGTTTTTTTGTTTTTGTTTTTGTTTTGTTTTTTGCCAGTGCTTCCAGAATCACAGCAACCAACAAGCCACCACAGTATGACAAACTGACAGTTGAGTGGTGGGCTCTCCACTCATGATGCAATCAGTACATTCTGTGAGACTTAAGACCCCCTCTTTGGTGCTTGAATGATAAGCATTCTAACTGTTCTTTATAATTTATGATATGGAAAACTAGAACAGGAAAACTTGCCAAAACCCTTAACAATTCCAACCACTCTGAGACCCTTCCAATGGGAAACAAAGAGCAGAAGGGAACTGTGAACTGTCTACTCATCCACTTGTTCTCAATTGATCCCCATTTTTTTGAAGTTCTGAGTGTTAACAATGTTTGCATTGATTCCAACCTATTCCACATTGCCTCCCCTTTCCAAACTAATTAACTAATGTTAATTAGTTAACATTAATTAACATTAAATGCTAATGATATTTGTACTAATACTATTTGGTTGTTAGAACAGGAAATAAGAGGGTCTGAAGTTATCTAAGTTTAACTTGTCTCAGCAAGAAACAAGACAACCTCAGCAATGAGGAATTTCTGAAAAGAGAAGATGGGGAAAGAGGAGACTCTGCAAGGGAAAATGAAGTTAGCTAAGTGGGGCTGGGTTAGAGAAGAAACTGTTTGTGACAGGAAATAAAGTTAGTTAAAAGGAGTAAGTGAATGGGGAAATTACTGTAAAGAGAAATAAAGTTAGCTAATAATAAGCTGATATCTGAAAGACAAGACTCAAAGAAACCTTATATGAGCCAATTCCCTGGATAGCTTACCTGGGCACTCAAACCAGAAGTCTAACCCACTCCCCTGACAAAGGAAAAAGCCAAATTGTATTAAAGGATTCATTTGCTCTTTTTTCACACAAGGTGGATGTCCATTCTCACCTCTCTTTGTAAGATCGCATTTGCTTATAATAAACCTGTCTTTCATTTCCCTAAGCCTCTTATCTTTATAGCTTCCTTTGTGAGGAGTGTGTTACGCTTTCCCAATTCTTTGGAAGGACAGTAACACCATTCTAGGAACAACAATTCAACCATGACAGTACCAACCTATCAGAGAATGACATGGAAAGATTAATAGAATATTGAGAATAGAATGGTCATTATTGAATCACTGACCAGCCAGAGCCACATTGGTGCCTGTCTTGACAGATGTGTGGTCTCTCTCATTTAAATGATTTGTTTGTCTTATCTGTTATGTTGACTCAATAAAACTCATTACAATTTTGTTAAAATCACAGCTGTTCTTTCTCACCAGAATACTATTATGTTTAGGAGAAAAAAGGCCCAAAATTCATTCATAGCGACTCCTTTATTGAATCTTAAACAAGACAAGGATAAATTATCCAGATGATGTCCAAAAGATTCACAGCCATGTGACCAATTATGCTGTTGTGGTTGTTGTTAAGTGCCATTGAGCTGTTTCCATCTTATAATCACTCTGTATGGGGTTTCCAAAGAGTGACTGGTGAGTTTGAACTGCTGACCTTATGGCTTAAATTGACCTTGTGGTCCTGTGCATTATCCAGCAACACTCCACCCTGAATCCAAGGCCAATTATAGAAGATAGAAAATAAATTTGTCACAAAATCATGATTGGCGGCAGATTACTTCATTATAGTCACAGACAGGATTATGAAAGTGGGAAAGGGACCATGATGGGGATACATGCATTATTGCAAATTAGAAAACTTTAAATGATGTGGCTCTGGGGCCCTCTGACCACCTTGGTCAAGGTATAACTCATGACCTTGTGGCTCTGGCACATGTTGCATTAAACAAATCTGCTGCACAAGACATCTTCAAAGTGTTCAAGAGCAAAGATATCAGCTTGAGGACAAAAGTGAGCCTGACCCAAGTCATAGTATTTTCAATAAGCTCATTTGCATGTGAAAGTTGGACAGTAAATAAGGAAGACAATAGAAGAATTGATGCATTTAACTTATAGTATAGGAGGAGAATAGTAAATATAACATGTACTGCCAAATGAATGAACCAGTTTGTGTTGCAAGAAGTAAAACCAGAATGCTCTTTAGAAACCAGGATGGCCAGACTTCATCTCTCATACTTTGGACAACTGTCAGGAGGAACCAGTCACTGAAGAAGAATACCATGCTTAGTAAAGTAGAGGGACATTGAAAAAGAGGAACACCCCCCCAACAAGATGGATTGGCACAGTGGCAGCAGCAATGGGCTCAAGCATAGCAATGATTGTGAGATTGGCACAGGACTGTACAGTGTTTCATTCTGTTGTGCATAAGGTTGCTATGAATTGGTACCAATTTGACGGCAGCTAACAACATAGGGTTTACAGGGAGTGGCTGGTGAGTTTGACTTGCCAATCTTGAGGTTCAAAGCGACTTTAAAACAATACAATGCTGATCCTACAGTGCCACACCAGGACTCCATACATATATATCTGTATATATGAGCTCTGGTAGCATAGTGCTTATGAATCGGGCTGCAAACCTCAGGGTCAGCAGTTCAAAACTACTATCCACAGCACATAACAACAACAACAAATATATATATATATGTGTGTGTGTGTGTGTTGTTAAGTGCTGTTGAGTAAGTTTCAATTTATAGTAACTCATAAATATATATATATATGTATTTATATATCTCAATATATGCCTATCTACATATATATTGTTGTTGTTGAGTGCCCTCGAGTGAGTTCTGACACATAGAGACGCTGTATAGGGTTTCCAAGGAACCACATATTTTGTGGTTCAAACTGACTTTGCAGTCTTACGCATTAGCACATGGCACCAAACCAACTCATAGTGACCTTATGCACACACAGCAGAACGAAACAATGTTCCGATCCTGGGCCAACCTCACTACTGTTGCCACACTTGAGTCCATTGATGCTGCCACTTGGCCAATCCATCTCATTGGGGGGTCTTCCTCTTTTTCTCTGATCCTCCACCTTACCAAACATGATATCCTTCTCCAGTGATGATCCCTCCTGATAATATGTCCAAAGTATGAGAGACGAAGTTTGGCCATCTTAGCCTCTAAGGAGCACTCTGGCTGAACTTCTTCCAAAACAGATTTATTGGTTCTTTTGGCAGCCCATGGAACTTTTAGTATTCTCCTTGAACACCACAATTCAAAGGCATCAATTCTTCTATAGTCTTCCTTATTCACTGTCCAACTTTCGCATCCATATGAGATTATTGAAAATACCATGGCTTGGGTCAGGCGCAC
>NW_006408579.1:14850396-14851869 GCF_000296735.1 Chrysochloris asiatica
GGGTGGGGGTAGGTGGGAGGCAGGCTAAGTGGACCCTTTTTAAGCAGTGATAATTAAGACCTCTTATTTTCTCTTTGTATTTGTCCTTATACTAACAATATTGTGCCAGGAATAAAGCTATAGATATAAATGACTTCACCCCAAATCAAGAACAATCATAGAGTATCAATCAAAACACAAGGACAGTTGTTGTTGTTAAGTGCCTTTGAGTCAGTTCCGACCCATAGCGACCCTGTATAGGGTTTCCAAGGAGCAGCTGGTGAGCTTGAACCTCCAACCTTGCAGTTCAAATGGCTTTGCAGTCTGGCCATTAATCCACAGCGCCACACCAGGACTTCTGTAATATAGTAGAACATTGATAAATGTTTATTGAATGGGACAAGGATGAATAAATGAGTGGAATTATATTTCAGGTGTCCTGGTTAGACAGTACATGTAATGTTTGATAATTATGTTTGCCTGTCCAAGCATTCTCTCCTGGTCTTTCAGTTCTGGCCTCTCCAAAATTGTCTTCCTTCAAAATGACTCCTTCAATCCTGGTGTATTTGCTGTAGGATAAGTACTGGACTGTAAGGTCTTTTTGAACTGCAAGGTTGTCAATTCAAATTCACCAGCTGCTCTTCAGAAACCCTATACAGGGTCACTGTGAGTCGGAATCGATTCAACAGCACTTAACAACAATAAAAAGACTCCTAGTGTGGTGCTGTAGATAGGATAATCACTGGACTTCTAACTATAAGTTGACAGTTCAAACCTATCAACTATTCCTCAGAAAACCTATACAGCAGCTCCGCAGAAACTTTATACAGGGTTGGAACTGACTCAACAACAAAACTGGCATGAGGCTAATCAACCTAAAGGGATTGTTTTCACATATGTGCACAAGGACAGGGACTGAATTATATTCTTCAAAAAGGAATACTATAATTTAAAAATACCCGGGCCTCTATTAAGGAAGACAAATAACCTAGAACATTTTATACTATTAGTGTTACTTGTTCCTTACAAGGTTAATGATGAACAATCTGACTGTATGATGACATATCCCACAAATCTGTAGGGTCAGAGGAAAAATGAAGACAACACCTAGAAGTAAGCAGACAAACCTCTGGCTATCTGGTTTCTGAGAAGCATTCTGGCTGTACTTCTTCCAACACAAATTGGTTTGTTCTTTTGGCCGTTGCTGGTACATTGAATACTCTCTTCCAATACCATAACTTAAATGTATCAATTCTTCTACAGTCTTCATTTTTCATTGTCCCACTTTCACATGCATATGAGGTTATTAAAAATTTAATAGCCTCATATGCATGTGAAAGTGGAACGACGAAATGTTTTGAAATGTAATCATCAAGGAAGATCATACCCCTACCTCCCAGTTTCCTGGAAGGATACTTATAGTTGTTATGTGCCATGGAGTCGGTTCTGACTTATGGCCACCCTGTACAGGGTTTCCGAGGCTGTAAATCTTTA
>NW_006408579.1:14851969-14892072 GCF_000296735.1 Chrysochloris asiatica
GAGGGTGTAAATCTTTACGGGAGTAGAAAGCCTCATCTTTCTCCCGCGGAGCGGCTGGTAGTTTCGAACCGCTGACCTTACGGTTCGCAGCCCGATTCGTAACCACTACGCTACCAGAGCTCCTTTAGATTTGCAATATTTCAGATAAATGATGATAATTTCTAAAATAAAGGCAATAATGATGGAGATTTCCATAGAGGTAAAAAGAGACCACATCTACAAATATACAAATGTTATTGTTGATATTATGTGCTGTTGAGTCAATTCCAACTCATAGCAACTTTATGCACAACAGAATAAAATACCGCCTGGTCTTGCACCAGCATCACAATCGTTGCTATGCTTGAGCCCATTGTTGCTGCCACTGTGCCAATCCATCTCATCCGGGTCTTCTTTTTCACTAACCATCCACTTTACCTAGAATGATGTCCTTCTCCAGAGATGGGTCCTTTCTGATAATATGTCATAAGTATGAGAGACAAAGTCCGGAGCATTCAGATTGTATTGCTGTCAACACATATTTGTTTGTTTGTCTAGCAGTTGATGGTACTTTCAATATTCTTCTCCAACACCCTAACTCAAATGCATCAATTCTTTTATGGCCTTCCTTATTCATTGTCCAACTTTAACATATATATGAGGCTATTGAAAAGACCATGGCTTGGGTCAGGTGCACTTTAGTCCTTAAACTGACATCGTTGATCCTGAACACCATGAAGAGGTCTCATACAGCAGATTTGACTAATGCAATATTATTATTTGATTTCTTGACTGCTGCTTCCATTAGTGTTGATTGTGGATTCAGGCAAAATGAAGTCTTTGGCAACTTCAATCTTTTTCTCCACTTATCATGATGCTATTTATTAGTCCAGTGGTGAGGATTTTTATTTTCTTTATATTGAGATGCTACCCATAATGAAGGCTGTGGTCTTTGATCTTTGTCAGTAAGTATTTTAAGTTCTCTTCACTTTCAGCAAGCAAGATTGTATCATCTGTATACTGTAAGTTTTTAATGAGCCTTCCTCCAATCTTGATGTCATGTTCTTTTTCATATATTCCAGCTTTCCAAATTATATGATCAACATACAGATTGAATAAATACAATGAAAGAATGCAACTCTGGTGTACACCTTTCATGATTTTAACCCATTCAACGTCCCCTTGGTCTATTCGAATGACTGGCTCTTGGTTTATATACAAGTTCCTCATGAGCACAACTAAGTGTTCTGGACTACTGATTCACTGCAATGTTCCTCATAGTTATTGTTATCCACACAATCCAAAGCCTTTGCTTAGTAAACAAAGCATAGGTAACCATCTGTCTGGTTTTCTTTGCTTTTAGCCAAGATCCATATGATGTCAGCAATGATATCCCTTGTTCCACGTCCTCCTCTGAATTTGGCTTGAAACTCGAAGTTCTCTGTCAATGAACGGTTGCAGCCATTTTTTAATTGTTGTTAAGTGCCGTCGAGTCTGTTCCGACCCATAGCGACCCTGTACAGGGTTTCCGAGGGTGTGAATCTTTACAGGAGTAGAAAGCCTCATCTTTCTCCCGCGGAGTGGCTGGTAGTTTCAAACTGCTGACCTTAAGGTTCGCAGCCCGATTCGTAACCACTACGCTACCAGAGCGCTTAGCTTTAGAAAATTTCACTTGCATGTGATTTTGATGATATTATCCTATGATAATAGGTGAATTCTCTTTGTAGTGGGCACAAATATGGTTCTTTTCCAAGCACTTGGACAGGTATCTGTCTTCCAAATTTCTGGGCATAGGTGAGTGAGTGCCTCCAGTGCTGCCTCAGTTTGTTGAAAGATTTCAATTTGTACTCCATCAATTCTCAGAGCCTGTTCTTTGCCAATGCCTTCTGTGCACATTGGATTTCTTCCTTCAGTACTATTGGTTCTTGATCATATGCTAACATCTACCATTTCTTTTTGGTACAGTACTCTGTGTATTAAGGAGCTCTGGTAGTGTAGTAGTTACGAATCGGGCTGCAAACCACAAGGAAAGCAGTTTGAAACTACCAGCTTCTCTGCGAGAGAAAGATGAGGCTTTCTGCTCCCATAAAGATTTACAGCCTCGGAAACCCTGAACAGGGTAGCTATGAGTCAGAACCAACTCCACGGTACATAACCACCATAACCACTCTGTGTATTAATTCCATCTACTTTTGATGCTTTCTTCATCATTCAATATTTTCCCCAAAGTATTGCAAGTCGTGGTTTCATTTTTTCCCTCACTCTTTCAGCTTGAAAAATACTCAGTGTGTGTTCCATTTTGGTTTCCTAACCCCAGATCACTACACAGTTCATTATAATATTTGGCTGTGTCTTCTCAAGCTACCCTTTGAAATCTTCTGTTAAACACTTTTACCTCCTCATTTTTTCCATTTGCTTTAGCATCTTTATGCTGGAGAGCAAGTTTCAGAGTCTCTTCTGACATCTACTTATGGCTTTTCTTACTTAAGTGCCTGCTTAATGACCTTTTGCTTTCTTCCATTATGATATTATTGATGTCATCCATAACTCTTCTGGTTTTTGGTCATTAATGTTCAACACATCAAATCTGTTCTTCAGATGATCTCTAAATTCAGGTCGAATATATTCAAGGTCATATTTTGGCTCTCATGGACTTCTTTTAATTCTCTTCACTTTCAGCCTGAACTTGCATATGGATAATTGATGGTCTGTCCTACAGTTTGCCCACGGTCTTGTTTTGGCTAATGATGGGGAGGTTTTCCACTGTCTCTTTCCATAGACAGAGACAATTTGATTTCTGTACACTACATCTGCTGAAGTCCAAGTGTATAACAGCATATTTTATGTTGTTTAACAAAGGCAGTTGCAATGAAGAAGTCATTAATTTTGTAAAATTCTATCATGTAATCTCTAGTATCATCTCTATCACCAAGGTGCTATTTTCCAACTACAGATCCTTCATCTTTATTTCCAACCTTTGCATTCCAAGCATCAATAATTATCAATACATCTTGCTTGCATGTTTGATCTATTTAAAACTGAAAAATTGTTAGAATTCTTCAATTTCATCAACACTGACTTTAGTGGTTAGTGCATCAGTATGAATAATAGTGGTATTAAATGTTCTTTCTTATAGGTGTATGAATATTATCCTATCACAGACAGTATATTATACTTCAAGATAGATCTTGACAAATTCTTGTTGATGATGAATTGAATGTCACTTCTAATCAATTTGTCATTTTCTGCATAGTAAATCATGTGTTTGTCAGATTCAAAATGGCCAGTATCAGCCCATTTGAGCTCACTAATACCTAAGATACCAGAGTTTATGCATTCAACTTCATTTTTGACAGCTTCTGATTTTCCTGGATTCATATTTTGTACAGTCCATGTTCTAATTATTGATGGATGTTTACAGCTAGTACTCCTTTTGAATTGTGCCCATCAAAAAATGAAGGTCCCGAAAGCTTTACACCATTTGCTTTATCATGGTCAACTCTACTTTGAAAACGCAGCTCTTCCCCAGTCATCTGGTAGTGTAGTGGTTACGAATCAGGCTGAGAACCTTAAGGTCAGCAGTTCGAAATTACCAGCTCTTCCACAGAAGAAAGATGAGGTTTTCTGCTCCCATAAAGACTTACAGCCTCAGAAAACCTGTACAGGGTTGCTATGAGTTGGAATCAACTCCACATCACATAACCAACCAACCACCCAATCTGAGAGGCTCATCTTCTGACACTATATCTGACAATTATTATTGTTGTTAAGTGCTGTTGACTCAGTTTCAATTTTGACAACTTCCAATTTTCCGAGATTCATACGTTGGACATTCCATGTTCCAATTATTAATGGAAGTTTGCAGCCACTTCTCTTCATTTTGAGTTGTGCCTCATCAGCAAATGAAAATGCTGAAAACTTTAGTCCAGTCACATAATCATAGTCAACTCTACTTTGAGGAGGCAGCTCTTCTCTTGTGGCATTTTGGGTGCCTTCCAACCTGAGGGACTCATTTTCTGGCACTATATCTGATAATTGGAGTCAGAAAACCAAAAGGGAAGAACATGCTCATCATTTCTCAAGCTGGAGGAACTGAAGAAAAAAATCAAGCCTCAACTTTTATTACTGAAGGATTTTCTGTGCAAATTATTGAATGATGCAGAAAGCATCAAAAGAATGTGGAAGGAATACACAGAGTCACTGTACCAAAAGGAAATGGTTGAGACTCAACTGTTTCAAGAGGTAGCATATGATCAACAGCCAATGATACTAAAGGAGGAAGTCTAAGGTACATTGAAGGAATTGGCAAAAGAACAAGGCACCAGGAATTGATGGAATAAAAGTTGAAATCTTTCAAGAAAGTGAGGCGGCACTGACGGTACTCACTCATCTAAGCCAAGAAATTTGAAAGACAACTATCTGGCCAAATGATTGGAAGAGATCCATATTTGTGCCCATTCCAAAGAGAGGTGACCCAATGGAATCCAGAAATCATCAGACAATATCTTTGATATCCCATATGAGTAGTTTTACTAAAGGTAATACAGAAATAGCTGCAAGTATACAATGACAGAGAACTTTTAGAGGTTCAAGCTGGATTCAGAAGAGGACATAGAACAAGGGATATCATTACTGATGTCAGATGGATCTTGGCTGAAAGCAGAAAATACCAGAAAGATGTTTATCTGTACTTTATTGACTACACAAAGGCTTTTGATTGTGTGGATCATGACAAGCTATGGACAACATTATGAAGTATGAGTATTTCTGAACAATTAATTGAGCTCATGAGCAATCTATACATAGACCAAGAGGCAGTTTGTTCAAACAGAGCAAGGGAACACTGAATGGTTTAAAATTAAGAAAGGTATATGACAGGGTTGTATTCTTTCACCATACTTATTCAACCTATTGTTGTTGTTAAGTGTCATGGAGTCGGTTCCGACCCACAGCGACCCTGTATAGGCTTTCTGAGGAGCAGCTGGTGAGCTTGATCTGCCAACCTTGCAGTTCAAATGGCTTTGCAGTCTGGCGCATTAACCCACAGCGCCACACCAGGACTCCTTTATTCAACCTGTATGCTGAGCCAATAATCTGAGAAGCTGACTTATATGAAGAAAAACGTGGCATCAGGACTGGAGGAAGACTCGTTAACAACCTATGATATGCAGATGATACAACCTTGTGAAGAATATGCAAAATATTTACTGATGAAGATCAAAGAGCACAGCCTTCAGTATGGATTACATCTCAATGTAAAGGAAACAAAAATCCTCACCACTGGACCAACAAGCAGCATTCTTATCATTGGAGAAAAAATTGAAGTTGTCAAGGACTTCATTCTTTTTGGATGAACCTTCAACACTCATGGAAGCAGCAGTCAAGAAATCAAATGACTTATTGCAGTAAGCAAATGTGCGGCACAAGACCTTTTTAAAGTGTTGAAGAGCAAAGATGTCAGATTGAGGACTAAGGTGCAAATGACCCAAGCCATGGTATTTTCAATAAATTCATATGCATGTGAAAGCTGGACAGTGAATAAGGAAGACTGTAGAAGAATTGGTACTTTTGTGTTATGAGGTTGGAGGAGAATACTGAAAGTACTATATGCTGCCAAAAGAACCAACAGATCTGTGTTGGAAGAAGTGCAGCCAGTGTTCCTTGGAGGCCAGGATGACCACATTTTGTCTCTCATACTTAGAACATACTGTCAGGAGGGACCAGTTGCTAGTGAAGGATATCATGCTTGATAAGGTAGAGGGTCAGAGAAAAAGAGGAAGACCCCCAGCGAGATGGTTGGCCAAGTGGCAGCATCGATGGACTCAAGCGTGGCAACAATTTTGAGGTTGGCCGAGGATCAGGCAGTGTTTCATTCTGTTGTACATGGGGTCGCTATGAGTCGGTACCTACTCGATGGCACCTAACAACAGCAAACATCTGACAATATTCTAGTGCTATTCATCATGTTTCAATATTCAATATTTTGGTGCTATCTGACAGTATTTCCCTAATGTTCATATGGTTTCCAGTGATAAACATTCACAAGTAGTGTGCCTCTCCATTTTTGGAGTGTCTCAGACTGGAAGCTCAGTTGAAATCTGTCCACTTTGGGTGGCTCTACCAGCATTCAAAATGCCAGTGGCATAGTTCCAGAATCACCACAACACACAAGCCACCATAGTGCCACAAACTGACAGATGAGTGGTGGATATAAATGTTAGAGACTTTTTCTTAAGTGTTTAATAAGAATAAAAAGAAGACAAAACAAACACAGATCACCTGGGTGGCGGAAATCAGTGATAGGAGGCCATGATGAATGTTCAAAAGTTCTATGGTCTCATGGTGACCTTTTATAGGGCATAGAGATGAAACAAATTCCTTCCCATCACTACAGCTGATAGCAGCAATGTGTCACATATGCATGCTGCACCTACAGCAACAGAGAGGTAAGTAATGAGATAGGAAAACTGGCAGACTGTCTCTGAGGTTCTTGGTGTTTGACCTCACAACAAGGCAATCATTAAAGCAGCATGAAGGGGTGTGCCAGTTGTCCAAAGCATCTGAATACTTAAACTTAGGTACAAAATGGGATTAAGATATGCCTTTCCTTCAGATTTTAAACTCTAAAGCAAGATGAAAAATATAAATCTTATATTTAGAAGGTAACAGTAATAGGATTTTGATTAATTGGCTTCTCCAATTACTTGCTTAGCATATAGAATGATTATACTGAAAGGATACTACCCTGGTACATACCTTTCTCAATTTCAAATCATGCATTATCCCTTTGTTCTATTGAAGCAACTGCCTGCTGATCTATGTATAGGTTCCACATGAGCACATTTAAGTCTTTTATATTATATCCCACTCTTCATATTGTTACCATAGCTTGTTATGGTCTACACGGTTGAATGGCTTTGCATAGTCAATGAAATGCTAGTGATCATCCTTTTAATACTCTCTGATTTCAGCTGAGATCCCTAAGTCATCAGCAATGATATCCCTCATTCTATACCCTCTTCTGAATCCAGCTTGAATTTCTGGCAGCTCCCTGTCAATGTACTACTGCAGTGATGCAACCATTTTTTAATTATATTGAGCAAAATTTACTTGTGTGTGATATTAATTATATTGTTGGATAATATCTGCCTTTTCTTGTGTTAGCTTATTTTGGAATGGACACAAATATGAATTTCTTCTAGTTAGGCCAGATGGTTGTCTTCCAAATTTCTTTGCATAGATGAAGGACTACCTCCAGCATTGTTTATATAAAGTGGTTTGAGAAGAACTAAAGATAAAAGTAAATTATGGGAGTAATTAATCATTAAATGAATTATTCATTAATTTTAAGGATATTCCTGTTATATTATCACTTCTCTTTCAACCCTCTTCAAATGCCTCATGAACAGCTGAGTAAGGAAGACAACATTCTAACCTTGCAGAATTGAACTGAAGATCTTCAGTGGCATAGTGGTTAAGTACTAAACTGCTAACTGAAAGGTTGACAATTCAAATGTATCAGCCCTTCTGCAGTAAAAAGATGTGGCAGTCTGCTTACATGAAGATTTATGGCCTTGGAAACTCAATGGGATTTCTACTCTGTCCTATAGGCTTACAACAAGTCAGAATTAACTCCAGGACAGTAAATTTGTTTCATTTTGAAACTGGACTGCACAACATTATACCTGCCCGAGGTTGTGAAGGATAGTGGGAAAACTAGTAGTAATGTATTTGTCATTGATTGAGCATTAAGACTTAGAAATAATTGTTCATATTGCATAAATTAAATTGAGTTATCTGTATTGATGGAATTCTAGAAAATGTTTTTAATTGCTATTTAAATTATCTTCAAAAACTACACTGGATTAGATGTCTTCATTGGTGAAGTTCATCAGACATTTAGAAATGAACTAACACCACTTTTTCTCAAAATTTTCCAAAATAGAAAATATACTTATGTACATTAGACATACTTTCTAATTTATTTTATGAAGCCAACATTACTCTGATATTCAACCAGACAAAGCCAAAATTACCTTGATACTCAACCAGACAAAGACATTGTATGAAAGGAAAACTATACAATCAATATCTCTTGTGAATATAGATTTTTAAATCCTCAATAAAAATCCTAACAAATTGAATCCAGAAGCGTATTAAAAGGATACTACATAACCAAAAAGGATTTACCCTACAAATGCAAGGATAGTTCTACATATGAAAATCAATCAACGTAATACAACATACTCATCTCAATTGATGTAGAAAAATCATTTGACAAAATACAACAACCTTTTACAATTGGGGAAAAAAAAATTAAAGAAAAAAACCTCCACAAACTAAAAAAGAAATGAACTTCCTCAACACAATAAAGGGCATCTATGAAAAATCCATAGCTACTCATTCTTATCACCATATTCAGTGATGAAAGACTGAATTTTTTTCTACACTAAGATGAAGAAAAACACAAGGGCACTATCTTTAGCCACTTCTGTTTAACATTGTGCTAGTTCTAAGATAATTTATAAATGACTGATAGAAGTCCAAGCCAGAATCAGAAGAAGACATGGAATGAGGGTTGCCATTACTAAGGTCAGGTAGACCTTGGCTGAAAACAGAATACCAGAAAGGTGTTTACTTGTGCTTTATTGACTATGCAAAGGCTTTTTACTGTGTGGATCTGTGAATCATGGCAAATATGGATAAAACTGCAAAGAATGGGTATTTTAGCATACTTCACTGTGCTCATGAGGAACCTGTACATAGACCAAGAAGCAGTCATTTGAACAAAACAAGCAGATACTAAATGATTTTAAATCAGGAAAGGTGTGCGCCAGGGTTTTTTCTTTCATAATACATGTTTAATCTGTATGCTGAGCAAATAATTCAAGAAGCTAGATTATATGAAGAAGAACGTGGCATCAGATTGGAGAAAGAATCCTTAATAACCTGCAATATACAGATGATACAATCTTGCTTGCTGGAAGTGAAGTAGACTCAAAATACTACTTGGGATGCACTTCAGTGTAAAGAAAAAAAAAAAATCCTCACCATTGGACCAATAAATAACCCAAAAAAATTATGTTAGATAGGGGAAGGATTGAAGTTACAAAGACTTCATTTTGCTTGGATCCATAATCAACAGTCATGGAAGCAGCAGTCAACAAACCAAATGATGTATTGCATTAGGCAATTCTACTTCATGAAACCTCTTTGAAGTGCCCAAGAGCAAAGATATCAGTTTGGGGTCTAAGGTGTACCTGGCCCAAATCATGGTATTTTCAATAACCTCATATGCATATGAGTTGGACAATGAATAAAGAAGACTGTGGAAGAATTGATGCACTTGAGTATGGCGCTGGAGAAGAATATTAGCAGTACCATGGACTGGCAGAAGAACAAACCAATCAGTGTTGGAAGAAGTAAGCCAGAGTACCCTTTAGAAGCAAGGAAGATAAGACTTTGTCTCTCACACTTCAGACATACTAACTGGAGCGACTAGTCCATAGAGAAAGACATCATACTTGGTAAAATTCAGGATCAATGAAAAAGAGGAAGATCCCTAATGAGATGGACTGGCACAGTAACAGCAACAATGGGCTCAAGTGTAACAACAATTGTGAGGATAGCACAGGACTGGGCAATGTTTTGTTCTGTTATACATAGGTTGGCTATGAGTCGGAACCGTCTCAATGACACCTAACAGCAACAGGTTTTATTTGGAAACCAACTGAAAAGGTGGCAGAGTTGAACATAATGTATAAAGAAAGGAAAGCATAGTGTTCTTGCTTTGATGGAATGCTGTTCTCAAGCAGTCAAGTAGTAACAAAGTTGGAACCAGTCTTTTTTAATGTTGCTCAATGAGATTTGCAAGCGTATTCAAAAGTAGAGAACAAACTATAATGAACCTGTTTCAACACTGATTGATATATGGGCAATCCTATTTCAGTAATTCCTCACCACTTCTTCCCTCTTACCCAAAACCAAGACATCATGAATCAGTACATCTGTAACTATGTGGAATCAAAATGTATACTGATGCTTGTTTTTTGGAATGAAGTTGTGTTATTTTAATTTTTTTCCCTTTATTATTGTGAATTACTAATAAATTTATTTTTTTCAACTTTCTATTGTGAACTGAGTGAAGGTTTTCAGAGCAGATCATCAGTTTTACATTCAATAAACCATAAATTATGCTTCATTTCATGGTGGAAATTCCCTTCATGTACCAACAGTTAACAGTATTTACCTCTATTCACTTTAACTATTGCATTCCTTCCTGTATCTCCCGCTACCTTCATCTTTCCTCTGCTGACCTCCCTCTTGTTGTATATTGCCTACCCTCTCACCTATATTAACATGTGTCCACCCTCTAGATCATGAATACTTTTCCCTCATTCCCCCAACCCCCATGGCCTGACCCAAGCCATGGTATTTTTAATATCTTCATATGCATGCGAAAGCTGGACAGTGAATAAAGAAGACATTAGAAGAATTGATGCTTTTGAGCTATGGTATTGGAGGAGAATATAGAAAGTGCCATGGGCTGCCAAAAGAACCAATAGATCCATTTTGGAAGAAGTGCAGCCAGAGTGCTCCTCAGCAGTCAAGATGGCCAAACTTCATCTTTCATACTTCTGACATATTGTCAGGAGGGACCAGTTTCTGGAGAAAGATAACATGTTTAGTAATGTGGAGGGTCAGAGAAAAAGAGGAAGACCCCCAATGAGATGGACTGGTCAAGTGGCAACATAGATGGATTCAAGCATGGCAACAGTAGTGAGGTTGGCCCAGGATCCGGCAGTGTTTTGTTCTGCTGTGCATAGGGTCGCTATGGGTCGGTATCGACTCGATGGCACCTAACAACAACAACAATAACATGGGGGTCTCATCTTCCCTTACTATATATCAAATGATACTCTACTTCAGTGGCCAATATTCTCAGAAATAGACTACCATGTCCTTCCTTCTAGTTTATCTTAGCCTGGAATCTCTGCTGAAACCTGCCCACCCTACTGATATTTGAAATATCGGTGGCATAACTTCCAACATTACAGCAACATGCCAGCCACCACAGAACAATAAACTGTCAGACGAGTGGTTGATAAGCACATTTGGACATGTGGATTTCATCAATAGAGTGTATACTTACAACATAGTTATAAGGGTGAGTCAAAAATTATCTGCATTCTACCTACAGAATGTATTTTAATCAACATTTAGAAAAGATAGATATATCATTTTTAGACATAATCTCCTTGCTTTCTACACTTTGTCCATCTGTCAACAAGTTTTTGCATTCCCTTATTAAAAATTGTTTTAGGCTGAACTGTGAGCCACCACTGTCTTCATGTCTTCATCAAAGGCCAATCTTCATCCTCGAAGGGCTGCTTTCAGGGAACCAGAGAGGTCAAATCCAATGGAGCAAGATCAAGAGGATGCCTTAACACCTCAAAACAAAATTTTTGTAGAGAGTCAACAGTGTGGGCAAAGGTATGCAGACTTGCATTGTGAAGCAAGATCACAATGCCCTTGGATAGCAGTCCTCTGAATTTAATCTGAAGTTTACGCTTCAGCTCTTCAGTAAGCATCTCACTGTATCAAGCACTGTTGATTGTTAAACTTTTATCCTGATAGTGTTCCAATACTGGTCCTTCAGAATCCCAGAAAACTGTAAGCACCAGTTTTCCAGCTGATGGTTGATTTTTGAACTTTTTTTGTTTGCAACTGAGGATGTTTCCATTCCATACTCTATTGTTTACTCTCAGGCTCGTAATGATGGATACATGTCTCGTCACCAGTAACGATTTTTTAAAAGACACTTTTGCCTTCCTTAAAGTATTGGTCCCAATTTTGTTTGCAGATGTCCACACCTGCACAGAAGTGAACTTGATTAGAAAGTGCTGATAGTACAGTGCAGCAAACAGAAGCTTTAATATAACCAGAGTGTGGATAATTTTTGACTCATCTTCATATTAAAAATAATCATTTACTGACATCAGAACATCTATTTTATCTTTTTGTTCAGAAAAATCAAGTCATGTATACTGCTGTGAATTACTTAATATGACTCTTGTAACCACAATATTTGCAATTCCCACCAAATGACTAAGACTGCAAAGTTGAGGTGCTTGTGGCCCACCATGGGGATAACTTGCTAATAATGTAGATAAGGCACATAACACCCTGGGAGCAGGGAGGATCATGCAAGTGTGGTATATGGAACCCTAATGTCAATTTGGTAATTTTTGCCACCACTAAGCTTAAAATGAGCCATCTCAGAGGTAGGAAAGGGTGATCTCAGTACCATCAAGAAAAAAGAATGAGGGGTAGGGTGCAGCACATCTTTTGAACCAGAGATCCCTACACTTAATTTCCTCAATCCAGGAGACAGAAAGAGAACTGTAACATCCTGCTAAGATGGTGACAGGCAGAGAAATGGCAACAGTAGAACCAAAAGACCAGCAGAAGACAGCATGATGGGCTTCCAGACACGTGGAATGAGAAAGTTAAGCACTTTCAGGTCAAGACGTACCAAAGGAACGGGGTAACTTTGGGCACTTATTGACAGAACCAAAAGAGCTTTGTAACACTTGCCTGAGTAAGGTAGAGGTCAAGGACCGAAGAAAGGCATGCTGAGAAGAGTCTGTCCTGATCAAAGTATTTTATCCTGAGTTGTTTCTTATCCTGAATTTTAACCTGTTACCTCCCTAATAGAACCCATAGTCATGAGTAGTGTCTGTAAATTCTATGCAACCATTGCAATGAATTATCAAACCCAGCAGAGAAATAGAGAGTGCTGTGTCAGCATTGGTAAAAAGGGTGGAGAGTGCCCACCTCATAGGAATCAACCTTCCCTCTCATGATGTTAGAGGTGATCAGATGCCACCAACTTGCTCTTTTCACACCACACATGAGCCCCAACTTGTGAAGTCAGTTGTTATTGTCCTCATCCTGTCACTACCACTACCGTTGAAAAGTTTTCTCTGATCTGTTTAGCTTTTGAAACTTGTTGAGAGTGAATGGAAACACATTCAAATCTTGCTTCATGTTCTTATTTTCAAACCTGATATGTCTAGAAACTTCTATCTCCCTATTCAAGAATGCTTTTTCTCTCTCTCTTAGTCCTCAAGATCCAAGGAAAATAATACCCTGTTGAAAACAATCAAAGCAAATTTAGCCAAAGGAAATCTACGCAACAGAAAAGGAATTTTCCGGACTTAAGCGTAAGGTCAGAGCGTACTTACTATCTGTAAAAAACAGATGTTTACCTGTTTCCTGCCAATGAAGCTGAACGTACACCCAAAACCAGCCACAGTGAAGCTTTAAACTTCATATGGAAGGTGGTGGCTCAGGAAAGGTGTAGGTTGCAGTAAAGCCTGAGGTCCCAAAGCTATGTATAAACTTTTTGATGCTGCTAGTTTTTAGAGTCAGTCTCGACTCATGGTAATCTTAAGCACAACAGAACAAAAGGCTGCCCAGTCCTGTACCATCCCTATAATCAGTTCCACTGTGATCCACTATGATCCACTCTGATACATAGGGTTTTCATTGATTGATTTTTTTTTAATAGATCACCAGGCCTTTCTTCCTAGTATGCTTTAGAATGAAAGCTCTGCTGAGACATGATCAACACCATATCAACACAGAAGTCTTCACTAATAAGTGGGGTGGTGGTTGATCTTGATTTGAACACAGGTCTCTCACATGGAAGGTGAGAGTTCTACCACTGATATTTCAATGCCTCCCTGTAAATAAACTTAGAATATGGTTTTCTCAGCCTAGCCAGGGCCCCAAATCAGATTCTGTCAGGCCATGTAGGGTTTTTGTGAGCCACATCAGGAATTTCTGTTGTCTGATTTTATTATTTATCTTGGTAAAGTGTATGAAGCTTGCATGCTTTTAGTGAGTCATTTGACTTTTCTAGATTTCAGTTTTCTAATTTCTGAGACCCCTTCAAACTCTGACTTTCTACTATTGTTATTTGTTCTTCAACACAGAAATTCCCATGATGTTATGGTTTTCAGCATGCATCAGGATGTTTCAGATTACCTAGAGGCAAATGGGCCAGTCAACTTCGGCCTCCTGCACTATCTTGATGAGAAAACCAGCCTCAAGTTGTTGCTGACTTTCATTTCTGCAAGATGATGTCTTCTGATGATATTTTGAGGATAAGATCTGGTCAAATCAGATTCCTTGAGGCTTGGGGTTCTTTCAAGGGATGTGTTTTGTTCTCAAGGTATTTGTAATTTAAAGTTAGCTTTAAGATCTTCTTTGTCCAAGTAGTTCCAAACAGCCTTTGTGGTCTTGTGCTGTGAAGTCGGTTCCAAATAGCCTTAGAACTGGCTTTTATTGTTGTTAAGTGCTGTTGAGTAGGTTGTGACTCATAATGACTCTGTGTTGGGTTTCTGAGGAGTGGCTGGTGAGCTTGAACCACAAACCTTGAGGCTTAAGCCAACTTTGCAGTTCAGCACGTTAACCGGCCGTGTCACAAGTCTGGTTTGTCCTTTCAGAAACCCTAAATATTTAAGGGTATCTTTAGCTTATTACACAACACCGGTCTAGATCAGAGCCTTGGTAGTTCAGTGGTTCATGGCAGAAAGATGTAACAGCTTACTCCCATGAAGTTGCTGTCAAAGCTATTCCAACTTGTGATGTCCTATATGACAGAGTAGAACTGCTTCATGGAGTTTTCTTGATTGTAATCTGTATGGTGTCCTGGTCCTCTATAAGGTAGTTGGAACCAACTCCATGGCACTAAAAACAAAATGTACAATTTAGTGAAAGGAGACAAATCTTTATTGGAGCAGATTCTAGGTCTTTTTCCCTTGGAGTCACTGGTAGGTTCAAACTGTCAGTATTTTGGTTAGCGGTTAATGCTGTAGGATAAGCATTGGACCGCAAGGTGAGTTTGAACCAAAAGGTTGGCAGTTCAAACCCATCAACAGCTCCTTGGCAACACTATACAGGGTCTTTATGAGTTGGAACTGACTTGAGGAGAGGAGATTTAACAAAAACATCAACTAGTAAAAAATGACTTTATATCTTTTGTGTTTTATTCCTTATATTTTCTCCTCAGGATGAAGAAAGTCTACACCATCCTGGGTGATGGACTTGGGGCTTTTCTCTCTGACTCTGTTGAAGAAAAGTCAACTAAGCTTTTTCTTAATTCATCAAAGGGCTGCTCCCACTTACAGCACCATCATCTCTTCCTCACCAACATCCACTTCTGGACAAGACTAACTCTTGGGGGTGAGAAGGGCTTGGGAAGGCATATGTAGAAATGAGGCCTGTGTTGTGCCTGGATGTTTTAAGAGTTCATAAGAAAAAGTAAACTCAGCCCGTAAATTGCGCATGTTTGAAGATACCCACATTCTCACTTGATCCTTACAGCCACCCAGAAAGACACACTTAGGGTACACTCCAATTTATAATCCCCATACTACTACCCTCAAGTTTCTGAGACTGTAAAATTTCACAGGAACAGAAAGCCTCATCTTTCTCCCTTGGAGAGTGGCTAGGGGATTTGAACTGCCAATCCTGCAGTAAGCAGTTCAGTGCTTGTCCTACAGTGCCACCAAGGAACTGTAAATTCAATGAGATTAAGAATTTAGTCCAAAACCACATAATTAAATGCCAGGGGTGGAATTGAAATCCCATTCTTTTCATTTAAAATCTGTTATGCTTCTCCGTATGCTTTGCCTTATGACTACCAATTTCTGAAAGTCCTTCTCCTATTTTCTAGTTCAATCATACTTTCTCATCGAGCAGGGAAAATTCTCCAATGCACAGTGGTTTGAGCTACTCTTATAATTTATTGTTGTTAGTTGCCTTTGAATAGGCTCCAATTCATGGTGACTCAAGCTGTGCATTTTGAGTCCCTTGTAACAAAAGGGTCTCTTCTTCCAGCACTTCATCAGATAACACTCTGTTTTGCTCTTTAAATTTTTTATTGGGTAATTTTTGACAAGATTGCCAAGCCTTGCTGAAACCTGTCCCATAGATGACCCTGCAAGTATTTGAAATAGAATAGCTTCCAGCATCATATTAACACACACAACAACACAGTATCACAATCTGACAGACAGGTTGTGGATTATTGGTTCACCACTTATTTACAGGTTGTTCTAGGTGCTAGAAAAAAGTAAGCAAGCAAGCAAATAGATAAAAATACTTGCTATCACATAACATGGATGAACCTTGAGGACATTATGCTGAGTACAATTAGTCAGTCACAAAAGGACATATATTGCATAGGACCATTATTATAAAAACTTAAGAAAAGATACCCATACAAACAGGGAGAAAAATATATCTTTTTTAGTTACTGGAGGAAGTAGAGTTGGGGGAATATGGTGGAGTTGAGAGAGGCAACAGAAGAGCACAAGATAGGGAGCAAACACATTGTAGTTTGGGTGTTGGGGAGGGCAATATACAAGAAGAGGGAGGTGTGGAAGATAGTTAGGGGAACACTGAGACAGGTTTGCATGCACTAAATGGGACAAAGGTAAACAGTGATGCATGCTCAACCTTTGAACAACAGGGCTCTGTGATACAGGGATCAAGGCAAACCCTGAAGAGGGGAAATAATACTAAGGTGCTTGGCTGTCTTATGAATATTGGCTTCCATTGCTTACTGTTGTAAAATAGACACTTGAGTGGGATATAAAGGAATATCAGGAAACAAGATAACAAAAAGCTTGTAAGCCCATCTTCAGACTAAAACTGATTGGAATTCCTAAAAGGGGTTCTACAACCTTCCCAGGTAACTAGGCCTCTTGCAGAACCTTTGCACTGTATAGGACCTTAAATGGAATCCTCAACTCCATCCAGAACATTCTTAGGTGGGACATTCCTACCAGAAAGGACAAGCAGACCAGCCTTTGCACTGTATAGGACCTTAAATGGAATCCTCAACTCCATCCAGAACATTCTTAGGTGGGAAATTCCTACCAGAAAGGACAAGCAGACCAGCCTGGAATAGCTAGAGCAACAGAAGATACATCTTCAAAGAAAGATCATTAGGAAAAACCCCAAACAAAAAATGGCAGCATGATTGGCTACTACAAGAATAAGCAAGTTGTTCGCTGGAAAGCCATCAAGGCAAGCAATCAAGTCCCTTCAGAACAAACCTCCTTCTAAGACAAACTTAAAGGGAACACATGAGCAGGCATGTAAACCTGCTGGCGACCACATTGGTCTACTGGTGAGGGGAAGAGGGGGTAAGGCAGCAATGAAGAAATGGACTGAGTTCAACCACATCCCATTGACTCCTGTTGACCTGGAGATGAGAGAGAGAAGAGGAAGTGCTGGTTGGTTCAATGTGTGATGAGACCTGTGAACACCTAAGCCCATGGACAAGAACATAGCCACAGAGGGCTAGAGCTGAGAGTGAAGCATCCCATGGATATGAAGTGAGGGGAGATGCACAAGAACACCCAAACTGGCAGATAGTACCCATTTGACTTAGCCTGAATGACTTGGTAGTTAGAACTCAACTAGAGGAAGATTTTTTTTTAATTAATAAAAACAATTTTTGATAAAGGGAATGAGGGTAAATTACTACACTTTGATTAAATTGACATATACTCATGGAGGTAGTAGCTCAAAATAATAACAGAGAAGGAAGGAATCTTCACATCAAGTATGAATGCTATCCCCTCTGTATACCCAGTAGACAGGGATGGGCAACTTAGACATTGGCTCTGTATATGGACCAAGAGGCAGTTGATCAAACAGAACATGGGAACACTAAATGGTTTCAAATTAAGAAAGGTGTGCAACAGGGTTGTGTTCTTTCACCATACTTATTCAACCTGCATGCAGAGCAAATAATCTGAGAAGCTGGGTTATATGAAGAAAAATGTGGCATCAGGATTGGAGGAAGACTCATTAACAACCTGCCATTTGCAGATGATACAATCTTGCTGAAGTGAAGAGGACTTAAAATATTTACTGATGAAGCTCAAAGAACACAGCCTTTGGTATGGATTACATCTCAATGTAAAGAAAACAAAAATCCTCACCACTGGACCAATAAGCAACATTCTTATTAACGGAGAAAAGATTGAAGTTGTCAAGGACTTCATTCTTCTTGGATCAACTATCAACACTCATGGAAGCAGCAGTCAAGAAATCAAACAACATATTGCATTAAGCAAATCTGCTGCACAAGACCTTTTTAAAGTGTTGAAGAGCAAAGATGTCAGCTTGAGGACTAAGGTGTGCCTGACCCAAGCCATGGTATTTTCAATAACCTCATATGGATGCGAAAGCTGGACAATGAATAAGGAAGACCATAGAAGATTTGATGCATTTGAGTTATGGTGTTGGAGGAGAATATTGAAAGTGTCATGGGCTGCTCAAAGAACCAACAGATCTGTGTTGGAAAAAGTGCAGCCAGAGTGTTCCTTGGAGGCCAGGATGGCCAAACTTTGTCTCTCATACTTCGGACATATTGTCAGGAGGGACCAGTCACTGGAGAAGAATATCATGTTTGGTAAGGTGGAGGGTCAGAGAAAAGAGGAAGACCTCCAGTAAGATGGATTGGCAAAATGGCAGCATCAATGGGCTCAAGCGTGGCAACAATTGTGAGGTTGGCCCAGGACCAGGCAATATTTCGTTCTGTTGTGCATAGGGTTGCTATGAGTCAGTGCCGACTCGATGGCACATACAAAACAACAACAACCTAAAATGAGAGGGTGATAAAGGCTCGAAGTGACTGGCTTACAAGGTTTCAAGAGGGAGTTTGGTTTAAGAGTGTGTGGAGAAAGGTAGTGTTCCCACCGAATAGTTTTCATCTTGTGTAGGATGGTCTGGTAAAAAGAGATTGGGATAAGATTCTTATGATTCAATAGTGTGTAATTGTTATCATGACTAATCGTGATGGTCACAACTGTAAAGGTAGAAGTTATGTAACAAAAACAGGGGAGTAGTTAATCTTACAGTCCAGAAACAGAGGACCCTAGGACCATCAAGGGAGAAGAGCACAAGAGGAATATGGGACCTTATCCAGAGAAGCAGCAACACCAGAGATGGAGGTAGAAATGGGAACATGGAGTGAGGGAGCAGCTGAGGACTCCAGATTCATGGAAAGAGAGAGGGACTGAAAGCTGGTGGCTGGGAAGCAGAATGTGCCCTTTGGTGGTATAAATTACTGTATATGCCTGAGTGTTCTTTTGTTTTTCAAAAAATAAAGCTAAAATTAATAGAGAAAAATACTGGTAACTGATGGTACATGGAGGGGATTATAACCATTGTAATGAAACAAGGTGTATGATTTGTTGAATATGAAACTGATGATCTGCCCTGTAAATTTTCACTCAATTCACAGTAAAAACTTAAAAAAACAAACAAAAACTCTTGCTATCACAAAGCTTACAATCTAGTGAAAGGACACAGATGATAGATAAACAAATAATTAAACAAAAAAAGCTCAGAAAATCAAATACGTTATATTGCATGGCAGGTGGAATGAGTGAAATGGAAAAAAAAATAATAAAGAGAGATAGGGAGTGTTTTTCAGATGAAAGGGTCTTGTGGCTATTTTCAGAAACAAATATTTCAGAGAAAGAAGGGTATGTGCCAAGGCTCTATCTGGCATGCTGGTCAAATACCAAAGAAACAATGCTGGTGAAGCATGATATGGAGGAAACACAATGGGTACTCATTTCAGAGAGTGTCTAGGAGAGGTGACTCTGTAGGATAAGCAATGGACTGTGAACCACAAGGTCAGCGGTTCAGATCCACCAACTGCTCCAATGGAGAAAGATTAGGCTTTCTGTTCCTGCAAAGATTCATAACCTGAGGAACCCTATACACAGTAGCTATAGTTGGAGCCCATTCTCAATGGCACTTAACAACAATTGTGTAGGGACTTGTAGCTCATGTAAAGACTGCCTTCTATTCTAAATGAGATACAAAGAACTCAGAAATTTCACTATAGGATAAAGCACTGGATCTCAAGGTCAGTTTTAACAACAAGATCAGAGGTTCAAACTCACCAGCAGCTTCTTGGAAATCTTATACAGAGTCACTATGAGTCAGAACCAACTCTATGGCCCATAATAAAACAAAGTGAATATTACATGATTTGACTTGATTCATACTTTTAGATGGCATCTGGAGAAAAGACTGAAAGGAGAAGAAAGCAAAAGCTGGGAGAATAAATAGCAAGCTATGGCAATAATCTAGGAGAAAAATACTGTTGATTTGGATCAGGTGGTAGGATTGTGTGTGTTAAGTAAGATTTGAATTCTGAATGTGTATTTGAAGATAAAAGAAACAATATGCTGGCAAATAGGATGTGGGATGAATCATAGTATGGAGGGGAAAGACGTCACTGGGCAAGACCCTGGAAATCTGAGATGTAGTTTCCATTGTACCATACACGTATCTTAGGAAAACCACTGAAAAGATATGTGCCTCATTTTCCACATCTACAAAAAGAATTAATATCTTTCTGACCTCACAAGACTCTCATGAGGCTCAAATGAAATGGTGTCTGTGCCCAAATTGACTTTGTAGTCATCTTGCTTGAAACTGCATTTCACTTTTGTGTGATGTTGTTGTTGTTTGTTGTTAAGTACCGTGGAGTCGGTTCCAACCCATAGTGACTCTGCACAGGGTTTCCAAGGCTGTAAATTTTTACAGGAGCAGAACGCCTCATCTTTCTCCCATGGAACCGCTGGTGGTTTCGAACTGCTGACCTTGAGATTGTTAGCCTGACTCGTAACCACTGCATAGTACAAGTTAATTAGCCTGAGCAACTGTGGAGGGATACTGAGATCAAATCTGAAAATTTCCCTTTTTGAAAAGCTATGAATAATATTGAAATATTTATATCAATATTTATTTAAGAAAATTGTCTTAGCAAACTGTTAGGATTCCTAGAAGTAATTTAGAATGTGTTTGCTGTTTGAACCTGGACTTATGAACCATTTCCTAGTTTGTGGTTGATTAATTCATACTCCACACACACAAAACTTTTTTTTAACTCCCATCATTAATTTTGGTTTTAAGAACAAAGGCTTCACTTTTGCTAATCTCTGTGTATGTTTAACATCCTGGAATTTTTCTAAATTTTCACTGAGAAACACATAATCAAAAGTTCACAACTTTCCCAGTGTTGCCTAAAGTACAAAGCCCAACCCACTCCTTTTCAATTAACAAATGCAGAAGGACAACACCTAAGTATAATAGAGTTCAGGATGGCTAGTGGAGGGGTGAAAGGAGCTGGAGTCACAAGAGGGGGAAAGCATGGTGTTTCACACTGACAGAGCTCCCATTGAATTATGCCTTCCCCTTTTCTTTATTCTTTATGACCTTCCCAAGTCTTCTCCATCAAAGCTTACTTATCCTGTGTCCAAGTCTCTCAATATCCTGATTGAAACAAACAAACAAAAAACCCAGTTACCATGGAGTTGATACCAGCTCAATGTGACCCATGTGTGCCACAGTAGAGCTATACTCTACAGGGCTTTCAGTAACTGATTTCTTGGAAGTAGATCATCAGTCCTTTCTTCCAAGATGCCTGTGTATGGACTCAAAATTCCAACTTTTTGCTTAGCAGCTGAGCAAGTCAACCATTTGCACCATCCCCAGACTCTATTACCTTCGTACTGATGCTATTCATTGCTAGATGTGGTTGAGTTGAAGGCTTCCTTTTTTGGACTTTTTTCTTTTTTTTAACTTTTTATTGTAAACTGAATGAAGATTTACAGAAAAGGTCATCAGTTTTATGTTCCACCAATCTTCCACTTTGTTTCATCTAAATGATTGCAATTCCCTCCTTATAATAAGTTTTTCCACTTTCTCCTTGTGATTCTTATTTCCATTCCATCCTCCTTCCCATCCATTCTCAAATTTGTCCTTAGGTAAATGTTGCCCTTTTGATTCTGAGTGGTTGACTATTCTATGGTGAGCAGATCTTACTAGTGTTGTTGTCTCCTCTATATACATGTCTATTCCTCAGCTAAAAACTGGGCCATGAGAATGCATTCTGTTCCAGACCTGAAGGGTAGCTGAGGACCATATTTTCAGGTTCCTCCAGTCTCTTTGTCACCAGTTAGCCAGTCTTTTTTTTTTTTTAATTTTGAGTTTTATTCCACTTTTCTCCCACTCTATTGGGGACCTTCTAATGTGATCACTTTCAAAGAAGTTGGGAGTGGTAGCCAGGCATCATCTAGTCCTTCTGGACTCAGAGTCACTGTTCACATGTTCCATTGGTCTATTGGACTAGTTGATTCCAAGCATCTTCAATTCTCATCACTCCTCGTTCTTCTGCACAAGGAAAGATCAATATTTGCCCTTTAGGTGGACAATCATGAGCTTTTAAGATCCCAGTTGCTACTCATCAAAGTAGGATATAGAGCTTTGTCTCTGTGGACTATTTTATGCTAATTGGTCCACTGAGACTGCGGTCCTGTGTCCTCAGGCCCAGCCACTCACTGCCTTAAGATGTTTGGTAATGGCTAAGAAACTTTCATCATTTTGCTCCCTGTATGCTCCACCACATTTACATTTGCAGCAAAGGTAAATTCCCATGTGCAAATATTCTCTGTTAAACTCGTAAATATTTGTGGGTATACTCATACTTTCCCTTTCATACTCGTTCAGACTGTGTATCTGTCCATGTATCTACCCAAAGAATACTGTTGTTGTGGGTTGTGTATATAACCCTACTTACTTCTATTCCAGCGTCCTGATGTGGCGCTGTGGGCTAATGCGTCAGACTGCAAAGCTATTTGAACTGCAAGGTCAGCAGTTCAAGCTCACCAGCTGCCCCTTGGAAACTCTATACAGGGTCACTATGGGTCAAAATCGACTCAATGGCACTTAACAACAATAACAACAACAACAACTTCTATTCCATTTAACCCTTGTATTCCTCTCTGTGTTATAATGCTTCTTGATTCTTCTTGCCCAGCTTCTATTTGCAGATGCTTTGATAGTCTCATTAGGTGTAGATGAGCTTAAAAGATACTTAAAAGAAGATGCTTTTCAAGCAGATCCTCACTCCAGATAATACAAGGGTAAATAAAAAAGTATTGCTACTAGGGTTCAAGTTCACACATGCATTAGCATGTTCCAAGCAAAATCTGTGTAATCATGTCTCTGCAATTAACTGATGACTGCAAACAAGTTCTATCCATCATATACTTATTTTAGTATCATTAAGTTTCCTTCAAAAAAGGTCCAATCCAAATCAGCCGTTTCTGAGGGCGTCTGCTGGCTCAATTAAATTCAAGGCCGAGAGGTGAGCTTAGAAGGTTGTGGTGATTGTTTCATGGGATTCCCAAAGGGAACTTAATACATTTTTTTTCAAAGGACACAGGGTGATCACAAGGGCTTATTATGAATATGTTTTTTTAAAAAATTGAAAACTACGTTAGTAAGACAAAGACCAGGAAAGTTTCACTGAGGAATTTTTCTTTTCCCTGTCATGATAATGCACTTTCCCATTCTTCTAGGATAGTAAGAGTTGTCCTATAAGAATTCTATTGGGAAACCTATGCCACCCACCCTATAGCTGTCCTCTTGTCCCTTGAGGCATCTTTTTGCTCCCCAAACTCAAAGAACATTGAAAAGGAACATGATTTGAGTCCCTTGAGGATGCCCAAACTGCCATTTTGATATAGTATAAAGAGAAAAACACAAAATACTTCAAGAAAGAATTAGAGAGATGGAAACAATGTCTTCAGAAGTGTATAGATCTAGATGGAGAACATGTTAAGAAGCAATAGCTTCACAGTTTTGTTATTTTTAATAAAGATTTCTGTGGGTTTGTAGTCATACTTATCCTTGTATTTAATAAAGTTGGGGATGAACTTGATTTTCAGCTATGCACATCCCAGTATCATTGAGTTGATTTTGACTCATAGTGGTTCTATATTACAGAGACAACTGCCCTGTATGGTTTCCTAGATTGTAATCTTTATGAGAGCAGATTGCCAAGTCTTTTCTCCTGAAAGACCTGGGGAGACACTGGGTAAGTTCAAACTGCTAACTTCTGGAGCTGTGGTTTAATGCGCCAGACTGAAAAGCCGTTTGAACTGCAGGTTGGCGGTTCAAGCTCACCAGCTGCTCCTTGGAAACCCTATACAGGATTGCTATGAGTCGGAACCGACTCAACGGCACTTCACAACAACAACAACAGGTTAGCAGCCAAGTACTTAACTATTGAGTCACCAGGGATTCTTACATACCCTGCTAGTAGCTAAAAAATTATTTAATAAACCAATTTAGACTGAATTAATAATGATAGAAAGAACTCTAGAACTCTCAAGACTTTCTGCACATTGAGGGGGATCTCCTAAAAAGGTAATGGCTAAACTGAAACTATGATTGAATGATGGAATGTTTAACCATTGTAAAAACAGCTGTTTAGTAAGAAGCTCCTCTGAGATACATTCATGGAATTCCCTTAGAATGTTGTAATTTTCTGTAAGTCATAACCGTTCAGCACTGCTCCAGAGACCCTGTTAGGGTGTCTACAAACTACTGTCATAATAATAGTATTACGTCATTTGCTGTTTTTGTTCTCATTTTCTACAGTGTGCTGTGGTATTTCAAAAGCTATAAGATGTGTAGCATTCTCTCTCTCTTTCTCCAAATGAAATATGTCAAAATGTTAGCAAATGGTAGATCTAGGAGACTCTGGGTGGTGTGGATTGTTGGAGCACTTGCCTGCTTAATGAAAGACTGGACATTTTAGTCCACCCAGAGTTACCATGGAAGAAATGCCTGGTGATCTTGTTCCCCAAAAATCAGCCATTGGAAACTTTATGGAGCACAGTTTATTCTGGCACCCATGAGGCCACATGAATCAGAATTAATTTGATGACAATTGGTAGATTTAGGTAAAAGGTATTTGGCTTTCATTGCACTATTCTTTCAATTCTTTTATAGGTTTGCAATTTTAAAAAAATAGAAACAAATAAGCGCAGAGAGTGTCTTAGCAAAAATAGCTCTGTTCCACAAATTATCTCTAACTTAAACACAATTTCCCCTTTAGAAGATAGCTGTTTATCAGCAATACTGAGCACATCATGTGTTGGGCAACTGTTTGCTCAGAACTCCGTAGCAGACATCAAGAAAAGTGAATAAAAAAGGATGGCTGAGCCAGTCTTTGTCTTGGAGTACTGAAGAGTTTCATTCCAGGAAATAATTAGCTGAAGTGTTTTGTTCTTAGTGACTTTTCAACTTCTGGGTATGCCGTAAATGTATGTGCTTTACCTCCATAGCAAAATCTGTCTGTGAAGGCTTATCTGTTGCTCATCAGCAGAGCTTCCAGACTCAAATGAACCAAAAAGAAAGGTCTGCTGATCAACTTCTAAACATCAGCCAATGTAAACCCTATGAACCACTTTGGTTCAATCATGAGGAATGATGCATTAAGAATGACCCATTGTGGATGCTCACCATCATTCAGGAGTCAACTTGATGGCAGCTAATAATAGCAAAAAAATGTCTATACCACCAGAGTGAGTCTGATAACAACAGTGCCTGTGACTCAGTTGTTTGCCTGGAGTATTTATTGGCCTCAGCTATTTCTTCTAATATGTATAATTCATAATCTCTACTTAAAACCCATTATGTGGATTTTTTTTAGCATGCTTTGATTTCATTTTTCATCAGAAAGGTCAATTGCATCTTGTTTGTTGTTGTCAAGTGCTGTCTAGTCGGTTCCAACTCACAGGGACCCTGTATAGGGTTTCCAAGGAGTGACTGTGAGTTTGAACCACTGACCTTGCAGTTCAAACCGACCTTGTGGTCCAGTACTTATCCTAGAGCACCACACCAGAACTCTTGCAGGGGATAGAAAATGGAAGAGAGAGAAGGGTTTGACACAAAGTGAGTATCACTCACTCCCACATTCTCCAAGAGAATAACATAACACCAAATAGAGCTGACATTTTAAATTATACAGTATTTTAATACAAATATAAGAAAGGATTTACAATTAAATAATTCATAAAAAGCTTGCTGTTGTTGTCAAGTGCCGTTGAGTTGGCTCCGACCCACAACGACCCTGTAAGCATTTCCGAGGAGCAGCTGGTGAGCTTGAATCACCAATCTTGCAGTTCAAATGGCTTTGAAGTTTGACACATTAACGCACAGTGCCACACCAGGAAATGCTTACTAAGTATATAAATATCAAATTTAACATAAATTATAGACAGAGAAAGCAAAAGACTCAGGAAAAACACTATCGATCAGCAGTTCTTGGTTGTTCAAAGTTAGAACAATATTAGACAGAACTGAGAAAATTGCATGTGTACATTTGCATCATGTGCTACTGTGAACCAGAATAAAGCTTATGACTTGCTAGACTATTATATAAGAAATCCCCTAAATGTGTTTTCATAATATATTTTCATTACACTAGGCTGCATTCCACATGAATTGTTGTTCGGTTCCTACTCACAGCAACCCTGTATAGGGTTTCCGATGAGTGGCTGGTGAGTTTGAAACCGGACCTTGCAGTTCAAACGGACCTTGAGGTTGAGTGCTTATCCTACGGCACTATACCAGGACTCCTGATTAAAATAGGGCTGGACAATTTATAAGACAAATGAACAGGGAAGACACCTTTTTTTTTTTTTTTTTTAAATGTGAGTTTACTTATTCCCCTATAAAGATAGATAAGTAAAGTTAAGCTTGTCAATATTATTTCAAAATAAATTCAGTTTAATTTTGGTTATGGTAAACCTCACAGCAGCCTATGAAGTTTAGAAGTGAACCAGGGTTCCAGTAATACTGGTTATTAGTTCATCAGGTAGTCTAGAAATGGAGTGATGGGAAAACAGATCCATGGACCTAAGAACAGCAAGGGTAGAAGAAATATAAAAAGAAAGGTAAAACATAGTCTTACAAAGTTCTTTGGTTCTTAAGCTTTCCTTGACCTTTTCTTTTCCACTTCTGTTTTTGTTTGTCCTTTATTCTTGAAACTGCATCAGTTTTCAGAACTGAATGTTGTTGTTGTTGTTAAGTGCCATCGAGTCGGGTCCGACCCATAGCGACCCTGTACAGGGTTTCTGAGGGTGTAAATCTTTACGGGAGTAGAAAGCCTCATCTTTCTCCCGCGGAGCGGCTGGTAGTTTCGAACCGCTGACCTTAAGGTTCGCAGCCCAATTCGTAACCACTACGCTACCTATAGCCAGTGATATATCCAGCTCTGACATGTGTTTATTGAGGTAAAGTGACTAGCCTACGGTTGCCACCAGTAAGGGCCAAGGTCAACGTGTGAACCCACAGCTCCTGATTCTAAAGTTCAATGTCCATTCAACAACACAGTAGTGCATTTCTTCACAAAATCAAGTCCTACAACAGACCTGGCGACTTCCTCTTGGAACTCGAAACAGTACTGAGTAAATTTGATGGCAGTTGAAAGTCTTGGAGTTTCATGTCTTTTGCTTTGCTTCTTTTGCTCTTTAAGTCCCATGGAGACTTAAAGACTATTTTTCTTCCTGCTTCAAGTTCAAGTAATCCAGGGAATAACTTTCAGGGTTACATGTGACTCCTTTAGAGTCCTTCTGGATAAAGAAAAAACAAGACACTGATTGAGTATCATATCTATCCTAATCAATATTAAGAAGATAAATAACAGCAACACCAATAAACGGGAGGAAGAGGACATATCTAACCCAATATGATATGAAAGGAATACGACTCTCTTTAAAAGGGCATATAGGTGATCCCGGGAAATGATGAGTTGAAGAGTCATCTTAGTCAGCGGTGAGGAATCTTATAACATCATTCACAGAGCACACAAAATTATCAACTTAAAAATTAACCTGTTCTATTTGGTCAAACATTTAATTAACTCACCCCTAATGGGATGGCTACAGGGTCGCTATGGGTCAGAACTGACTCAATGGCAGTTAACAACAACAATGGGATGGCTGCAGTTCTGGTGTGGCACTGTGGGTTAATGTGTTGGACTGTAAAGTCAGTTTGAACTGCGAGGTTGGTGGTTCAAGCTCACCAGCTGCTTCTCAGAAATCCTATACAGGGTCGCTATGGGTCAGCACCAACTTGACGGCACTTAACAACAACAACAACAACAAATGGGATGGCTGGAACTGCAGTTGTCTTGGCAGGACCAGACCAAATCTAAGGGCCAGACCCTAACCTAAGCCAACAAAAAAAGGAACACAGTCAAGAATTCTAAATGATCTAAGTGGGTTTCGTTTAAGAGTGCTTGAGCTTTGTTTTTTATGGATACCATGTTTTTACAGATCAGGTTAACAATGATCCCATGGTAGATAAATGGAGGCCCCATTCAGCGGAAATTGGCCTTTTTAGAGCATAACATTGGAGGGTATTTTGTTGTTGTTGTTAAATACCTTAAAGTCAGATCCAACTCATAGTGACCCTATGCCTCCCTAAACCGCATGTGTTAAGTGTCGTCGCATCGGTACCAATATAGGAACCCTGTATAGGGTTTCTGAGGAGTTGTTGATGGGTTTCAACCACTGACCTTGTGGTTAGCAATCAAGTGATTATCCTATAGCACCATACCAGACTCCAAAGTTATGTAGGCAGTGAAATAAAAAGACCTGGGACTTATTTTCAGCATTACTTCTCAATCTATGTGCAAATTTAGGTAAGTCTTGATCAGATCTTCCCAAGTTCTGCATACTTTAAATCCTCACAATATTTCCAACTTCAACTATCCATCCACCCAACATAGATAGATCAATTCTTTCACAAAATACAACCAAAAAAATTACTGAAAAAATGAAAACTGATAACAGAGCTAGACAAAATATAATCAATTTTTAATTAGATTCAGAAGGCAAAAAATTACTCTCAAATTGCTATGCCAATGTCTTTGCATGTATTCTCAAGTCTGTACTTAATTTTCTGAAGACAGGTGGTACACAATTTCTTGGATAGGCACCATATTGAGCACATCCTTTGAGCAGCTGTGTTCTAACCTAAGAAAGGCTCTCTGCCTTAATGCTTTCACATGTGCAGTTCTTTTGCTAGGACTCCTCTCCTCCCTTCACTATTTCACAGCTGTGTGACTCTCTTCTTTCAGGTCTCTGATTAAACATTATCACTTCAGAGAACTCTTCCCTAACAGATTCCAAATAAGTAGTCCTTTCCTCAAGTAATTATTTTTCATTGAATTATATATGTCATCATCGTCATTGTTGTTGTTAACTGCCATCGAGTCACTTCTGACCCATACTGACCCTGTATAGGGTTTGCAAGGAAGGACTGGTGAGCTTGAACCACTGACTTTATGGTTCAAATTGACGCTGCAGTCCAGTGCATTAACCCACCTGCCATACCAGGATGGACTCCTTTTATTTTTCTGGTGTGGTGCTCTAGGAGAAGCACTGGGCTGCTAACTGTAAGGTCAGGGGTTAAAACCCACCAACTGCTTCACAGAAACCCTAGACAAGTTAGTTCCCTATGAGTCAGAACTGACTTGACAGCACTTAACTACAATATACTTTTCTCATGTTTTAAGACTATGCCAAAGACACATGGAAACAATAAGTTCAAAGGACTAATGTATCCCATGAACCTCAGAAGAACTAGATGGTGCCAAAGCTTACTGCTCTCAGAGGGATCACAATAGGAGGTCCTGGATAGAGTGGGAGAAAAAGGTAAAACAAAACTCAAAATGATAAAAAAAGATGAATCTTATTGGTCTGATGGAGACTAGTGGAACCACTGAGACTCTAATCCTTAGTCACCCTTCAAGCCTGAACTGAACTCATTCGTGTGGCTTAACTTTCAACCAAACAATAGACAGACATATAAGGTAAACAATAACACCAGAGAGATACCCAGAACCATTTGAGATCAAAAGACCAGCATGGGCCCAAGGATAAAGCTCAGACATCAGGCAGGGCTAGGGAAGAAGGCTGTGTGGGATCAGTAAACACAGGGAGGAAGTGGGAAGAGGGCTGTTACACTATAAGGATTGCAATCAATGTCAGGAAACACAATGCATATGGATTGTTGGATCCAATTTGCTCTGTACATTTTCAGCCAAATTTCAGTGAAAAAAAAATTTTAAGTATACTTATTTGCTTATTAACTTGTATCTTTGTACCACCAGAATATAGGTTTCGTTCACCATAATACTGGTGGTGCTGAGTCCTGGTGTGTCTCTGCAGGATAAGCACTGGACTGCTAACCACAAGGTTGGTGGTTCAAACTCACCACCCACTCTTTGGAAACCCTACACAGGGTTGTTATGAGTTGGGTCGACTTAATGGCATGTAACAACAACAACAACAATCGCAACACCAAGCATATGTTAAATTCTCAATAAATATTGGTAAATGATCAGATTAATTGATTAATTAAATCAACTTGTAAAGTTCTTAGAGGTTTCATCATTGGTGAGATGGAAATAGCAATAACTTCCTTATGGACTGTGAGAACTAAATGCAATATTATATAAGGTGTATAAAATACATGTAAGAGCATTATAGGTATTTTGCAAATCTCATCTCTTTAGTTGTATGATGAATGTAAACCAGATGCTTACTGTTTGTGCAGTAAAAAGTAAAGAAAAAGAAGTCATTAATGAAGGTTTAGAATTACTTGAGTTTTTCTCTAGTTATTACTATAGACAATGCATGTTGCTGATGTGAGGTGTCACCAGTTAGTTCTGATTTATAGGGACCCTGTGAATCAACTCAACAGCACTTAACAACAACAGTATGCCATGCACAACAGAATGAAAAATGGCCTGTTCCATTACCATCCTCACAAACATGGCTATGCATTAGCCCATTGTTTGTTTCAGTCACTGTGTCATCCGTTTTGTTGAGCATCTTCCTCTTCTCTGCTGACTGTCTACTCTACCAAACACGATAAAGGACTGGTCCACCCTGATAACATGTTCAAAGTACATGAGATGAATGACACAGTACTCATTTTTAAGACACATTCTGGCTGTGTTCCAAGACAGATTTGATCATTCTCCTGGAAGTCCATGGCATGTGAGGGTAAATGAGAAAGTATTGCTACTAGGGTTCCAGTTCATACATGTATGGATTTATTCCAAACAAAATAGGTTTAAGCATTTCTTTGCAATCAGACTAGTTCTCTCAGTCATATGCTTATCTTAGTCTTCTTAGTGTACCTTCAGAAAAAAAAGTTCCAATCAAAACAGTGTTTGAGAAGATCTGTGGACCACATAAATTCAAGGCAAAGACGTCACCTCACTAGGTTATGGCAACTGCTTTTTTGGGATTCTGAAAGGGTAATCTTGACAGAATTTCTCAAAGGACACAATACAATCATGGGTGTTTATTATGAAGAAGTAAAACTACACTGATAAGAAAAAGGCCAGGAAAGTTGTGTCAAAGATTTTTCTCCATCAAGACAATGCATCTACTCATTCTTTTAACTTAGTAAGAGCTGTTCCTATGAGAATTTCTTTGGGAAATCTTACCCTATTGACATAACAGCTCTCATCTTACCCTTCAGTCTTCTTTTTGTTCCTCAAACTAAAGGAACATCTAAAATGGACATGATTTGGGTCCCTTAAGGGTGTCAAACTTTTGTTTTGATATGATATAAATCAAAGAACACAGAAATCTTCAGGGAAGAATTAGAGAGATGGAAACATTCCCAGTGTAGCTGGAAGATATCTCATGAAACAGTAGCTTCACATTTTGATATTTTTGTTTCATGAAGGTTATTATGATTTTGTAGCAATACATTTTTGCTTTAATGTTTAATATTCTTTTTTTACTTTAATATTTTATTATACTTCACCAATACCATAATTCAAAGGCATCAATTCTTCTTCAGTTTTCCTTATCACTGTCCAGCTTTCACATGCATATGAAACCACTGAAAATTCCATGACTTGGATCAGGAGAACCTTAGTTCTCAAAGCCACATTCTTAGCTTTTGAGCTTTAAAGAGGTCTTTTAACCCAGATTTTCCCAACGCAATATGTCATTTGATTTCTTGACTGCTGCTTTCATGGGTGCTGATTGTGGATCCAATTAAAATGAAATCTTTGATAACGTCAATCTTTTCTCCGTATATCATACTGTCATTTATTTGTCCAGTTGGGAGGATTTTTTGTTTTCTTTACATTGAGTTGTAATCCATATGGAAGGCTGTGGTCTTTGATCTTCATCAACAAGTGATTCAAGTTCTCTTCCCTTTCAGCAAGGAAGGCTGTATCATCTATATATTATTGTTGTTGTTAAGTACCGTGGAGTCGATTCCAACTCATAGCGACCCTGCACAGGGTTTCTGAGGCTATAAATCTTTACAGGAGCAGAACGCCTCATCTTTCTCCCACAGAGTGGCTGGTAGTTTCAAACTGCTGACCTTAAGGTTCACAGCCTGATTCATAACCACTACACTTATTGCAGATTGTTAATGAGCCTTCCTCTAATCCTAATGTCATGTTCTTCATCATGTAGTTCAGATTCTCAGATTATTTGCTCAATTACATAGTGGTTATGAGTAGGGCTGCTAACATCAGGGTCAGTAGTTCAAAACTACCAGCCATTCTGTAGGAGAAAGATGAGGCTTTCTGCTCTCATAAAGATTTACAGCCTAGGAAACCTTATACAGGATTGCTATGAGTCAAAACCAACTCCACGGCACACCACTACCCCACCACCATAAACATTGAATAAGTATGGTGAAAGAAAACAACCTTGAGACACACCTTGCCTGATTTTAAATCACCTTGTATCTCCTTGTTCTGTTCAAATGACTGCCTTTGAGCTATGTACAGGTTCCCCATGAGCACAATTAAGTGTTCTGGAATACCCATTCTTTACAATGTTATCCGTAGTTTGTTACGATCCACACAGTTGAATGCCATTGCATGGTCTATAAAACACTAGGAAACATCATTCTGGAATTCTTTACTTTCAGTCAACATCCATCTAACATCAGCAATGATATCCCTCATTCCATGTCCTCTACTGGATCTAGTTTGAATTTTTGGAAGCTCTCTATGGATGTACTGCTATAGCCATTTCTGAATAATCTTCAGCAAGATTTTATTTGCATGTGATATTAATGATATTGTTCAAAGATTTCCACACTGGGTCATCTTTCTTAGGAAAGGATACAAATATGGATCTCTTCCAGAAAGTTAGCCAGCTGACTTCCAAATGTCTTGGCATAGAGTAGTGTGTTCTTCCAGTGCTGCATCTGCTTGTTGAAACATTTCAACTGGCATCCCATTAACTCCAGGAGCCTTGTTTTCCACTAATGCCTTCAGTGCATTATGTACTTCTTTCTTCAGTACCATCAGTTCTTGATCATATGCTACCTCCTGAAATGGTTGAATTTTGGGTAAAGTGACTGTGTATTCCTTCCATATTCTGTTGATGCTTTTTGCATCTTCCAATATTTTCCCCATAGAATCTTTCTACTGCAGCCCAAGGTTTGATTTTTTTTCTTCAGCTCTTTCAGCTTGAGAAATGCTGAAATGTTCTTCCCTTTTGGTTTTCTAGTGCCAGGTCTTTGCACATTTCATTATAACATTTACTTTGTCTTCTCAAGCTACCCTTTGAAATTTTTTGCTCAGCTCTTTTACTTCATCATTTCTTCCATGTGTTTTAGCAACTCTACATTAAAGAACAAGTTTTAGAATCTCTTCCTACATCCATATTTCTCTCTTTTTTTTTCCTATCTTTTTTTTAATATTTGATTCCTTCCTGTATGATGTTCTTGATGCAATCCCAATACTCCTTTGACTTTTGGTGATCAGTGTTCAGTGAACAAAATCTGTTCTTGTGATCGTCTTTAAGTTCAGGTGGGATAAACTCAAGGTAGTATTTTGGCTTTCATGGATTTGTTTAATTTTCTTCAGCTTCAACATGAACTTGCATATGAGCAGTTGAAGGTCTGTTCCACAGTCTGCCTCTGGCCTTGTGTTGGCTGATGATAGAATTTCTTCATAGTCTCCTCTCATAGTCAATTTGATTCTGGCAAGATATGGTCACCATTTACGTTGTTGAAAAAAAGTCATTGGTCTTGCTGAATTCTATCATGTGATCTCCAGTGTCATTTCTATCACCAAGGCCATATTTTTCAACTACCTATTTCTACTCTTTGTTTCCAACTTTCACATTTCAATAACCAATAATTATCCATGCATCTTGATTAGCTGTTTGATCAATTTCAGACTTAAGAAGTTGGTAGAATTCTTCATCACTGGCTTTGGTGGTTGGTGTGTATACATGAATAATAGTTGTATTAACTGACCTTCCTTGTGGATGTCTAGATCATATCCTATCGCAGGCAGCACTGTACTTCAAGATAGAACTTGAATTTTTTTTTTTTTTTGATGATGAATGTGACACCATTCCTCTTCAATTGATTGTTCCTTTTATAAGCATAGTAAACCATATGATTATCTGATCAAAATGGTTAGTGCTTCTCTATTTCAACTCAGTAACATCTAGGATATCAATCTTTATGCATTCCATTTTATTTTTGACAATTTCCAATTTTCCTAGATTCATACTTTGTGCACTCCATGTTTCCATTATCATTGGATGTTTGCAGTTGCTTCGTCTCATTTTGTGATTTAGTGAGTACATGAGTTTATGTTGTTCTTTAGTATGCTTTTAGGATGGGTGCTAAATGGGAAAATCTCCTGACTCTGAGTCCTTCTTACAAGCATACATTGTGTTTGGTTGGTAAAATCCTTTGTGGCCTCCTAGCATAACTTTTCAAATGGTGGGAACTCAAAAATTTCCATTACAGCAAGCCACAGTAAAGGGGAAAAGACCAGTTTGAGGTCATAAGAGACCAGTAGCTTAACTATGACTAAGATATTAAGGGAATTCAAAGTTGCTTTTCTTTGTGTGAGGGTGGCAGTAGGTTAACAAGCTCAGTTCTCCGTAATGTTACAGTTAATGATTATTAGAAAAAAAGGAAAGCAGAAGTATTATTTTTTCAATATAGTCATGTGAGACAAAATATCCAAAATCTCAATAAAATCTTGCTTTGTTAGAGGCAATGAGTTATGTGGTCAGATGTACAAAAGTTAAGACTATAGCTTATCTTTCTATCCCCTCTTATCATTTGGGGTAAGCATAATAATGCCTTCAAAGATCTCTATATTCGAATTCTAGGAACTTATGAATGTTAAGTGACACAAGAGACTGCAGGTATGATCAAATCAAAATCTTAAGATGGGGAGTTTATTCTGGAGTATCCAAGTGAGCCTAATAGAAGCAAAAGTGTCCTTGTGGGGAGGGCAGTAGAAAGGCAAAAGGGTCAACTAGAGTGATTACCAAAAAACCTCCCCAAAAATACACAAAAAAGATCCATGGCTGTTGAGTCAATTCCAACTTCTAGGGTTTCCAAGACTGCAAATCTTTAAAGATGTCCCAAGGAGAGACTGGTAGGTTCAAACAGTCAGTCTGTCAGTTAGCATCCAAATGCTTAACCCACTGTAAACACCAGGATTTAGATGTGGAAAAAAAAAAAAAAAAAGACTCAACTGACCATTGCTGGATTTTAAGATGGAAGGAGGCCTCAGTGAGGAATTTGGGAAGATTCTAGAAGGTAGAAAAGTCAAGAAACAAGATTTTCCCCTAAAACCGCTAGAAAAAAAAACTGTAGCTCAGAAGACACCTTGATTTTAGCCCCAGGAGATCTATGTCAGATTTCTGACTCCTGATCTGTATAAGATAATGTATTTGTGGACTTTTAAGTCACTAAGATTATGATAGTTTATGAATCAATTAAAAATTAGTACATTTATGGTATTTCTCCTGTAGTTGAGCCATGTTAGATCTTTTCATAAAGTGACCCAACTCTCCTCCAGTTTAAAGTGCACAAAGTTGACTTCTCCTGGTAGTAGGGACTAGGAGCTCACGTCTGCTCAGGGCATATTTTAGTAGAATGTGTCGGACTATGACATTGATGTTCCAAACAATCGATAAGGGGTATTAGGTTAAAAAAAAAAGGACATATGTCAGCTAAATTGCAAAAGCAGGAGAGATGTTGGAAGATCGTTCAATTAGTTTTCCTCATCCTTCAGATTTTTCATTAATTAGTCTAAGACATGATCTTAAAAGAGCCCCGCAGTCAGAAAGCCAATAGAGTAAGTGTCCCTTTTGGGAACTAAACTGGTACTTAATTCCTGGCCAGGAGATAGAGATGTCTTAACTTTTAGAGGTGTTCCCCATCTACAGACTGACTCAGAACCTGAGTCTTGGGTGTTAAGGATAACAGTTTATTTTGGATTATCTAGGTGGGCCCAATATAATCAAATGTGTCCTTATGGGGAGGGGAGTAGGAAGGCAAAAGAGTCTAAGATTTAAGATCTGTTAGTTAATTATTTTTCATCAGATTATGTCATGCCAATTTAGCATGATGGATGACATTTGTACCAATGCAAGGGTAAAAGTGTTGTAGAAAATTTATTTGGAGTGCAAGACTTCTCCTTAACAAAGCTGGCTTAGGCAGTTCGATACCACCATTTGCTGTCAAGTCAATTCTGACTCATGGAGACCCCGTGTGTGTCAGAGTAGTACAGTTCTCAGTAGAGTTTCCAAAGGTTTCTTTTTTAGAAGTAGATCACCAGGCCTTTCTTCCAAGAGCCTGTGGGTGGACTTGAATGTGGAACTTTAGATTAGCTGCTGAGCACATTAACTATTTGCACCACCCAGGGACTCTGGTAGTTTTATAAAGAATCTCTAGTGCTTTTCTCATGTAAAGTATTGAATTTCTTCTGCTTGAAACTATGAGGAAGTAGAAGGAAAGAGGCATTGTCATGCACCCAGGCTATATCTGTAAAGTAAAAGTGAAAAGCACAAATTCTTTGTTTTTCATTTTCTGAACAAACATTTCTGGTGTGGCACTATAGGATAAGCACTGGTATTGCTAACTGCAAGTTTGGTGGCTCAAACCCACCAGCAGTTCCTTGGAAACTCTATACAAGGTCACTATGAGTTAAAACTGTCTCCAGGGCTCATAACACCAACAACATTCCTTGTATTATCTTCTCAACTAATGATTAATGTTGCCACTACAAACTGTTGATGAAGCATCTCTTTCAATTGATATAAGGAGCCACGGTAGTGCAATGGTTCAGTGTTCAGTTGCTACCTTAAAAGTCATCTAGTTGCTTCTCAGGAGAAAAGACCTGCTTCCATAAAGATTTCTGTCTAAGAAGCTCTATGGGGCAGTTCTACTCTGTTAATAGGGTTATTATGTTTCAGAATCAACTTAACAGCACACAAGAACAACATCATTCAACATAGTGTTAAAATAAAAGAAATTGACAGAATTTCTCCAAAGACATAGTATTTTACAAACTCCTATTTTTATCATTGCAAAGATCCCATTTATCAATGAAGTTAATGTTAAGTGAGGGAAATTAATGTAATTCAATTTTGTAATTAAATTTATCTTAATTAAAGGTGAAAGTAGTTGGAAAATACAACTTTTGTAAGAAATAGCCAGATATTATAAGAAAAAGAAAATTTTGGGCTACATATTATACACCATTGTCTGTATGTTCTATCATTGTCCAATGCAGTCAACCCAACCACCTTCCCACTCCAAAACACCCACAAAAGGCTATTCAAAATAAAAACGTCTAAAAATTCACTGGGAAGCCAAGTGTGATGTTATAGGATAAGCACTGGGCTGCTAACTGCAAGTTCAGCAGTTAAAACCCACCAGCTGCTCCTTGGAAACTCTACACAAGATTGCTGAGGCGGCACCAACTCGACAGCATTTAACAACAAAAATTAGTTAAGTGGATCTGTCCCAAAGTAAATTTTCTTTATTTGTCTGTGAGAACTATGTCATCATTGGTGGACTGATGAATGGGAAATGAAAGATTATTCTCAATTCCAAATTTAACTTTATTGTCATTTATCTAGAAGAGATACATTTATGACATATAGTTGGGTTTCAATTCTAGAAAATTTCCCTAGGAAATTTTAATTCATTTCTCACTTTCTGTTTTAGACAGAAAAAAAAAAAAAAAACCCTGAAAATCTATTGGTCTTTTTACAACAATTTTATGGGAAATAGATATGATGATCCAATCAAAAATGATGTAAAGGGAAATGACCTATAAGTCATCACACCTTGCAGAGCACAGCTTTGCAGTTGAAACAGAAGCATCGTGCTCTCTGGTACTACACAGAACCACTAGAAAAGCAAAGAGTCTCTAGTTTCCATGAAGCAGAAAGATGAAAGTCTCAGAAAACCTATACAGGGTCACCATGGGTAAGAACCAACTTGATAGAACATAATCACCACCACAACCAACATCCATATAAAAATAACATCAGGACCACAAGGTTGGTTTGCGCCATAAGGTCAACAGTTCAAACTCACCTGCCACTCCTTGAAAACCCTACACAGGGTCGCTGAGTCAGAACTAACTCATCGGCATTTAACAACAACAATATTAGAGAGGTGTAGCACTACAGAATAATGCACTGGACTACAAGGTCGATTTGAACTGCAAGGTTGGTGGTTCAAGCTCACCAGCTGCTCCTTGGAAATCCTGTACTGGGTTGCTAGGAGTAAGATCTGATTCGACGGCACTTAACAACAAAACAACAACACACCACTTTGCACAGGAATCTGAGTGACACAAATAGTTGTTATTAACATACAGTTTAGTAGTTTGAATCTGGTCTGTTTGAACTACAAAGTAGGAGGTTCAAGCTCACCAGTCGCTCCTTAGAAACCCTATACGGGGTCTCCATGAGTCAGAACCAACTCTACGACACTTAATAACAACAAAAGTACCCTGGAAGTAAGGATCTGCTTCTGAATGACCACAACCACTGCAAACCCTGTGGAGCACAGCTCTGGTCTGACACAAATGGGGTGACCATGAGTGAGCATCTACTTTCCAGCAACTATTACTGGTACTCTTCTTTACAGAAGTGTACAATTTGCTAACACTTTTATGGGTTAATGATTTTATGAGTAAGTGATCATGATTTAAAACAAACTTTTAAAAAATTCCAAAAAAAGTTGATTTCTCTAACCAGATTTTACTTAATTGACTACTGGCAGTTTCACCAACATGACTGTTTACAATCACTCAGTAAGTCCAAGTATCAACTCATTCCCCTTCTTTAACGTTTTGCAAACTCTGAACACATATATTCAGTTCTCCTGCTCACTTCCCTATTTTTAAGTTAAATTCATCATTTTGTAAATTACCAGGTTCAGAACCTTGGTGTCACCTTTGAAAGCCTGGTTTCATGCCCTTCCAAAAGTGTTCTATTTCTAGAAAATTATACAAAGAATAAGAGAAAGGAAACAATGGTAAGGGTAAGGGAAGATGGAAAGCAAATCTAGCAGAACTGTTTCTCTTACTCACAGACTGACAATCAGATTTTGTTACTTAAATTAAAATAATGTGCCACTAATCTATGATTTTCTTCTCTCTCTCCCAACTCTTCGTATAACTTAAATTTTTATTTTAATGAGCCAGTATCTTTCTCACAGTATCTCTCAGTATCTTTAAGACTCCACCACAGCTAATATTTTGTTTTGTTGGTTGTTGATTGGCTGAGTATGATGAAGTTGGTTCCAACTAATAGTGACCACTGTTTAGGGTTGCCAAGGCTGTAAATCTTTACAGACACAGAAAGCCTCACAGTTCTCCCAAGGAGCAGCTGGTAGATTTGAACTGTTGACACTGTGGTTATCATCCCTGCTCACAATCCATTATGCTATCAGGGCTCCATTTTGTGTTACTAGTTATAACTATATAGGGTCAAATTATCTGGCTGTTAAAATTTTTGAAACCAGTCTAAAACCCACTCACTCAAAATATGCTATTGAGCAGTCAGTAAAATTAACTAAATTGACTGTATACCATAAAAACATAAACAGCAAAGCCATCAAGGCAAGCAATCACGTTTCTTCAGGACAAACTCCCCTCTAAGACTGAAACTCAAAGGGAACACATGAGCAGGCATGTTGCGGACCGTGTAAGACTGGTCAGAGGTTCGAGGCCCTATAGGCCCGAGTGTAACAAATGAGGCCACTGGCAGTTAATGGCAAATTGCTTTCATCTTAATATTCAGTTATATATATTAAATTAATACACAGAGCCTTTGAAAATCCACAGATAAATGTGATATTTTCCTAAAGCCGAGACTAAAGGT
>NW_006408579.1:14893188-14904267 GCF_000296735.1 Chrysochloris asiatica
TCATGGAGGTTGTTGTTGTTGTTAAGTGCCGTCGAGTCGGTTCCAACCATAGCGACCCTGTATAGGGTTTCCGAGGGTGTAAATCTTTACGGGAGTAGAAAGCCTCATCTTTCTCCCGCAGAGCGGTTGGTAGTTTCGAACTGCTGACCTTAAGGTTCACAGCCCGATTCGTAACCACTACACTGGTAGTAACTCTAAATGCCAACAGAGAGGGCAGGAGTCTTCATATCCAGTATCAATGTTATCCCTCTGTACACAGGGTAGATAGGGATGGAAACTTAGACACTGGTTACCTAAAATGAGGGGGCAATAAAGGCATGAAGTGACTGGCTTACAAAGTTTCAAGAAGGGGGGTGGGGAAGAAAAAGTCCCCACTGAATAGTTTTTACCTTGTCTAGATGGGTCTGGTCAAAAGAGATGGGGATAAGATTCATATGACTCAATAGTGAATCATTGGTGTCATGACTAACTGTGACTGTCACAACTGGAAAAGTAGAAGTTTTGTAATAAAAACAGGGAAGCGGTTAATCTTACAGTCCAGAAGCAGAGGACCCTAGGACCATCAAAGGAGAAGAGCACAAGCAGAATGCGGGACCTTATCCAGAGAAGTAGCGATGCCAGAGATGGAGGCAGAGATGGGGACATGGAGAGGGGGAGTGGCTGAGGACTCTAGATTCATAGGAAGAGAGAGACTAGGAGCCAGTGGCCAGGAGGCAGAGTTGCAGAATGTGCCCTTTGGTGGTATAAATTATTACATATGCCTGAGTGGTTGTTTTGTTGTTGTTTTTTTGTTTTTTAAAAGAGCTAAAGTGAATATAGAGAAATACTGTTAATTGATGGTACAGGGAGGGGATTATAACCATTGTAATGAAATAAGGTCTATGATTTGTTGAATGTAAAACTGATGATCTGCCCTGTAAACTTTCACTCAATCCACAATAAAAATCTTTTAAAAGGAAAAAAAAAAGTCATTTCTGTGCTTACAAGACTTAATAGAGGTTACAGTGTTTATTTCGTAAATAAGAGAAAGGTCAGTTGCGGGGGTAAACTGATTTTTAAATTTAAGTAACTCTTTAAAACATAAGAGTTACTTAATGAACAAAGAGTAATTCTTTCGTAATGTCCCCTTCTAATGGAATTTACCTTGAACTTGATTAGATTGTATTAAAAAACACTCTCAGATAAGAGAGACATTAAAAATAACCTGAAACACTACACTTGTCTGCTTGGACTTTCCAAAACATTAGAATAGTAACAGCAAGTACAGACTAAAATGAATGCAACCAATAACTCCTTTCAAGTCAGTACTGTAGGGTATTAACAATAACTGGGGAAACATTCCGGTGTAAGCCAGGTGGCCAGGGTTCAAGTCCTAGGTTTGCTGTTAAATAGCTGTGTGGTGCTGGGGAAGTAACTTATCTCTGAGCTTCAGCTTTCTAATAGGAAACATGAAATGTTTGGATAAAGTAAAATTAAAGAGCACTTCTGTACAGGGTTTCCCAGAAGAAGCTGGTGGGTTTGAACTGCTGACCTCGTGGTTTGCAGTTCGGTACTGATTCTACAGCATCACATCAGGAGTCCATAGATTAAATTGCAAACCCCAAATTATATGCAGATTGGTCGGACCATGATTCTCAGTGGTTTGGCAGTTATGTTATGATCCCCAAGAATGTGATGTTATGCGATAAGCCAAGAATAGGGTCAAGGGAGTCCTGATATGGTGCTCTAGGATAAGCACTGGACTGCTAACCACAAGGTCAGTGGAGCCAGCCACTCCTTTGGAAACCCTGTCCAGAGTTGCTATGAGTTGGCGCCAACTTGATGACACTTAACAACAAGAAGAACATCCCACACTTAATCTCATCAGGACCCTGGTGAGATGTAAGGGAGTTTGCAGGGATGTGACCTGTAACACCTTTTACAAGAGATAAAAGGAGAGAGAAGTGAGCAGAGAGAGAAGGCCTTACTACACTACTACCATCAAGGAAGAGTTGGAAATGGAATGAGTCCTTTGGACTTAAGATTCCTGAACTGTAAAGCTCCTAGGTCTAGGAAAAGATTGATGCCAAGACACATAAAGTTCTCCAAAGAGCTACCAATGCTGAAAGGAGACAAGGACTTTTCCCCAGAGCTGACAGACAGAAGCCTTCCCCAGAGTTGGCTCTCTGAATTTTGTACTTCTTGCCTTCTATCCTATGAGCAAATATATTTCTGTTTATTAAAACCATCCATTTGCGATATTTCTGTTATAACATGGCTAGACACTATGCCAAGAAATTTGGAAGGCAGCTACCTGAACAACCAACTAGAAGAGAACTGTACTGTGTCCATTTCAAAGAAAGGTGATTCAACAAAATACAGAAATTATTGAACAATTTCATTAATATCACAAGTTAGTACAATTGTGCTGAAGATAATTTCAAAATGGTTACAGTAGTACATTGACACGAAAGTGTCAGAAATTCAAGCAACAGTCAAAAGAGAATGTAGAAGACGGCCTATCACTGTATAAGGTACATAGATCTTAGCTGAAAACAGAGAATACCAGAAAGATGTTTTCTTGTGCGTTGTTGACTATGCAAAGGCTTTCAACTGTGCAGTTCATAATAAATTATGGATGACACTGTGAAGAAAGGGAAACTCATAACACTTAATTGTGCTCATGTGAAACCTGTACATAGACCAAGATGCAGTTATTCAAACAAAACAAGAGGGTACTGCATGGTTTAAAATCAGGAAAGGCTAGTGTCAAAGTTGTATCCTTTCACTACAATATTCAATCTGTATGATGAGCAAATAATCAGAGAAACTGGATTATATGAAGAACAAGCCATAAGGATTGGAGGACACTCTTTAAGAACCTACAATATGCAGGTGATACAGCATTGTTTGCTAAAAGGGAAGAGGACTTGAGTACTTTCTGATGAAGATCAAAGACTACAGTTGGTCATCAGTATGGATTGCACATCAATATAAAGAAAATGAAAATCTTTACAACTAGACTAACAAGCATCATCAAGATGGGTGGAGTAAAGAGTGAAGTTGCCAAGGATTTCATTTCACTTGAGTACAGAATCAATGCCCATGGATGCAGAAGTCAAGAAATCAAATGGTATAGTACACTGGATAAATCAGCTGCAAAAGGCATCTTTAAAGTATTAAAGAGCAAAGATGTGACTTTAAAGACTAAGGTGTGCCAGACCCAACCCATGGTATTTTTAATCACCTTATATGTGTGGAAAAACTGAACTATGAATAAGGAAGACTGGAGAAGAATTTATGTTTTTAAATTATGGTGTTGGTGGAAAAATAATGATTATAGATAGCAAGGACTGCCAGAAGAATGAACACATCTGTCTTGGAAGAAGTACATCCAGAATGCTCCTTAGAAGGGAAGATGGTAAGACTTAAGCTCATGTACTTTGAACATTTTATAGAAGATATTATTGCATGATAAAACAAAGAGTGGGGGAAGTAGGATTTGAGTGAAATGTTAAATAAAAATCTAAAAAATACTCAGCCAATATTCTTCACTTCACTGCCCCCTAATTTGTAGTCATTTGAAATGGAGGAAACTTGTATATCACTCCTTAACCTAAGAAATTCCCATTACACACACATAAATGGCAGATTTCTTCCACATAACAAAATCATTCACTATTTTGAGGAACCAAAGAAACCTAATTATTTTTCCCTCTAGAGTTCTCGCTCTTATTGTTTAATGTTATATCTTATTTTATAGTGTCTTATCCTATTTTGCATTCATTGGCATTTCTGAGGTGCTGAATTGACAGCAGGAGAAACAACTGAAAACTTACTTGTAAGATCTAGCCACCCACCTATTGATCAATTCATTTATGCATTTACTCTTTTAATGAACATTAATTGAGCAGGTAGTCTACACAAGGCATTACGATAAGGTTGTGTGGGATAGGGAGAAGTTTACAGGTTTGAAGGGCAGAACAACATGACATAGGTTGCTCTAAGTGACGATCACCTATATGTTGAGACATAGTGAGAGTGAAGTATAAAGAGTGCTATTTAGTGGGTGGTCATATTGGACAGTTCCACAGCTTCTTAAATGGATAAATGGCCGTGGAATGTTGTATGAAGAGAAGAGCTTGCTTTTCTCACTAGCGGATGGAGAGCACTCATTAAGGGTATGAAAACTTTGTTCACTGGGTTCTGCCATCTGATACCATGTTAATAAGATAAATGCTTTCATTTTCTCTAACCATGCCTTACTCTCAACTTACAAAATACCTAGCCTTTAAACCATTTTAGCAAGTGAAAACCATAAATGTCCAATTTAATGTCTAGTTGCAAGAAAATGACCCTAAAGCATTTTGGAAATGGCATAATTTATGTATTTTGGAAACAACAAATAAAACATACCATTGCCACTTCCTTATTATTATCTTCAGATGACCCACAAATTGACTTTAAAAGCCATTTAACTTGTTTCCTTCTTTCTATTCTTGTAATGACTCACCTCGGTCCTGATTCCGGTGACGTTTCCAGTATAATAAGATTGAAATCAAGACCAGAAGAATTACCAGGGATACAATACTTAGCAACAGAGGAATTGAAAACCAAAAGCCTGCGGATATTGAAGAAAAGGAAAACAAAATCATCAGAGGACTACATCACAGTAGGTAAAACATGATAAAGCAATGGCTGTTTTTACAAGAGTTGATCTTGCAATTAAAATTGTCACTAAAATAGGTTTTGTGTTATATCTATGACTTCATTTACCTTAATAACATCTGAATAATAACAGCATACTTTTTGTGATAACTATATAAGAGCTATGTGTCTGATCTCATTTAGTCCACAAAATCCCCCATAAGTTAGCTATTACTATTAATAACCACATGGGACTCTTGGTGTGGTGCTGTATGATCAGCACTGGACTGCAAACCACAAGGGCAGCAGTTCAAACCCACCAGAGGCTTCTTGGAAACCCTATACAGAGTTTCTATGAGTTGGAACCAACTTGACAGCACTTAACAACAACAACAACATTAACAGGTGAAAAACTCGAGGCTCAGAGACGTGAAGTGAGCTAAAAGTCCCACAGTAGTAAATGGTGGAGTCCAGCCTTGGCCATATGTCTATTGGCCTTCAAACCGCATATTCTCTTCCATAGAGTCCGCTAAGGTCATATAAGCTTATTAAGGAAAATTGAGAATATCTAGAAAATTACAAAGAGCAAAACAATCTCATAATCACATACCCCAGAAATCATTCATCTCAATGTTTTTGTTGCATTCCTTCTAATGTAGTGCTTTGCGATTAAATTTCTTTTCAATAGTCAATACACACACCTTTCTTCCCAGTCAGTCTGAAAGTCTCATACAACACACAAGTCCCCACTGACAGATTAGTATATTTTCTTCAGGTGAATTTGCAGAAAATTGAAACAGGTCTTCTGCATTGTTGTTGTTGTTAGGTGAGATTGAGAAAGCACTAACTCATAGCAACCCTATGCACAACAGAATAAAACACTGCGTGATGCTGGGCCAGCCAACCTCACAATCATTGCTACATTTGAGCCCATTGAAGCTGCCACTGTGCCAGTCTATCTCATTGGGGGTCTTCCTCTTTTTCTCTGACCCTTCTCCAGTGACTGGTTCCTCCTGATAATATGCCAGAAGTATGAGAGACAAAGTCTGGTTATCCTAGCTTCTAAGGAGTACTCTGGTTATACTTATTCCAACACAGATCTCTTTATTCTTTTGCAGCTCATGGTACTTTCGATATTCTCCTTCAACACCATAACTCAAATGCATTAATTCATAATGATATTCTTTATCAACTGTCCAACCTTCACATGTACACGAGGTTAATGTGTTTGGGTCAGGTGCACCTTAGTCCTCAAACTGACATCCCTGCTCTTGAACACTCTAAAGAGGTCTTGTACAGCAGATTTGCCTAATTCAATACATTGTTTGATTTCTTGACTGCTGCTTCCATGATTGTTGATGGTTGATCCAAGCAAAATGAAGTCTTTGAAAACGTCAAACTTTTCTCCATTTATATGGACGTTGTTTAATGATCCAATAGTATTTTTGTCTTATTTACACTGAGGTGCAACCCATACAGAAGTTTGTGGTCTTTGATCTTCATCAGAAAGTATTTTAAGTTTCAGCTAGCAAGGTTATATCATCAGTATATTGCAAATTGTTAAGGAGTGTTCCTCCAATCCTGATACCATATTCTTCTTCATATAATTCAGCTTCTCAAATTACGTGCTCAGCATACACATTGAATAAGTATGGTGAAAGAATACAACCCTTTCCTAATGTTAAACCATTCCTAATTTTAAACCATTCAGTGTTCCCTTGTTCTGTTTGAATAACTGCCACTTCATCTATGTACAGGTTCCACATGAGCACAATTAAGTGTTCCGGAACACTCATACTTCGCAATGTTGTCCATAGCTTGTCATGATCCACACAATGAAAAGTCTTTGCGTAGTCAATAAAGCACAGGTAAACATGTTTCTGGTATTCTCTGCTTTCAGCCTGCTCCATCTGACGTCAGCCATGATATCCCTCATTCCACATCCTCTTCTGAAACCAGCTTGAACCTCTGGCAGTTCCCTGTCAATGTACGTTTGCAGCTGTTTTAAGATTATTTTTTTTTAAGTTTTACTTGTAGGTATCCTGTATGGAAGGGGAAAATTCTACCACTGCAAACCTTTTTGACCAATTTTACCCAAACATCCACTCTGATTAGTCTGGTTTTTGTTCAGAGACACCAGAAATGCCTATAAGAGATGCTCCTTAGGGACTATTGCACCCTGCAAGCTTGTGCAGGAACACTTTTCCCAGGTATTTCTATTCAAAATGCCACCCTCTCACTTAGAAACTAATTAATTAAAGAACAACAAGAGGCATTTAGTAGGTTTGCTACTGAGTGTTTCATTTATAGTTAGCACTTCAGACTGCATAGGGAAAGAAAACTGTTGCTGTTATTTCTAAAACATTTGATCTCTAAAACCAAGGTTCATTTTATTCTCTCATCCATCACTGTTCCTTCTGAATCGATAAGACTTAGAATCAACTGTTTAGAGAGAAACACAAGCGAGCAGAGGGGAAACTGAATGGGAGACAGCTAGTTTTAAAAGGGGAGATGAAGACACCTTAGGTCGGTCCCTTTCCTAGAAGCTTTATTGGCTGTTTCTCAAACTGCAGACTATACAAAGATTTCATCAGAGATATGACTTGCAGGAAATCTTCTTTAACAAAATTGAACTTGCCTGAGACTGGTCCCCAGTACTCCACGGAACACTCTTATTAAAGCATTTAACCCACAACTGCACAACTGCACAGCCATTTCTCTGTATTCCTTAGTAGACTAAGGAATAGCACTTAGTGGCCTAAGCATTCTCTGAGGGCAGGGCCCGAGTACTGCTCACTGTTGTATGTCCTGTGTTCAACACAGAACTTGGCACACAACAGACACTCCGAAATGTTGTTGTAATGCAATAATAAATGAATGAGTGAATCTTAGTAAAAATAATTCACATGTGGACACTGTTTTTAAAAATCTGCTTAATTTGCTTTCACAACTCTGTCTTCCTTTTCCTAATTACCCTCTTCCCTCCCCATGTAGCCCCCTTGTTAGGAGTAAGGTACTGTCTTCGCAGTTCTTTTCACAGGTGTGACCACAGCTAACTTTACCCACCCTCTCTTACCTTTTGTGACAGTTTGCTTGAAGTCTTTTACAGTCCCCAGATGTAGCACTTTGCAGATCACCTCCTTCCCCACCTGACTTTCGGGGTCTCTGATGTGCAGGATGCTCGTGACAGATGTAGTCCCATTGGGGTGTGACAGGCTTTCAGTGCTGTTCTCAATCCCTGACCCATCCACCTTCCAGTTGATAATGGGGGCTGGACGGGCAGTAGCAGAGCAGGTGATATTTAAGTGGTCTTCAAAGAATGTGTAGTTAAGAGATACTATGGGCTGTACTGGGACAAAAAAAATAAAAAGGTCTACCGTCAGCTACACACCTGCTTATCCCTTTAACTTTCCTCAGAAATGAAGGAAAGATAGAGCTAGCTAGAAAGATAGGGTGCCCCATCCCACACAAACCTCTCCCAGTTCTTTCTGTGACTCAATCTCTGACTTGCAAGATGGAGACTGGCCTAATACAACCCTAAGATGACATACCCTCTCTGAAATGTGTCCCTAGGATGCAGCAAGGACACTGAGAAGTCAGATACTCTTCTTTCCCAAGCAGTCCACAGTTCAAGTACTCTGTTCTCTTCCTTGGACAATGCAGGACCTTTGACTTATACTGAGCATTCTGCTCAAACAGTTTGGCAATCATCCCTGAGCAGCCCCTCCTTGCAAATAGCCCACACTTCTTACAGCACCAGCTGCTGTCTGTTTGAAGCTAAACCAGGGAATGAAAGGAATGGAGATTGGAAAATTCCTGCTTGGAAGATCACACAAAATGCAAATGATAATTTGAAGTTATGAGAGAAAGTTTTCTATTTTTGAATTTTTATTTTCGGGCTAGCTACAATCTGTTCTCTTAAATAGAAATGAATGCTTTTATTTTTTTTGGAACCTAAAACTTATCTCTACAGAGCAAATGCAGACTTGCCTTTTTGTGGCTGGCTTTGTAGCCCATACGTCAGTAAAGAGTCGTGTTAAGCAAAGACATGATCTATAATTAATGATCTATAATTACATGTTCTGGGGTTGGGGGGAGGGCGGGTTGCAGTAGGATGGGGGAAGTGGGGCTACAGAACTGTAGTTTTGTGCAAAAAGTGTCCAGATTATTAACGGCACTGTGCACTGCAGGAAGAAAGATAAAAATGAAGAAAGAGGATTATGGCTGATGTAGCCAAACTGCTGTCAGAGTTCCTGAGTGTGGCAAAGAATGGCCTACATGAAATCTGTAAATTTTGGCTAGAAAAGCTTAGCATAAACAATAACATCAGGATTACCAGCTATAAAATTCAGAGGTTTCTGTTTAAGAAAGCAGTGATAAGGTGAATGAAAAAAAGAAAAAAGGAACAGAAATAAAATATGGTATAAGAAAGGAAAAAAAGGAATATGAGATAGGCAAAAAGAAAGAGAAAGAAGGAAGGGAAGGAGACTGGAGGTAGAATAGAATGAACGACTAAAGCAAAAACCAAGAAGAAAGCTGGGCATAAGATCTTATACAGAGGACTCACTGTAGGCAAAATAAGTGAAAGAAAATTAATTGGTGATGTCATATCTGGCTTGCATTTTTACCAATTGTCTTCCCTCATATCTAACATCCTTAGCATGCTCAAACTCTCCTTTTAGTATTCTTAACTATCCTGTCTAAGCTTGTCTTTGTCCTAAAATGACCACCAAATGTCCCCTGCGTTAAAGTTACTCCTTAGTCCTACTTCTCAATCCTAAATCTCATAATCTCATCAAACCAGTACTCCTGGGTTTTAAAAGAATGCCTACTATTCTGTTACATTCCAAGTTCTCATTACTTCAGATATGATGAGCCTCCTCTGCATGTTTTCTTACCAATCCTGAGGCAGCTATCCTGAAGCCAAATGAGAATCTATCATTATAAGTAGCCCTGATGTTAGCCCAATATGACTCTGTCCTTTAAATCAAAATACTACTAAAGCTTTAAAGGACAGTAGCAGAGCAGGTAGAGAAATTCAGGTGCAGACAGTGACGGTGACCATTCTAGAGTCACATGATTGCTAGTGACAAAACCAGATCTGACAATATTGCTGCTACAGAGAGCTTGTTGTACTGATCACCATCATCTTAATTTACTCTTGCAGATAGTGGGATCTCCCAAAGATTGTTGTTGTTGCCTGTTGCCATCAAGTTGGTTCCAGATCATGGTGATCCCATGTGTGTACAGTAAATGTGTTCCATAAGATCATCAATGGCTGTGACCTTTTGGAAGCAGATGGCCAGTTCTTCTTTCCAAGGAGCCTCAGGATGGGTTCAAACCACCACCCTTTGATCTAGTAGCTGAGTGCTTAACTATTTGTGCTACCCAGGGCACCTCTTCAGAGCAAAGATAGCTCCTGGCAAAGATCTCAATGTAACCCATGAACATTCCAGTAGCTATAACAATAGTTACAATAGAATGGGAGGCTAACCTTTCTGTGGTTAAGACCTTGGAAAATGAGGCACAGCAACCATGTTCCAAAGATTCTGAAAAATAATCTCTGCCAAAAACAATGCATTTTCAGAGATGCTCACCATAGAGTGTGAGGCAGGTTTTTCCTGAAATCTTCCCAGAACCAAAGGTATTGAAGAGGCACATGTAACACCCCTCATCTTCCAGGGTGGTATTCCAGAAGGTTATGGTTGAGTCGCTGAGTCCCAGATGTGTGATGTTTACCCTGCCCTTAAAGACCGGCTGAACCTCAACCCCATGGTTCTTACTGAAGGTGACCATGTTTTCTGGGCTTGTAGCCTTCATTTTCTGCCATGTTACAATCAAGACTTCCTGATGAGTTTTCAGAGAGCAACTTAGGGAGGCTGATGTATGCAGCAGCTCTCTTTCATTCGTGGTCACCACTTGCCCTGTGAAAACAAGCATTTACATTTTAAAACATTAAATAAATAAATAAACAAGCAAACAAACATAGTTTCTGACTACAAAAGTAATGCATGTTTAAAGGCAAATATAGAAAAGATGGAGAACAGGGGCTACAACGTGCCCAGTAAAAGAGGCTTCCTGTGGGGCCTCTGCAATACATAAGACTATAGGTGGAAGCCTGAACCACATTCAGATCTCCAGAAATGGAAAATTCCCACTTGAAAGGACAAGCAGACCATCCTGGAGTGGCTAGAAGAACAGAAAACACTTCTTGAAAGAAAGACCTACAGGAAAAAATATAAAACAACATAGGCAGACCGACTGTTACTACAAGAACAAGCAACTTGCTTGCCCAGGAAACATCAAGGCAAGTGGTCGGGTCCCCTCAGTGCAAACCCCTTTCCAAGACTAAGACTCAATGGGAAAACACGCTGTGATTGGTTACCACGCTCGACATCGATAAGAGGAAGTGAGGGAAAAACAGCAATGAAGTGGTGAGCTAAGCCCTACAAC
>NW_006408579.1:14905034-14909909 GCF_000296735.1 Chrysochloris asiatica
AGCTGGAGACTTTAGATCCAGAGAGGGAGAGCAACTGTGTGCTGAAGACCTGGGGGGTACGGGGGAAGGATTGCAGGGTATAGCCTTTGGTTGGTTGATGATACAAGGAGGGGATTGTAACCATGGCAATGTGATGATATACGATAGAATGAATGTAAAACTAATGTTCTCCCATGTAAACTGTCACATAATTCACAATAAAACATTAAAAAGAAAAGAAAAGAAAAGATGGCGAACACAATGAAGAAAGGAACTTGTATCTACATTCCAGATGTTGCTAGAGAAATGTAGGCTTAAATATTTGTTTGATATTTAATAGTAGTGGAGCAGAATAGAAATTTACACACTTCTTTTAACTCTGCTTAAATCAGAATCACAGTGGACAATGAAATCATGAAATGACAATGAAAGTTAATATGTTAAAATTTGTGGAAATAGGTACAGCAGTTCTCAGAGGGAAATGTTTAATCCCAACTATATTTATTAAGAAGGAACTCTGGTAGTGTAGTGGTTACAAATTGGGCTGCGAACCTCAAGGTCAGCAGTTCAAAACTGCCAGCTGTTCCATGGGAGAAAGACGAGGATTTCTTCTCCCATAAAGTTTTACAGCCTTGGAAACCCTGTACTGGGTCACTATGAGTTGGAACTGACTCCATGGCACATAACAACAACATATTTATTGAGAATTAAGAGAGGTTGAAAAATGAATCATACATACATGCAAACATATCCCAAATAGAAGTGAATTAATAAAGATAAAGGTACAAGTTAATGAACTTATACACAAAGTGTAGATTTAATCAAAGGGACAAAAATCTGGTGTGATTTTTTTAAAGGCTAATAATTTAGATAGAATATTAGTAAATGTAATTAAAGCAAACAAACAAACAAACAAATAGAAGGTAATATAAACAACCCCCACCCCCAATGATATTAGGAATGTAAAAGCAGGCATAACACCACATATAAACAGGAATCCTGAGCATTTCATAACTCCAAATTTAGTGATGTGTGCTCTTGAAAAATGGAGAAAGTTCTGGAAGACAATAACTGCTATTGAGGTTGGAGCCTCCAGAAAGTTTGTCAAGATTCGACAGACCAGAGATGTTTCTAAAATGGACTGTGAAAAATGGACTAAAGTTAGGGGATTACGTTTTTGGGTGATTTTTTCTTTGACTTTAGAAGAACTCTTTTAGAGGAAAGTTTATCATTCTTTGCTTGCTTGTATGACATTGCATTTAGATGTCCCCAGTTTATTTGTAAACCCTTTCAAGGGTGCTACAGAACAGAGTTGTGGATCTGTGTGGAATCTGACTTCTTTCACTAGCATTACTGGCCCCTATGGACACCCCCGGCAGATAATAAAGGCCAGCAGCAAAGTGAGGGGAGGCCTCCAGGGGAACAGAAGAGGGACATCAGCAGACAAGTAGATGGCACAGGCATATTATCTGTACAAGAGAGAAGTGAAACTACATGATCTCTGTTTCTGTATATTTTTCAAAGTTTCCTGAAACTAGGGAACATCCAATTTTAAGGCTTACTACCAAATTACTTTCTAAAATGATTGTATTTATTCATACTTCTCTGAGTACTCCCATTACAAAAGCAGGGTATTATTATTTTTAGAAGTTTTTCAACTTTGATAAGTGAAAATAATATGAATTTAGAGGACGAGAGAATGTATGTATATATATCTATATATCTACATATCTATCTATCTATCTATCTATCTATATTATGATAGATAGATAGATAGATAGATAGATAGATAGATAGATAGATAGATATAGATAGATACTATTTCCTTAAAGGAGTCCTGTGGTCGTGCCATAGGATAAGCACTGGACTGCTTATCGTATCCAAGGTCAGTGGTTAAACCCACTAGCCACTCCTTGGGAATCTTATACAGAGTTGCTATGAGTTGACACTGACTGATTCGATAGTACTTAACAACAACAGTGTATTTTAAAGTCTGGTTCATTCATGGAGACAGCTTCTAAATAACAAAGTGTTCCTTGGCACAGAAAATGGAAATGTGGAAAGTAGAAAGAACCACTCAAGAGGCGGGTGCATGTTTAAACAATTCTTGCAGACAAATGGAACCAGCAGAGAACAAAAACAGAAATTAAAGGTCTCTACATCAAAGGACATAGTGTTGTTAAGCTCCAAGCAGGGGAATCGAGAATCTTTTTTACCTTGTGCCTCACACAACATGATAGCTGCCATGCTGTAAACCAGACTGTATGTAGACAGATGGTGGAAGAGACTTCCTTGTGCCTGAGGAGAGAAAGCAAGGGACAGAAATCAGGGATTTGAATTTGGACAAAGCCAAGGAATTTTCGGTCTAATTGTTATTTCAGGGAATACTGCAACTAAAATTTTAATACACCAGAGAACTTTGCTTTTATGGAAGCAGAACCAGAGATTATATAAATACAAGAAATAACAGAATATACACAGACTATAGAGATGAAAAACAGCAGCTTGGCTCCTCAGTTAAAGCAATCCCTAAAAATTTAGGGCCTTGCTCCTAAAAAAAATAGTGCTGGCAAAGCTACAGTTGCTACAAGCAAATTCTCAAAGACATAGACTTCCTGAGGAAAACAAACTATCATAAACACAAAAACCAAAACAGCAAAAATAGCCAGTGGTATGGCGCTGTAGGTTAAGAACTCGACCCCAAGGTCAGTTTAAACTAACGGGTTGGCAGTTCAAACTAACCAGCTGCTTCTCAGGGTCTCTGTGAATCAGAATGGATTTGATGACACTTAACAACCATAACAACAATGCAAATGTTGCTCAGTACCAATTCTAAAATAATGTTGCTGTTAGGTGCCCTGGAGTTGATTTTGACTCATAGTTTTCTTATGAACAGAAGGAAACACTGCCGGGTTCTTGGCCATCCTCATTGTTAAGCTTGAGCTCAACTGAAGGAAGAAATCCAAGGTGGATTGAAGGTAATCACAAAGAACAAGGCTCCAGGAATTGATGGAATACAAATTGAAATCTTTCAACAAACTGATGTGGTACTTACTATGCCAAGAAATTTGGAAGATAGCTATCTCCCAACTAAATGGAAGAGATCCAAATCTGTGTCCATTGCAAAGAAAGGTGACCCACTGAAATGCATAAATCATTGGACTACATCATTATTATCACAAGCAAGTATAATTTTGCTAAAGATAATTCAAAAATGGCTGCAACAATACTTCGACAGGAAAATGCCAGAGGTTCAAACTGGATTCATAAGAGGGCATGGAATAAGGAATATCTTTGCTGATGTAAGATGGATCTTGGCTGAAAGCAGAGAATACCAGAGAAATGTTTACTGTGTTTTATTGACTATGCAAAAGATTTTGATTGTTTGGATCATGACAAGCTATGGCCAGCATTGTGGAGAATGAGTATTCCGGAATACTTAATTCTGGAGCACTTAGACCAAGAGGCAGTTGTTCAAACAGAACAAAGGAAAACCCAATATGTTAAAATTAGGTTAGGTGTATGCCAGGGTTGTATTCTTTCGCCATACTTATTCAATCTGTATGCAGAACAAATGATCCAAGAAGTTGGATTATAGGAAGAAGAACATGGTACCAGGACTGGAGGAAGACTCATTAACAACCTGCAGTATTCAGAAGATACAACCTGGCTTGCTGAATGCAAAAAGGACTTAAAATACATACTGATGACGATCAAAGACCACAGCCTTCAGTATGGGTGGCAACTCAGTGTAAAGAAAACAAAAGTCCTCACCACTGAACCAATAAATGACATCATAATAAAGAAAGAAAATACTGAAATTGTCAAAGACTTCATTTTGCTTGGATCCACTATCAACATTCATGGAAACAGCAGTCAAGAAATCAAATGATGTACTGCATTAGGTAAATCTGCTGCACAAGACCTCTTTAAAGTGTTGAGGAGCAAAAGTATCAGTTTAAGGCCTAAAGTGCACCTGATCAAAGTCATAGTACTTTCAGTAGTTTCACATGCATGTAAAAGTTGGACAATGAATAGGGAAGACCATAGAAGAATTGGTGCATTTGAGTTAGGGTTAAAGAAGAATACTGAAAGTACCATGGACTGCTATGAGAACAAACAAATCTGTGTTGAAAGAAGTACAGGCAGACTGCTCTTTAGAATACAGGATAGCAAGACTGTCTCTCATACTTGGGGCTTGTTATGAGCAAGGACCAGTCCTTGGAGAAGGACATCATGCTAGGTAAAGTGGAAGGTCAGCGAAAAAGATGAAGACCCAATGTGGTGGATCGGCACAGGGTCAGCAGCAATGGGCTCAATCAAGCTTGGCAAAGATTGTAAGGACAATGCAGGACCAGGCAAAGTTTCATTCTGTTGTACATAATGTTGCTATAAGTGGAAATCAACTAAATGGCACATAACAACAACAGCAGTTTTAATTCCTACAGTTGGGGCATTGGCTGCTTGTTTGGCTGCAGTCTCCTGTCTGCTTTTTCTTTCTCAAGGCCTTCCCATATTTGGTTCTTTTTATGGTACTTAGAAGTATGTTCATGCTCTTCTAAGACTATGGACCTTCCTGCCTATTCCACTGCCTACAAGAAAGCTTTGTTGTTGTTGTTGTTGTGTGCTGTGGAGTCAATTCTGACTCACACCGACCCTGCACAGGGTTTCCAAGGCTGTAAGTCTTTACGGGAGCAGAAAGCCTCATCTTTCTCCTGCAGAACAGCTGGTAGTTTTGAACTGCTGACCTTGCGGTTCGCAGCCCGACTCGTAACCACTACGTTACCAGAGCTCCTTTGTTGTTGTTGTCAGGTGCCATCGAGTCGGAACCGACTCATAGCGACCCCATGCACAGCAGAACGAAACAATGTCCAATCCTGGGCCAACCTCACTACC
>NW_006408579.1:14910879-14915864 GCF_000296735.1 Chrysochloris asiatica
CAATAAAGCATAGGTAAACATCTTTCTGATATCCTCTGCTTTCAGCCAAGATTCACACTAAATCATATTGTCTCAGCAATATACCCAAGTCAATTTCTCCTTGCTTTGAACTATAGTTTCAACAAATTCATTTTTATCAGTTCCTGCTTGTCTGCAGCTTCCACTATTACAATAATCAGTCAGTCATAATCAGGCCCACCATTTTAGGCTGTACCTTCTGGGTTCTTCCCTCTCCCTTCCCTTCAACTATATTTTGTAAACTTACTTTTTCCCCACCAAACTAAGCCGCAAAGCATGTAGTTTAAAAGGCAACATGGCTTTTGATAGGCCAGAGCTAAGTCACCCTAGCAATGACATGTGATCTCCTGATTTGAACCTATATAAGACCACTCCCTTCCTGTTGATCTTCACTTCTGCCTTCATTCTCTGTCAAAAGTCACCTTGCTCTTCCTCACCCTGAATAAAAGTCTCTAGACGGGCCATCTGGTGTGCAGTGTGGTTGATGAGCGACGCTGGGTTGTTTTTTTCCTTTCATTGGTGTCAGAAGTGGGATTGGTGAGGCCCCCGATTTAACATCGTAAAGCCCAAGACCCCTACTCTCCCTGCACCCTAACCCACTCATTTCAACCTGCCCTCCCAGCGCCCATGATCATCTTCCCTGATGCCTTCTCAGCACTCATCACTGGCAAGAGTCAATTCTTCAGCCCTCTGGCTTGGGTAAGTCACCTATTGTGGCTGCCCTGGGTGTGGAGATTTGAACCCTGGTAACCAGGACATAAGATTCCGTCCGGGACACAGACCAGGTGCCAGGTTCTGTGTCTCCCATTGTGAATTGGGAACTCACTGGAACAAGTCCGAGACTTGTCTGTTCCACCCCCTCCCACTGAAGGGACGCCTCAGAGGGTGGTGCAGCCTCTCTGTTTACAGACCCCTTTCCTTGTGGCAGGGATGCCTCCACTGGGAGTTCGGGTCCCCACACCTAAGACTAAGTCTGAGGTGGGAGCACTGTCTGAATCTCAAGAGACATCTTGGGTTCCAGGCACTGTTTGCTGTCTTACTCCTGGTTGCTATGGGTTCTGGGTCATCCATACTGGCAGACTCCCCATTAGGGTGTTTGCTCAGGAAGCTTGAGGCCTAAGACCTTAAATCTAAGCATCTTATACACCTATCTACTCAAATTTGGCCTCAATAGAAATTAGACAACCAAAATAACGGCTCATTGGAACCAGGTCTAATCCAAACCTATATAACTTTTGTGAGCGCCAGGGAAAATGATCAGAGATCCCGTATGTCCAAGGCTTTTCCTACCTTCAAAGCCAACCTTCTCTTTGTTCCATTGCTTGTAAACAGTCCCCTCCCCAAAAACTGCTTGTAGCTCAAGCAGTCTCTGCGTCCGCGCCACCTCCTCTTGACTCCATCAGCTAATTTGACCCAGCTGATGATCACCACCTTATCAGAGAGCCCCAAGTTCACCTCCGGCCCCCCACTCCACCCCCCTGGGCCATAGAAGACCCCACTCCAGTCCTTCCCTCACTTTCTTTGGGTCCCCAGGAACTTCCTTTACCATCCTCTTCTTCGTCTCCCTCCACTTCTCCTCCGTATGCGCCTACCCCACCCTGCACTCACTCTAAGTCTCAAAAGTTAATGGACCCAGAAATTACTCAGTCTAACCACATAGTGGTGCCATTGTGAGATGTAGCCAGGGCGGAAGGAATTGTCCAAGTTCATACCCCTTTTCCAACAGCGAAGCTGATTCTGATTCAGTCTAGGCTTGGATCCTTCACCTCAAGTTCTGTGACTTTCATCAAACAGTTTCAATTTTTAATATTTTTGTAGTTTTAACCAACTCTTTCACCCCTGAAGAGAGCAGACGAGTGCTGGAGCAGGCCCGAGCCCATGCAGACCAAGAACATCTTACCAATAATGTTCACCCAGCAGGAGCTGAGGCCATCCCTGAAAAAAAGAGAAACTAGAGAAGGGCCCTTTAACTCCCCAAGCAGAAGCCCTTGCTGTTGCATTTATATAATGGGTGAGATGATGCAAAAGCCACAACTAGCTCAGGCCATCAATCCCACCATGCCACAACATGTAGGTGGTAAACCCTCAGGCCACCCAGGACCCTGTTTTCGGTGCAATCAGGGCGGACATTGGGCCAAAGAGTGCCCAAATCCTAAACCTCCCACCAAACCCTGCCCTAAATGCAAACAAAGGAGACATTGGGGAGGCCCTGGCATGTCTGGCCCAATGCTGATCACCACCCAGGAGCCCAGGGTAACTTTCACCATGGCACGTAGGATGATCACCTTTTTACTTGATACTGATGCTAGTTCTTATGCTTTGCAGGAGTTTTGGGGACCCACTCCCCTGTCCAAGACCTCTATTGTTGGGGTAGAAGGTCTAAAGTGACGCCCTCAGCTAACTCCACTCCTTTCTTGTAAAATTGACAATTTTGATTCTTGCACTCATTTTTAGTTCTCCCCTTTTTCCCTATACCCCTATTGGGAAGGGATATCTTATCCAAACTTGGTTCCAAGGCCCTTCCAGCACTCCGATATCTCCGGTCCTGGATCCAAAATTATTCCCTTTAACAGCACCTCTTTATGAGTCCTCAAAAGGCAATCCCCAAGAGACCTTAAGCTACTCCATTTTTACAGCTCAAGTCCCAACTTATAGAAGCCCCAGCCTTGCATTTACCTGATCTCACCCGTCCCTTTTATCTTTATGTGTCTGAAAATAAAGGGTTTGCATTAGCAGCTTTAAGCCACCAATTAGGCCCTACGTTTGCTCCAGTAGCTTATTTATCAAAAAAACTGGATCCTACCGTCCGAGGATGGGCATCTTGCTTGCTGAGTTTAGCTGCAACCTCCCTTTTAATCCAAGAACCTCACTCCTTCATGATCCTTTATTAACCTCCCAGTTGTGCCGGGCCCTTAATCCTTCCACCCTACTCCCTGTGTCAGACCAGGAACCAATTCACAATTGCTTAGAAGCCTTAGAAGTTTTCTTGCCACATGACTCGCACATCCAGGAAGGACCTCTTTCCTCCCCCGACCTAGTTTGGTATACTGATGGTAGTTCTTTCTCCCAAGATAAAAGCAAGCGGGCAGGCTATGCCATTGTATCTGAAAATGAAGTCATTGACCAGGGCTCCCTCCCTCCTCAAACAACTAATCAACAAGTGGAGCTGATCGCCCTCACACAGGCCTTTACCTTAGCTTCGGAAAAAAGACTCACAGTTCATACAGATTCCAAATATGTCTTCCATATTCTGCTTTCACATGCAGTCATTTGGAAGGAAAGAGGTTTTTGTTCCACTAAAGGTGATTCCATCCAGAATTTTAAATTTATTATGGAACTACTAAAGGCTTCCAGGCTGCCCGCAGCCATTGGCATTGTCCACTGTAAAGCTCATCAGTCAGACCAGTCACCTATAACCAAGGGAAATAATTTGGCTGATCACATAGCAAAGAAAGCAGCCTTAATGCTGACTGCACTCCCTAGCTCCTCAGTAAATCAAGGAGCGGAAACTCAGAAGCCGAGCCTAACCCAGGATCAACTTACATACCTTCAGGAAAATTTCCACCCCAGCTCTAGACACACCAAGCCAGGGGTCTGCTCCCCGGCTTGGATTGGCAAATAGACTTCACCCACATGCCCAAAGTTAAAAGGTACAAATATCTTCTACTTCTACTTGACATCTTTTCTGGGTGTGTTGAGCTTTTCCTACCACAAATAAGCGAGTCTCCACAGCCTCTGCTTTCCTTTTCAAGAAAATTATTCCCCTCTTTGAGCTCCCTACTTCTCTCCAATAGGACAATGGCCCCGAATTCACTTCCCACATAACTCAAGGACTGGCTAAATTATTGGGAATTTCTTGGCACCTCCACATCCCCTTTCACCCTCAATCATCAGGGAAGGTGGAGTGAACCGACAGGTCAATCAAAGCTGTCTTTACTAAGCTAACCCTAGAACTTCATGCTGACTGGGTCTTGCTTTTCCCCTTAGCCTTGTTATGCCTCAGATCTTTGCCTAAAGCACCTCTCCAAATTTCTCCTTTTGAACTAATGTATGGACGCCCTTTCCTATCTCCAGGACTAAAACCTGAAGCGTCTGCCCTTCCACCATCTCTTTTAGTAAGCAATTTAAATTACTTAAGAACTATATTATGGCAACATGCTGACTCACTTTTACCCTCACCTTTTCCCGCATTACCTTGCTCCTACCAATCAGGAGATGTAGTCCTAATTGCGCCTCAGAGTCTCCCAAAAGAACCCTTGAAACCCAAGTGGATTGGTCCACATAAAATAATTTTAGCCACCCCTACAGCAGTTAAGTTAGAGGGACTCTCGAGCGGGTTCCACATCTCAAGGGTTAAGCCCTTCCACAGCCCTGCTGGAGGACTCAAACCATCATCCCCTCCTAACTAATTCCCTGGCTGCCTTTCTAACCCCACTATTGGTTATCCTCACTTTACTGGCAGTTATTCCTTGTGTTCTTCATTTTGTTGAATCACAGGTTAGCCACATATCTACCCAAACTTCCCAGCAAGCTGCTACCCAGTTGTTGTTACAAGCCAAAGACCTCTAGTTACATGCAAACTACAGGACCAAGCCCAGTCCAGCTGCTGACCCATTTCCATCACTTTTTCGTTAATCTCTGGATTATTTGCCTTGGTTTGCTCCTCACCCATGCCCTGTCACTGGCTTAATGAACTGGGTTTCCAACTCATGGCTCCAAGGAACCTTTTCTAATTTCACCCCTGACGAAATTGAGTTTTCCACTTGGTTACTAACTCTCCCACCCAAACCATGGGTTGCCAAAGAACCAATAGATCCATTTTGGAAGAAGTGCAGCCAGAGTGCTCCTTGAAGGCCAAAATGTCCAAACTTAATCTCTCATACTTTGGACATATTGTCAGGAGGGACCAGTCACTGGAGAAGGATATCATGTTTGGTAAGGTGGAGGGTCAGAGAAAAAGAGGAAGA
>NW_006408579.1:14915964-14920301 GCF_000296735.1 Chrysochloris asiatica
AAGTGTCATGAGCTGCCAAAAGAACCAATAGATCTATTTTGGAAGAAGTACAGCCAGAATGCTCCTTGGAAGCCAAGATGGCAAACTTCATCTCTCTCTCATACTTTGGACATATTGTCAGGAGGGACCAGTCACTGGAGAAGGATATCATGTTTGGTAAGGTGGAGGGTCAGAGAAAAAGAGGAAGACCCCAAAATGAGATGGATTGGCCAAGTGGCAGCATTGATGGACTCAAGCACGGCAACAGTAGTGGGAATAGCCCAGGATTGGGCAGTGTTTTGTTCTGCTGTGTATAAGGTCACTATGAGTTGGTGTCAACTCGATGGAATCTAACAACTACAACAACAAACTTAATGAATGTAAGGTTACCAGGTTATCATTCCTTAGGTAGATACCCACAAGAGCAAGCACTGGACTTGACAGGTTGGTATTTGGAGTCCACCAGTCATTCCATAGGAGAATGATGAGGCTTTCTGCTCCCACAAAGAATTAAATGTTTGGAAACCCTATACAGGTTTACTATCAGTCAGAACAAACTTGACAGCACACAAGTTTGATATCATTCTTAGAGATATGGCTGTGAAGGAATAGCCCCAAATGTCCTAGGGGAAAGGTATGACTGTCCCAGGCAGGGTTTGTAGTTTGGGATACACTAGACAACAAACACTGGAATCATTCTTGGCTCAGCTTTCCTGGGTCTAACTTGGAAGGGGCTGTGCATGAAAAGGTCAGTTCTGTAGCAGTCTGGGTGAATGTCTGTCATTGAATAGCATAATAAAGACTGACCTGTTCTACAAGGTCTCTTTTCCAACACCCACTATAACCAAAGCTGTGGAGCCTCTATCATAGTCATCATCACAGTGTTCCCATTGATCTTCAGGATGGATGTCTGGAAGGGATGATGTCATATCTCCCTATTCCACAATCTCTAGTGCCACCTCATATGAAATACCTTCTTGTCTTCAACTAGGGAAGACCAAGCCCTTAGATTTTTCTTCCTAGACCCATGGGATAACATCTAGGTGACATAAATTGCTTTTTACTTACACCTCTAAAGCACAGAGAACTAAAAGTTCTGAAGGGGTCAGTCATTACATCAAATTATTGTTTCAAATATATTTTGTTGTTTAATACTCAGGCATACTATGAACATTCTATGTTATCTTTGTGCCTTTTCATCTTCTCTTCATAGGTCTATGTCTGTCCCTTTTTAAAAGATTCAGCATTTCTCTGAAGTCACTTCTTATTCTCCCATCTGGATAAGCTCTCCTTCCTCTGAAATTATTGTCAAATTCTATAGTCAGATAAATTATTACACCTTAGTCCTCAAACTGACATCTTTGCTCTTCAACACTTTAAAGAAGTCTTGTGCAGCAGATTTGCTCAATGCAATATGTCATTTGATTATTGATTACTGCTTCCATGAGTGTTGATCCAAGCAAAATGAAGCCATTGACAACTTCAATCTTTTCTCCATTTATATGCATGTTTTTTATTGGTCAAGGGTTGAGGATTTTTGTTATCTTTGCATTGAGATGCAACCCATACTGAAGGCTTTGATCTTCATCAGTATTCTAAATCCTCTTGGTTTTCAGCAAGCAAGGTTGTATCATCTGCATATCAGAGGTTGTTAATGAGCCTTCCTCCAATCCTGATGCCACATTTATCTTCATATAGTCCACCTTCTTGTATAATTTATTCAGCATACAGATTGAATAAGTAAGTATGGTGAAAGAATACGACCCTGGCACACATCTTTCCAAATTTTTAACCATTCAGTGTTGCCATGTTCTGTTCACACAACTACCTCTTGGTCTATGTACAGGTTTCTCATGAGCACAATTAAGTGTTCTGGAATATTCATACTTTGCAATGTTGTCCATAGCTTGTCATGATTCACACAGTCAAAAGCCTTATACAGTCAATAATGCACAAGTAAACATCTTTCTGGTATTCTCTGCTTTCAGCCAAGATCCATCTGATGTCAGCAATGATATCTCTTATTCCATGTCCTCTTCTGAAACTGGGTTGAACCTCTGGAAGTTCTCTGTCAATGTATGACTGCAGCCATTTTTGTATTACTTTTAGTAAAACTTTAGTCACATGGGGCATCAATGATATTGTCTGACAATTTCAGCACTCCATTGGGTCACCTCTCTTTGGAATGGGCACAAATACAGATCTCTTTCAGTCATCTAGCCAAGTAATTGTCTTCTAAATTTCTTGGCATAGATGAGTGTCTTGAGTGCCACTTCAATTTGTTGAAAGATTTCAATGTGTATTCCATCTATTCCTGCTGCTTTGTTGCTTGCCAATGACTTCAATGCACCTTGGACTTCTTCCTTCAGGGTCATTGGCTCTTAATCATATGTTACTTCTTGAAATGGATGAACATCGACCATTTATTTTTGGTACACTGACTCTGTGTATTCCTTCTATCTTCTTTTGATGGTTTCTTCATCATTCAGTAATTTATCCATAGAATCCTTCAATACCACAAGTCAAGGTTTGAATTTTTTCTTCAGTTCTCTCAACTAGAGAAATGAATGCTAAGTGTGTTCTTCCCTTTTGATTTTCTAACTCCAGGTCTTTGCACATTTGTTATAATATTTGACTTTGTCTTCTCAAGCTGACCTTTGAAATTTTCTGTTCATTTGTTGTACCTCTTCATTTCTTCCATTTGCTTTAGCATCTCTACTCTGGAGAGTAAGTTTCAGTCTCTTCTGACATCCATTTTGGTCTTTTTCTCCAGTCTTGTCTTCTCAATGACCTTATGCTTTCTTCCTGTATGATGATCTTGATGTCATCCCACAACTCTTCTGGTCTTTGGTCTTTAGAGTCTAATGCTTCAACTCAACTCTGTTCTTCAGATGATCTCTAAATTCAAGATCATATTTTGGCTCTCTTGGACTTGTTTAATTTTCTTCAGCTTCACACTGAATTTGCATATGAGCAATTGATGATCTGTTCCACAGTCTTCCCCTGGCCTTGTTTTGGCTGATGTTATGGAGCTTTTCCATTGTCTGTTTCCACAAATGTAGTCAATTTGATTTCTGTGTATTCCATCTGGTGAGGTCCATGTGTATAGTTGTCTTTTATGCTGTTTAAAAACATGCAATGAAGAATTCATTGGTCTTCAAAGTACTATCATGCTATCTCCAGCATCATTCTGTCACCAAGGTCATATTTTCCAAATACTGATCCTTCCTTTGTGTTCTAACCTTTGCATTCCAATCGCCAGTAATGATCAATACACCTTAATTGCATGTTTGATCAATTTCAGACTGAAGAAGTTGGTAGAATTCTTCAATTTCATCATCACTGGCTTTAGTGGTTGGTGCATAAAGTTGAATAATAGTGGTATCAACTGGTCTTCCTTGTAGAAGGATGTATATTATCCTTTTACAGACATCGTTGTCCTCATGACTGCTCTGAATACATTCTTTTTGATGATGAATATGATGCCATTCATCCTCAACTTGTCATTCTCAGCATAATAAACCATGTGATTGTCAGATTCAAAATGGCCTATACCAGTGCATTTCAGCTCACTAATATCTATCAATGCTTATACATTACAATTCATTTTTGAGAATTTCCAACTTTCTTAGATTCATACATCTTACATTATATGTTCCAGTTATTAATGGATTTTTACAGTTGTTTCTTTTCCTTTTGAGCTGTGTCCTATCAGCAAATGAAGGTCCCGAGGGCTTTACTTCATTCATGTCATCATGGTCAACTCTACTTTGAAGAGGCAAGCAGCTCTTCTCCAGTTGCATTTTAAGTGACTTCCAACCTGAGGGGCTTATCTTTTCGCACTATATCTGACAATATTCTGGTGGTCAGTATTTAATAATCTGGTACTGAGTGTGTTCCACTGCTATTCATTAGGTTCTCAGTTTCTAAATATTCGGAAATAGTCTCCTTCTTCCTAGTTTGTCTTTGTTTGGAATCTCATCTGAAGCCTGTCCACCATGGTTGACCCTGCTGGTATTTAAATTACCATTGGCATAGCTTCCAGAATCACAGCAACACAGAATCTACCACAGTACAACAAACTGAGAGAGGAGCAGTGGATCTTTTCATTAGTGTTAGTAATTAGATTTTCAGCATGCTACACTTTTAGTTTTACTAAAGGTAATACAGAAATGGCTGCGCACATACATTGACAGAGAACTTCCAGAGATTCAAGCTGGATTCAGAAGAGGCTGTGGAACGAGAGATATCATTGCTGATGTCTGATGGATCTTGGCTGAAAACAGAGAATATCAGAAAAATGTTTACTTGTGCTTTATTGACAACGCAAAGGCTTTCGATTGTGTGGATCATGATAA
>NW_006408579.1:14921291-14930276 GCF_000296735.1 Chrysochloris asiatica
AACAACAACAACAACAACAACAACACTTTTTTCTAGTTTGCTTCCTACATTCCACTCATTCTTTCTGGATCTATTTCCTTCTTCTGGAAGGAAACTTACAGTAGTTTTCTTTCAGCATTTTGTAGTTTTTTTATGATTCTTTATCTGGACATAGAATTCTACTTTAATACCTATTTCAGCATTTGTTTTTCACTGATTTTGAAATATAATATCATTGCTGATGAAAAGCCTGTTGTTAATTCTAGTTGTTATGCCAATATAAGAAAACTGCCTATTTTGTGTATGCAGCATTTAATATTTCTGAGGAAAATCAGAGACCTGGTGTGGCATTGGGAGTTAATGTACCAGACTGTAAAATCACTTTGAACTGTAAGTTCAGTGGTTCAAGCTCACTAGTTACTCCTCAGAAACCCTATACAGAGTCGCTATGGGTCAGAACTGACTCGACAGCACTTCACAATAACAACAACAACAAATACAATAAGGTGTCTAAATTCCGACTTGCTTTTATTTTTGCTTTTGCAGACTCAAAATGCCTTTAATTTTAAGGGCACTTGTCCTTTATCAATTGTGAAAAATTCTTAATTATAACCTTTTCAAACACTGCATCTTCCCCATTCTCTCTACCCTCTCTTTTGAGACTTCCTATTGGAAGTATGGAGTCCTGGTGTGGCGCTGTGGGCCAAGGCATCAGACTGCAAAGTCATTTGAACTGCAAGGTTGGTGGTGATTCAAGCTCACCAGCTGCTCCTTAGAAACCCTATACAGGGTCGCTATGGGTCAGAATCGACTCAATGGCACTTAACAGCAACAACAATTGGAAGTCTGGTAGCTTAGTGATTATGAGTCAGGCTGTTAACCTCAAGGTCAGTAGTTAGAAACTACCAGCCATTCTGCCTTAAAAAGCTCAAGGTTTTCTGCACCTATAAAGATTTATGGCCTCAGAAACCCTGTAGAGGGTCATTATGAGTCAGAACAGACTCTATGACACACCAACAACAACCAACCAACACCATTGGAGGGAGGACCTCATTCTCCCTAACTTCTTTACACCTTTACTATATATCTCTGGGATGACTCCTAAGGAATTTCCTCAAATCTCTCTTTCAATCCACTAATTTTCAAGCATATCCAGCCAACTCTTGAACTCTTCTCTTTGTGATTTTTATATCAAAGACTGTATTTTTTTATTTCTAGAATTTCTTATTTTATATATACATTCAATGAAGTTGATTGAATGGATCTGATTCAATGAATGACATATAAATTATTGGGTAGAAAGTAAGCACTGAAAACTGTTAGCACTTAGTTGATGCCATCATGAACACTATCAGCTACCCATACCATAAATCTTCCTATAGACATTTGCGTCAAAACTTAGCAGGTCCCAGGTCACAAATTTTCTTCTTTCTAAAAACTTCTAAAAGGTTTATGTATCATCTGTGACCTCAACCACTAAGAGCTACTTACTTACTCAATTTACTGAAGCTAGGTTCAGTACTAGGTTCTGTGTAGATTTCAGAACAAAAGCACTGCCCTTTAGGAAGTCAGAGTTGATTCAGCTGTTCTGACAAGCTATTTACCGATTATATACAACACTTACTCATGTCTCGCCCTCCTATCACCCATTACAAATTATAAAACAATCTGAAATGATTCAGGGAACAACTTGATCATATTCTTAGTCAATACAAACCTAAGTATTACTGAAATTACTCCACCTATTTTTAGTTTTGTGGGTAAGAAAACTGAGGCCACCCATGGAACATTCTCCAGAATATTTTTTAGGCCACAAAACAAATCTACATAAATTTACAAATATCAAAATACTACAAAGCATTTTCTCAGGCCATAGTGCTATCAAATTAGAAATCAGCAATAGGAAGACCAAGGAAACCAAGTCAAATACATGGAAACTGAATAACACCCTGCTGAAAAATGACTGGGTAGTAGAAGAAATTAAACATGAATTCACAAAGTTCCTAGAAGTAAATGAGAACGAAAACACAACATACCAAAATCTTTGGGACATGGCGAAAGTGGTGCTGAGAGGACAATTTATTGCAATAAATGCACATATCCAAAAAGAAGAAAGATCCAAAATTAACACATAAACACAGCATCTACAACAATTAGAAACAGACCAACAGAGGGAACCCACAGCCACCAAAACTAAGGCCAAATATTTGCTCAGGCTCAGTATTCCTACCCATGCAAGTTTGTTTCATTCCCAGCTGAGGCAGTCTTGGATATAAACACATAACATTCTAGTCCCACTTAACTTAGATTTCCAGTTATGTTGAAATCTAGACTCTAATAAAGTCTGTGAAAAGAAATGCACAGAGTGTGCATTTGGTTCTTATTCCCACAAGAAAATCTGTGTTTTAAGACAGATGAGAAAATAAGGCAGGCCAGAAAATAAAACACAATGCACTGGCAGCCAGCAACATTTAAGAAAGAAGAAACACAGTGAATAAATTAAATGCGAAGGAAAGCCTTACTAAATATATACATGCATATTTTTATTTTATACAGTTCTTTTCCTCTAGTCCATGCTGAAGATACCACTAGCCTGAAAACAAGGACATTTCTTTTGTAGAGGGAGTCAGCGGTGAGGCAATGCTGTATGTCAGCTAAGAGCATGCACTCTGTTTTGAATTTGGGCAAAAAACGTGACATTTGAGACACGGGATAAAAATAGAACTGGCTTTGAATATTGGTTTCGCCTCTAAGGTAAAAAAGACTAAAAGCCTTTGTTGTTGTTGTTAAGTGCCATCGAGTTGGTTCCAACCCATAGCGACCCTGTATAGGGTTTCCGAGGAGGAACAAGTAAACTTGAACCGCCAACCTTGCAGTTTAACTAGCTTTGCAGTCTGACGCATTAACCCACAGCACTACACCAGGACTCCTAAAAGACTTCAGTATATGAAAAACTCCTAGAATAGACCCGGATGCAAATAAGTACAACCAAATGCAGCTGTTATTAGGGCAATGATGTTGTTGTTGTTGTTAAGTGCCGTCGAGTTGGTTCCGACCCATAGCGACCCTATACAGGTTTTCTGAGGCTGTAAATCTTTACGGGAGCAGAAAGCCTTATCTTTCTCCCGCGAAGCGGCTGGTGGTTTCGAACTGCTGACCTTAAACACAGCCTGATTAGTAACCACTATGCCACCAGAGATGCATGTTTATTATTGTAGGAATTAACCACTGAAAGCACTTAGTAGATAGAGTGCCGAGGATATAGTAAATGCCAATGCTGGTTAGACAGCTTTAAAAACTAATAATTATATCCTGGGATGCGATCACAAAAACACAGAATCCAGTAATAACCCAACAGAGCCAGGATCTACAGAGGCCCGGTCTTACCACACAACTGCCAACCTGGTGACTCCATTGCCCTGTTACTACTACCTCTTGCCACTGAAAGTTTTCATGTTCAAATCCTGACCCCACCAGATGTAGTCGTATGGACATGGGAAAACATGAATTTTTCTGCCTGTTTATTTGTAAAGTGGAATAATAATTTTCTATTCAGACGGTCATTTGTGAAAATTATGAGTTTCTAGCACCTGTAGACACTCAGTCCCCAGCCACCATTCTGGCACCCTAAGGCAAAAAGGAGGGAGAAAGGCAAGTACACCAAGGAGGGAGCTTTCTCTCCAGGGAAGAGCAAGTCTTGAATGGTGGATGCGCTTCACCCCTGGCCCTTGGTGACAACACTGAGGCACCCTGTCGTCTACTTCTTGTGGCAGCTTAAAATAGGATGCCATTTTCTGAGCTCAATTGGGTTGCTGAGCAGCGCACCAGCCTCCCAACAGTACTCGGCGTCTCCCCCACAGCACAGTCCCTCTTGCAGAATAACAAAGATCTTGGGGGAAGCATCCACCGAGTCCTAGTCGGGTGGCATTCTCCCCGCTCCCCACCCCCGAGAATTTGGACAGCAATCTCAAACAGAATGACCTGTAAACCTTCCTTTAGAAGGCAAATCAACTCTCCCCGACCGCCGCCGCCACCGACGAAGCTCCTGGCTGGAGGACCCAGAGAACCAAGCTCCGAGAATTTCCTACGTCGTCCCACCTCTTCCCCCACCCCAGCCGGCTCAGGGACACTGGCTGGAGATCGTCACCCTTCTCCCGGGCCCGGAATACCTCACCCTATTCAGTCCCCTCTGCATCTCCACTTCTGGACGCGCGCAGTTGGCAGTTGCAGCTTTAGCACTAGTCCAGGCTGTTCTGTAGCTCTCAGCTGGGGAATGTATGTTTCTAAAGCAATCGTGACGCTGGAGATCCACCCCCAAAAGAACAGCCTCAATGGAACGTTTAACAATGCTTACTAAAAGAGCTCTCGGAACCGACTCCATGACTCACAATCACAACAACTATTACTAATCCTTGCCTATCTTTGAAATGGTTTTCATTTTCGCTGTTTGTAGGATTTGTTGTTGTTGTTAAGTGCCGTTGAGTCATTTCTGACCCATAGCGACCCTGTAGAGGATTTCCGAGGGTGTAAATCTTGACGTGGGATAGAGACAGAAAATGGAAAGTTGCAGGTAGGGAAAATGTTGAAATAACTGCGTGAGCGTTTGGAAAGGTAGTTAATCACAAAGTGAACAGGCAAACTGGAAATCTTTTTTGAGAAATGAATAGAATTGCTTTTTCTTTTTCCTCTTTGAGTCATTTAGGCATTGGACACTTACAAACAAAAATACTTTTATTATTTCTATCCAAAATTCGTTTATATCTTCAAGCAATAATTCCGTATGATCTCTCTTTTCATGATGTGACCTTTTTCCTTCAGCTGCGCTAAGGATGACGACTCTTATTGTTGCAAAGTTCCGGAGTTCTAGGCACATTTAAAAAACAAACAAACAAATAAATGGGTATCAATAAAATGTCCATCTCCTGAAGTCTTTTCTGTTTTCTGCCACTGCCTTCTGGGTTTGGTTTCGGGTTTGGGACCCTCTAACTGGTGTCACTTTAGAAGGTCAAAAACAAAAAACAAACCAGCCTTGGTGGCTCTGTGGGTTGAGTTGGGCTGCTAATCCCAAGGTCAACGGTTCTTTTCTCCTTGGTAGAAAGATAAGGCAGTCTGCTCACCTAAGATTTACAGTCTCTCAACCCCTAAGGTTACGAATCGGGCTGTGAACCGCAAGGTTAACAGTTCGAAACTACCAGCTGTTCCGTGGGAGAAAGATGAGGCTTTCTGCTCCCGTAAAGATTTACAACCTCGGAAACCCTGTATAGAGTTGCTATGAGTCGGAACCGACTGCACGGCATATAATAACAACAACAAACTCCTAAGGAGCAGTTCTGTAAGGTCAATATGAGTCGGAATCAGCCTAATGGCAGTGGATTTGGTTTAGTTAATAGGCTGTTGGGAAAGCTTTTTCTGTAAGGACCTGTACATTCACTTCTCCAGGCTTCACAGCACAGCATGGCATGTAGTCAATATATGAGTCAGAAGCGACTCGACGGCACTTAACAACAACAACAACAATTCATAGAGGAAGGACTACTGGTGCTGCATGTAGGATCAGTACTAGACTGCAACCCACAAGGTTAACAGTTCAAACCCACCAGCTGCTTCTTGAGAACCCTATAAAGGGTCACTATGAGTTGAAACCAACTCAACTGCACATAACAATAACAGCAATTCTTAGAGGAACGTGTATACATCTGTGTGATTTGAGTTGTCAGAGAGTGAATATATCGAGAACCTTAACTTTCCTGTCACTACAACACTTCTGCTGTTGGTAACAACTGTCCTACTTCTAACACCATAGACTAAGCTTGCCTGCTTTTGAACTACGTATAGCATCACAGAGTGTGTCATTATACTGTCTGTTTTCTTTCACTTAATAGTTGGGTTGAGAAATTTATTCATGTTATTTCATGTAATGGTGCCCTGGTGTGGCACTGTAATAAACAGTGGATTGCTAACAGAAAAGGTTGGCAGTTTAAACCCACAAGTTGCTTCTGGCACTTACCAACAACAAATGTGTGTAATGTACTTCATTTCAATTCTGTAGCTTAGGAGCTCTGGTAGCGTAGTGGTTACGAATCGGGCTGCGAACCTTAAGGTCGGCGGTTGGAAACTACCAGCCGCTCCGCGGGAGAAAGATGAGGCTTTCTACTCCCGTAAAGATTTACACCCTCGGAAACCCTGTACAGGGTCGCTATGGGTCGGACCCGACTCGATGGCACTTAACAACAACAACAATACTCAATTTCAAAGTATTTTTTGGAGGAAATTTTCTAGCAAAAACAGAAAAAAATTAATCTAGGAGAAGGCTGGAAGATATATGTTGTTAAGTGCCATCAAGTAGGCGCCCACTCATAGAACCGCTGTATATCATTTCTGAGAACGACTGGTAAGTTTAAACCGCCGGAATTGTGGTTCACACTGACCTAGTGGTCCAGTGCATTAACCTACAGTACCACACCAGGACTCCATGAGACATATGGAAAGGTAAATGGTATGACACTGTTACTAGCTCATTGGCGGATGAAAAGTCAAGCTATATGTAGAAAAAAATGAAGCTAATCAAAATGAGAGAATATCTTTGTGAGCTTTGGTGGAAGAAGATTTCTTAAGACCCCCCCACACTCAGCCTCTTAAGTAAAAAAATGTATAGATTTAACATTAAAGGATTAGATATTCCCATTCACTTAATGATATAAATGAGAAATTTAAGAGTGATATCAAATAGAAAGATAGGCCAATATATGTTGTTAAGATGTTAAGTGCCGTCGAGTCAGTTCTGACTCACAGCAACCCTGTATAGGGTCTTCAAGGAGCAGCTAGTGGGCTGAACTGCCAACCTGGGAGTTAGCGGTCCAGAGCTTATCCTATGGCACCACACCAGGACCCAATATATAGTACATAAAAATATAAGCTATAAGGAATTTTAGCAAATATAGACAACCAATCACAAATCACACAAGGTTGTGGAAATAAAAACTTCACGGAAGGGAACTCTGAATGGCTGACGAATACATAAAGGCATGCCCATATTTATTACCAATTAAAATTTTTTAAATTGAAGCAGCCATTCAGTTGGTGGTAATAGTAGTAGAATCCTGGATTAGCCCATGGGAGTGAACCCAAACATTCAGAGACATTAATATTATATAACTTCATTTGAATTCACTAGCTCATGGAATTGAATTTTGTATTTAAACAAGTCTTAGCATCTACTATTTCTAAAATATTTGTTGCTGCTACCAATGTATAGTTTGATTTGGAAGGTTGTAATTTACATTTTAAATGTACCAAACTCCCAAACCCACTGCCATTTAGTCAGTTCCAACACACAGTGACCCTATAGGACAGTGTAGTAGAACTGACAACATAGGGTTTCCAAGACTGTTAATCCTTACAGAAACAGACTGCCACATCTCTCTCCCACAATGTGGCTTGTAGATTCCAACTGGCAACCTTTTATTTAGCAACTGAGCTCCTTAACCACCAGGAAGAAGTCAAGCACCTGCTCATTACCTGTTTGTAGAAAGTCGTCACTTACGATCTTCAAGCAAAACCCCCTCTGCTCTGGTGTTTGATTCTGTGTGTTTCTTTAACCTACAGAAGTTAACAAAATGACTTGTACAGTCCAAACACTCCCTTTTATGGCTATGTAAGAGTATGCTTTGAATAAAAAACAAGATTCAATTCAACCTCTGTTAAAAGAACTTTTGACCAGCATATCTTTTCAAAGGCATAACCACTAACCATCTGCCATCGAAGCCATTCCAATCCATGGCGACCCGTGTGTCTCAGTGTAAAACTGCACTCCATGGGCTTGCCAATGGCTATGATATTTCAGAAGTAGTTTGTCAGGCCTTTCTTCCCAGGCATCTCTGGATGTATTTGAGCACATAGTTGAGCACATCACCACTTATGTGTTCAATAATTGACATATAGCCATTTATGCCAACCTAGGACTGCACATCAAAGGCATAGTTCAGAATAAAAATGTTCTGATTATTAAAACTGCATATGATTTTCATTCTTTAATAGTGAGAGTTATAAGCTGCAATTTGTGCTCCTTAAGAGCATACCTGCGATCCTGCCACATTTACAGCTCTGGTCCTTATCTGCTCCCTACGTTCATATGTATGTATATATACGGCACTGTAAGATAAGCACTGGACTACAAACCGCAAGGTCAGCAGTGCAACCCATTAGCCTCTCCATGGATAGTGAGTCAGAACCAACTCAACAGAGCACAAGAACATATACATATGTTGTTGTTGTTGTTGTTGTATGTGTGTCATTTTATATGTATTTAACATTTTCCCTTGAATGTCAAATGGAGATTTCAAAATTCTCATGTTCAATACTGAAGACTTGATCTTTCCTTCAACGTGTGGGATAAAGCATTTGAATGCAAGCATAGTTTGAACCACAAGGTCATTGGTTTAAACTCACTAGTCCCTCTTTGGAAACCCTATACAGGATTACTATGAATTGGAACCAACTTGACTGCACTTAATAACAGCGACAATCTTTCCCATATCTATGCAAGGTCCTTTTATCTAATGACAAAGAGCTGAAAATATAGATGCACAGTTAGTCCAAAGTACTAAGTAGACCACAGGAACCTCAGCCTCCACTACCCAGAGACCAGAATAACTAGATGGTGCTGGATTATCACTGCTGATTATTCTATAAGGGATCAAAATAGAGGGTGCTGGATAGAGTGGCAAAAAAATGTGTAACAAAACTCAGTCATAAAAAATAGCCTGCTACTAGAGTGGGGAGTGAAGTGTCCAGCTAATAAGAAAAGAGGGCATATGCATAAGAACACCCACACTTGCAGATAATACCCATTTATCCTGGCTTTAGTGACTGGATGATCAGAGCTCAACCAGAAGTAAAAAGAAGAGGGGGGAAAAAAAAGTATTCTCATACAATGTGATGAACTTGACCTACACCTATGGAAGCAGTAGCTCAAAAGAGGGAACAAGTCCTTACAGCAAGAATCAT
>NW_006408579.1:14931666-14937602 GCF_000296735.1 Chrysochloris asiatica
CCAAACTTCGTCTCTCATACTTCAGACATATTGTCGGGAGGGACCAGTCACTGGAGAAGGCTATCATGCTTGGTAAGATGGAGGGTCAGAGAAGAAGAGGAAGACCCCCAACGAGATGGGTTGGCCAAGTGGCAGCATCGATGGACTCAAAAATGGCAACAATAGTGATATTGGCCCAGGATCAGGCAGTGTTTCGTTCTGCTGTGCATAAGGTCGCTATGGGTCAGTACTGACTTGATGATACCTAACAACAACAGTTACCTGGTATGTAGCCACTAATCTGGACATTGCCTTTCCCTCCATACCTGTTTCAGATGATCTTGAGAAGCATGCAAGGCCAGTTGGCAAGGCCAGCAATACACCTTCACTGTCCTATCTCAGGGTATATTGGTAGTGTAGTGGTTATGAATTGGGCTGCGAACCACAAGGTCACCAGTTCGAAACTACCAGCTGCTCCACGGGAGAAAGATGAGGCTTTTAGCTTCCATAAAGATTTACAGCCTCGGAAACCCTGTATAGGGTCGCTATGGGTCGGAACCGACTCGACGGCACTTAACAACAACAACAACCCTATGTCATAATTTAGTTCACAGGGACATTATCTCTCCTTTCCACAAGATGTCATATTGATACATCACATTGATGTTATTATGCTGACTGGACCTAGTAAGGAAGAAATATCATTGACTCTAGATTTGTTGGTAAGACATTTGCATACTTGTTGTTAAGTGCTGTTGAGTTGGTTCTGACTAAAAGTCACTCTGTATAGGGTTTCCAAGGAGTGGTTGGTGAGCTTGAACCGCCAACCTTACAGTTCAAACCAACCTTGCAGTCCAGCACATTAACCCTCAGTGCTACCATGCTTGTTGTTATTTGTTGTTAAGTGCTGTCTAGTTGGTTCTGACCCATAGCGACCCTCCCTGGGGTTTCCGAGGAACTTCCAATCTTTCAAATTCAAATGACTTTGCAGTCCAGCACATTAACCAACAGCTCCTTACCAGGGTTCCCAGAGGGTAGAATATTAATCCGACAAAAATGCTGGTGCCTTTCACTTTAGTAAAATTTCTAAGCATCCAGCAATGTGGGATATGTCAAGATACTCCTTCCGAATTGAAGAACACATTGTCGCATCTGGAGTCATAGCACCAGTTAGGCCTCTCTGGATTTTGAAAGCCACATATCCCTCATTTGGGCTCACTGCTCTGGCTATTTTATCAAGTGACCCAAGAAGCTCTAATTTTGTCAAGCCCAGAACAAGAAAAGTCTCTGTAACAAATCCAAACTGCGGTACAGCTGTTCTGCCACTTGGACCATATAATCCAGTTGATTCAATGGTGTTTGTAGTACCATTGGCAGACAAAGATGTTGCTTGGAGTTTATGGCAGGCACCTATTGGTGAATCACAGACTCAAGATTGTTCGGCAAAGCCCTGCCACCCTCTGCAGATAACAGCTTTCTTTTTGTGAAATAGCTACGGCTTTTCGTTGGGTTGTAGTAGAGCCTGAATGCCTAACTATGAACCACCAAGGTCAAATTGCCTACAGTCACTGCTGAGTGTCCAATCTGCCAGCAGCAGAGGCCAACAGTGCGTCCTAGTATGGCATTACTCCTTGGGTAAATCAGCCAGAAATCTGGAGGATAGTTGATTAAATTGAACCACTTCCATCTGGGAAAGGGAAGTGTTTCATTCTTACAGGGATTGACCCTTAATCTGGACATGGATTTGCCCTGCCTACAAACTACGCTTTTTCCAAAATTACCATCAGTGAATTTACAGAATGCCTTGTTTATTATCATTACCTCAGATCAAGGAACTCATTTCATAGCAAATGAAGTGTGACCATGGGCCTGTGCTCAGGAAATTCACTCGTCTTACCATGTGCTTCCCCATATTGAAGCAATTGAGCTTGTAAAGACATAATTATGGTGTCAGCTTGGTGGCAATGCATGGCAAGGGTAGGACAATGTTCACCAGTTGGTTATATATGTTTTAAACCTACATCCAATATATAGTGTTGTTTCTCCCATAGCCAAAAATCAAGGGTTCAGAACTCAGGGAGTAGAAATGGAATTGGCATCACTCCCTATTGCCCCTAGTGATCCATTCACAGAAATCTTGCTTTCTGTCCCCACAACCTTATGCTAAATGGGTTTAGAGGTCTTTGTTCCAAAGGGAGGATTTTTACCACCATTGAAGTGGAAGTTAAAAATATCACCCAGCTACTTTTTGCTCTTCATGTCTCTGGATCAACAGGCAAAGAAGGCTGGTGAGATTGAACCTTATTGAACCAGGGGAAATTAGATAGATTGGCATTTACATAATGAAGATCAAGAAAAATATGTCTGGAATACAGAATAGCCCTAAAGGTGTCTCTTAGTACTTCCATGTCCTGTGATTAAAAATCAATAGAAAACTACATCAATCCAATTTCAACATGACTAATAATGGAGCTCTGATAGCGTAGTGGTTACGAATTGGGCTGCAAACCGCAAGGTTTGCAGTTTGAAACTACCAGCTGTTCTGCTGGAGAAAGATGAGGCGTTCTGTTCCCGTAAAGATTTACAGCCTCGGAAACCCTGTACAGGGTCGCTATGAGTCGGAACTGACTCCACGGCATATAACAATAACAATAATGACCCAGACCTTCAGGAGTGAAACTTTGGGTTTCCCCCATCAGGCTAGACTCACAACCAGGTGAGGTGTTTGCTGAGGAACACAAAATGGATGGTGGAAGAAGGTAGTTCCAAATAAAAGCTATGACCATATAACCAGTTGCAGAAACAAGGATTGCAATTGTTCTTGAATATTTCTTCCTTGTTTCCGTATAGAAATGTACACACATGCATACACATACAAAGAGACTTTAAAAAGTTCCTGGAAAAATGTCATTCTCTCTGAATTTCATTTTTCCATGAACTTAACTTTTTTTTTTTTTTTTTTTGCATATTGTAAATATTTTTGCATGGTTTATGAAAATGTATGCAGATGCCAAGTTGACAAGGGGTGTACTGTGATGTTAATGTTATGAATCAACATGGCTACACTATAATTCTCAGTAGTTGACCTTACATTTTGTGTTCTGATGTGAACAATGATTTGGAAAAGGAATGCAGGTATGGCCTGCATTCAAGATATAAAAAGGAATGGTCTGGAAATTTTTGCTCCTCTTGATCCTGCATCAGCCTCTGACCTTTGGTTCTTGAGATGTGAAACCTTCAACAAGCTGCCTGACCTCAAGATTTTAGATTCAATAGTTGCTGCAATTTTGTGAGCCAGTAACCTGGATTCCTGGTGAAGTGTGAGGGATAATCACTGGACTGTTAACCGCAAGCAACTTCGTGGTTCAAACCCATGAATTGCTCCTTGGAAACCCTATACAGGGTCACTATGAGTTGGAATCAACTCAGTGGCCCTTAGGAGCAACAACAACCTGCTGCCTGACCTGTAAATTTTGGATTTGTCAACTGCTGCAGCCAATTGGGCCAGGAGAAGCATCCAGTCTGCTGCTTTACCCACAGATTTGGGACTTGCCAGCCTTCATGGTTACATGATCCATTTCCTTGAAATAAATCTCTCCTTAAGTATATTTGCATAGACATAGTCCCTGACTAAATGACATATTCAAGTTACGACAAACTGCACTTAAGACCATCTGTTTTTAAAGTGAAACTATTAGCTGAAGTTTTATCTAAATGAAACCAGGGGCTTTAACTGCTTAAAAACTGGGACCCAATGCTGATCAATTTACTTGAGCTGATAAGCAGATTTTTTAAACTGTGACATGTTACAGCAATATATATGAAGAGGAAATAAAAAGACCATGCAACAAACCTTCACTAATTTTCTGACTAGAAATGCTATTCTCATTTCCGAGGATAATCCAGATGATTCAGAACCTTCAACAGTACATTGATTATCACAACTGATAACATTCCAATGTTGTCCAATTCCTCTCATTTACTGAAGTGAATGTCTATGATTTGTGTTTTTATATATGCACACATTAAAATGTATCTGTAAATACATATGTAATATTGCCAGTTACCCAAAATAAATAACAATTGGATTTATACAGATATTGCTTATAAAAACAAATAGTAGTGAAAATTTTTCAGAGTTATTTGACTTACATCAGAATTGACTTACAATAGAGTTCTTGGAATGGAACCCCCTTGTAAATTGAGGACTGCAAATGCTTCATGGGCTTTCTCTTCTAGAGAACCCAGCCGCCTAAGAAACTCGTGTAGGCAAATATTTATATTTTAAACTAGTCCTGTTTTATGTACCTTTCCAGTCTTAGGCAGATAGTAATTCAACTTACTTTTTTTTCCTTTTAACGATGCAGAAAACAAAGATAAGTGCAATAACACATATTGCAAATATAATTGCACCAGCTATAGGTTTCTGAATACATGAAGACCAGGAAATATCTGAAAAACACAAATAGACCATGATTTTATGACTATATATATTATCTACACACTGGCTTCTATTGATTCAAATCTACCCCTTAGTTTTTTTCAGTGTATTTTTGTCCATTTCTGATAACTTAGTATTAATTATCTGGATTTCTGTTTGCAGGTTTTTTATTGCCTCCAATCCTTAATGGATTAAATGCATCATCAGTCAAGAGGCAGGAAGTAGCAGAATGGAAAAGAAAACAGGATCCTTCAATATGCTGTCTACAAGGCACATATACCTAACATACAAAGACAAGCAAAGACTGAAAATTATAGGATGTGAAAAAAATAAATCAAGCTAATGGCAATCAAAAATGAGCAGGAGTGACAATATTAATATCACATAAAATAAACTTTAAGGCAAAAACCAGCATAAGAGACCATGAGGGACATTATCTCATGATGAAAGGATAAATTGAACAAGAGAACTTACCCATAATAAATACCTATGCTCCCAATGAAAGAGCTTCGAAAAACATAAATAAAACTAATAGAATTAAGTAAACAGGAACTCTACAATAATAGTTGTTGTTGTTGTTAAGTGCCGTGGAGTCGGTTCCGACTCATAGTAACCCTGCACAGGGTTTCCGAGGCCATAAATCTTTACGGGAGCAGAACACCTCATCTTTCTCCTGCGGAACCGCTGGTAGTTTCGAACTGCTGACCTTGCAGTTCACAGCTCGATTTGTAACCACTACGCTACCAGAGCTCCTTACAGCGATTGTAATATACCACTTTTGAAAACTGAAAGAACAAGAAAGAAACACTACTACAAGAAACCAAAAGAGATTTATGCTCATGGATAGGAAGCCTTAACACTAAGATTTTCAATACTATCCAAAACAATCTATAGATATAATGAAATCCCAATCCAGATTTCAACTTCATTCTTTAAAGGTAAGGAGAAAATAATCATGAAGTTTTTTGGAGATGAAGACACCTCAGATAAGCAAAGCCCTGCTTGAGAAAAAGAATAAAGTTGAAGGTCTGTCACTCACTGATCTCAAAAATGACTACACAGCAACAGTGGTCAAAACAGCCTGCTACTGGTACAAAGAAAGCTATAAAGATCAATGGAACAAAATTGAGACCCAGAAGTAAATCCATCCACACACAGTCAACTGTACTTTGACAAAGAGCCAAAACACATCAAATGGGAAAGAGATAGTCTCTTCAACAAATGATGCTGGCAGAACTGGAAATCAATTTGCAGAAGAATAAAACAAGACACATACATCACACCATATACACAAACAAACTCAACATGGATTAGAAACCTAAATGTAAAACCGAGAACTCTAAAGATCATAAGAAAAAATAGGCACAAACTTAGGGGTTCTAATACATGGCATACATACGCTATCAAACATTACAAAAAATGCACAAGGAATAGAAGACAAAATAGATGACTTAAACCTCCTAAAAATTAAAAATGTATATGCATCAAAAGATTTTGCTAAAAGAATAAAAAGGGA
>NW_006408579.1:14942418-14947690 GCF_000296735.1 Chrysochloris asiatica
ATGGGCAACTTGGATATTGACTACCCAGAATAGGGGGGCTACAGAGGCAAGAAGTGACTGGCTTACAAGCTTTCAAGAGGGAACCTAGATTCAGAGGGCGTGGAGGAAGGTAGAATCTCCACTGAGTAGTATCCAATCTGTCTATGTGAGGCTGATGAAAGGAAATGCAGATAAGTCTCTTGTGATACAATAGTGAATGGTTGTTATCAGGACTGCTTGTGAGGGTTGGAAAGGTAGATGTTTTGTAGCAAGGAGGAAAGTGATTAACTTTGCAGTCTAGGAGCAAAGGTCCCTGGGACCATCAAGGGAGAAGAGTGGAGAGAGGGACCTACCCAGAGAAGCAGTAACGCCAGCAATGGAGGCAGAGACGGTGTCATGGAGAAATGGAACACCTGAGGACTTTAGACCCAGAGAGAGAGAGGGGCTGTGTGCTGACGAATGGGGAGCGGGCTTGCAGGGTATACCTTTTGGTTGGTTGATGATGCATGGAGGGGATTGTAATCATGGCAATGAAATGATATATGGTATATGAATGGTATATGATAGGATGAATGTAAAACTAATGTTCTCCCATGTAAACGATCACACAATTCTCATAAAACATTAAAAAAAAAAGAGTCCCAGATAGAGCAAAAGAAAACGTGAAACAAAACTCAAATTTATTTAATTAAAAACAAAAACAAGACAGGGCTTACTGGTTAGAAAAAGACTGGAAGAACTTTAAACTATGACCCTCGACCACCCTTCAAGTCTTGAATGGAACTCTCCCTTGTGGCTCAATTTTCACCTAAGTTTGGCACAGGTGTATAATGGGGCAGGGAGAGGACAGGAGCTCTGGTGAGGAATGCTTACCATGGAGCAATCAATCATTCAAAATCAAAAGGGCAGCATTTTCCTAGCGATGAGGTTGGTGGAATGCAAATGAGAACCACAAGGAGAAAACAAGATAATTGTTGCTGCATGGAAGGGAATGTAATCATTGAGATGAAACTAGTTTATGACTTGTTGAACGTAAAACTAACGATCTTGTCTGCCAACCTTCACTCAATTCACAACAAAAAGTTAAAAAATACAACATTTAAAAAATATATATATTTGAAAGTGCTCTTCAGGAGTTTGAATACCTAGGACCCTATCACTTCCATTAAAGAAATGAAGAAATACAGATGAATAGCGATGAAAAACAAAAAACGCAAAGTAACATTTTTTTAATGAAATGCAAAGTAACAAACAGACAGGGAGAGTGATCATTAGTGGACAAATTTATGGAAAATGAAAAGTGCATAGAGGAATGACCAGGGGAATACAAGATGAACGAAGTCCAGCTTCATAAATAGGGCATAATACATGGGCAGAAAGCAGAATGTAGAACCTGGAGAGGGCCAGGATCTGAGCATAAAAGGAGAGAGGAAATATAGTCACACAAGGTAAGTTTCAGCCAAATGCACCAATGTTCGCACCTCAAAGCAGAACCCCAAACAGCAGATAAATGTTTTTCTTTTGCTTATCTATCACTTCTACTTACATTCTTGATTTACTGGAAGAGGAACAATCTTATCTTCCCGCTTTAGTGGGTGATTCATGTGTACAATCACATGTTGGAGTCCTAGGGACCACACAACCTCCAAAGAGATGACGTCCATTTTAGTGACAGTTACTGTGCCATTTTGGTTCTGAGCATGGTATTCCTTGAGTGTCTTAATCAGGACTTGTGACGGTGAAAGGGATATTTGAGGAGCAGGCTTTCCCATAGCTGAGTAAGTAACTATAAGAACACCTTTAGTGTCAGGATCGGACTGGACTTCAGTTCTTAATTCAGACACAGCTGAAGCAAAAACAACAACAACAAAAAAATGGAGAAACAAAATGAAATATAAACACATATAATGACAGATTTCATAATGTCAAAGATTGGTCTTTCTGATTTTTTTTCATATGAAGCCAAAATGTTGATAATATATCCTTTTTAAATACCACTTCTCACATTTTACAAAACCATACAATTTCATCTCCTGTACCTACCAACAGGCCTTTTAGTTTGAAAGGATCAATTGGTGTCTTAACTTTCATTCAATCTTTAAATTACATAATATAAATCCCCAATACTTTAAATTTATGGCATCCTGATGTGGTGATGTAGGGTAAGCACTCGACTGCTAACAGCAAAGTTGGTCATTCAAACTTATCGGCCATTTATCTGAAACCCTATATAGGGTCATTATGAGTTGGAACTGACTCTATGGCACTTAACAACAACAACAATAAGGAAGTACAACTACATTATCCATATCCATATTAGATTTTGTCAATTTGAAGGTTGTTGTTGTTGTTGTTGAGTGTCATTGAGTCGGTTCTAACTCATTGTGACCCTGTATCAGGTTTCAGAGAAGCATCTGGTGAATTTGAACTGCTGATCTTGTGGTTCACCGTCCAGTGCTGATACTACAGTGCTACTTCAGGACAATTTGTTGTTGTTAACTGCCATCGCACCAGTTTCGACTCATAGTGGTGACCCTGCATAGGGTTCCCAAGGAGTGACTGATGAGCTTGAACCACCAACCTTGAGATTCAAACTGACCTTGCAGCCCATTAACCCACAGCGCCACACCAGGGCACTTCTTGTTGTTAAGTGTTGTCGAGTCTGTTCCAACCCATAGTGACCCTGTATAGGATTTCCAAGGAGGGGTTGGTGAGCTTGAACTGATAACCTTGAAATTCAAACTGGTCTTGCAGTCCAACACTTTAGCCCACAGTGCCACACCAGGACACTAGGGGGTCCTTATTCTCTTAATGACTCACCTTTCTTCATTCTCCTCCTTTACTGTCTCTTCCATTCTTTCCCTAAAGCTGCAGTGAATCTCTGTGAATTTCACTCACTGGATTAAAGGCAGTGTGGTATAGTATAAAGAAGTTAGAAAAGAGCACAGTGACCTAAATTCTTTGCTGGGTCCTACAATGTGTCAGGAACCCTGGTGTGGCACTGTAGGATAAGCACTCAACCGTAAGGTTGGTTTGAACTGCATGGTCGGTGGTTCATACTCACCGACCACTCCTTAGAAACTCTATACAGGGTCATTATGAGTCAGAACCAACTAGACAGCACTCAGTGACAACACAACAACAATGTGTTAAAATAAGCAAGTCATAGAGCCATTTTTTGGTGTTTGTTTTTCTTCTATCAAGTGGAGGATTGGCCTCACATGACTTCTGTTTATCTTTCCACCTCTAACATTCTTTCTTTGCACCCCATTCTTAAAAGACCACATCCTCATGACTTTTCTCCCAGAAAATTTCCCCTCCAGAAAACACTTATATACTTAGAATATGAAGGCAAATTTGTCCTCCATAGCTGCCATGTGGAAACATATTAAATAAACATTTGTAGCAGGCTTCGTCTTCAAGTATCACTTCGCGAATAGTGATGAAGGAGGAATTGGGCTCAATGGTCTCACAGTGCAGTCGATCTATGTATGGTGGAAGAATCTTTGCCCCATATTTACTGCTGTAAGTGCCAATATTTTGTGGCAATGAATCTTGGATCTTTTGCCAGGTAATTTGCTGGACGTCTTTTGGAGTTGTCAAATTGCAGAATATCGTTACATTTTTTCCCAACACAGCTGTCTCATTATGTTTGTGCTTTATATTATAAAAAGAACCTGGAAAGAGAAAACAACCCATATTAGGTCAGAGAAATGCAATTTCACAATAGCCCACACTTACCCATATCATATCATTTCTTTCTCTCTGTGTGAAAACTATTATTTACTTACTTTTCTTTCCCACTAGAAAATGAACTCCCCTATCTTCATTGTTGGAGTCCTGGTGTGGTGTTATGGTATAAAACACTGGGCCACAAGGTCGGCGGTTCAAACTCACTAGTTGCTCCTTGGAAAGACTATAAAGGTTCACTATGAATCGCAACCAACTTGTAACACAGTGACCAGGCCAGATGATTTATAATTCAGCACATGCATGCCTCCAGTTTATGCTATAAAAACTCCAGGCCCAAGTTCCTCCTTTGTTTTCTTGCCTACAGTGTATCAAGGGGCATGTTTGAAAGTGACCAAAAATACCTACCCCTTATATGGGAGGCTACTGAAAGAACCCGGTTCTTAATAAACTCTAGTCAGTGCAATACCATCATCACGACAACTGTAAATAATAAAAGACTGTGACGACATCAGTGAATAGTGTGGTTATTTATTCTAGTCCGATGTGCCAGACATTATGTGATTTATTTCACTCAGAACATCACAGGGTTGGTTAAATGTTGAGAATTAGGGACAAGACAAATCAGCAGTCATTTCTAGGGTCCTGAAGGGTTTGAATGACTCAAGTGATGAAATGGAGAATGTGTGGCACTTCAGACAGATCTACTTTTCCCCTCAAGACATTTGTTGTTGTTGTTGTTAAGTGTCATTGAGTCAGTTCCGACCCATAGCGACGCTGTATAGGGTTTTCAAGGAGCAGCTGGTGAGCTTGAACCATAGATCTTTCAGTTCAAACGGCTTTACCCTCTGGCACATTAACACACAGTACCACGTCAGGATTCTGTAAAACTTCACAGGTGCCTATAAAGGGTGCCTATGAGTCAAAACCAACTTAACAGCAATTAACAACAACAACAACATTTTAGATATTCCAATCAGTTATAGGCTGAAGACGGATTTACAGCTTTCAAAGTTGACGTTTCTAGCTATTCTTTTCTCTCCCCCCTCAAGTATTTATTTTACATGGTATGCAAGAGAAACCAACATTAAAAAGACAGCCAAACATCTTAACATTATTTCCCTTCTTTTACCCATTCAGTGTATGCCTTGATCCCTGTATCCCAGAACCCTGTTGTTCCAAGGTTGAGCATACATCACTATTTACCTTTGTCTCACTTTAGTCCATGCAAACCTGCCTAACTATTCTTCCATCCGCCTTGTTCCTCCGTTCTCCTCCCCCTTCTTGTGTATTGCCCCCACCCCCAGCACCCAAGCTATCCTATGTCTATTCCCTACCCTGTACTCCACCTTCCCCTCCCTCCCCTCACCCCACATCCCACATCCAGGTAACCAGAAAAGAAATTTTTTTTCTCCCAATTTTAGTATGGGTTCTTTTTCTTAATCTTTTACAGTAGTGGTCCTATGCAGTATTTCTCCTTTTGTGACTGACTAATTTCACTCAGCATAATGAGGAGCTCTGGTAGCGTAGTGGTTACGAATCGGGCTGCGAACCTTAAGGTCAGCGGTTCGAAACTACCAGCTGCTCCGCGGGAGAAAGATGA
>NW_006408579.1:14947790-14953915 GCF_000296735.1 Chrysochloris asiatica
AGACTTTAGATCCAGAGAAGAAGAGTGATTGTGTGCTGAAGACCTGGGGTACAGGGGAAGGATTGCATGGAGGGGATTGTAACCATGGCAATGAGATGATATACAATAGAATGAATGTAAAACTAATGTTCTCCCATGTAAACTATCATATAATTCACAATAAAACATCTAAGAAGAAGAAGAAAAAAACCCAGGCTGCTGGAACTCCTGAGACTATGGCCCTTCAAATCTAGAACTGAACTCACCTCAGTGGCTTGCCTAAAAGGTGAACCACCATCCCAGGGAGGTACACACTCCTCAGAATAATCAACCTTATGGCATCAAAAGGACAGCATTTGCCCATGCATAACGCATGAAGGGATAGGAAAGATATCCCTAATCCTTCCATCCCATTGTAACCATACCAGTCCTGACAACCCTCAACTCCTATCTTGACTCCTGCAAATGTTGATATTCCAAATATAGAAATCATTTTTAAGCATAAACTAGGTATTCAACTCCTTTGTTTCAAACACTTTAATGGACTGAAAATGAAGATAGGAAAAAAAACACTAAACACTCAGAGAGGCCTTTGAGACATTGAGCCCTATCTGGCATCATACTATCTGCCATTTCTTAATAATTCTTCAAGCCTCATGGACCTTCTTTTACTCTCTGGTAACACACTAAGATTGCTCCTACTTTGAGATCTGAGCTCATTTTTTTTGTCCAGAATAATTTCTGCCAAGAATTTAGCTCAGATTTTATTTCTTCACTTAGTTCTCAGTCTCACCATAATTTTGTCAAGTAGACTTATTTCAGGTTTCCAGTCTAAACACTTTTTCATCACTCATTGAACCATCATCCCATAAGGAGCCTGAGGTCCTCATGCTCTGTTTTAACATAATCTGTCCTCATGAAAGAATCTCAAACTCAAATTAGCCATAAGCATAAATGATTGCTAATAGCCTAAAATTATCCCAGGACATCATTTTAACAATAACCAAGGCAAAACCAAGCTAATGGCTAACAGTTTGCCATTACAGGGAGTTTAGACAGAACCCTTGAATTAGATAATATGTATGAAGGGTCATCAAAGTATTCATGGAAAAATTCTATGATTTTTAATTCCATTTTTCCATGAAGGGTTTGAAGCCATCTCGAATATATTTTATATTTACATGTTTATTTTGAAGGTTGAGCCATACTATAGCACTGTAGGGACAGCATCGGACTGCCAACCACAAGGTCAGCATTTCAAACCCATCAGCTTCTCTTAAAAACCCTAGGCAAACTTGCTATGAGTCAGAATTCACTCAACAGCACACAACAACAAAATTGTGATGGTTAATGTTATATTTAAACTTGATTAAGCTATAAATCTTGGTGGTTTGACAGATACTGTTTATTGCCTCCCATTGTGTAATCTGATATGAGAGCAGTCAATCAATTGAAAGAGGGGTTTCTTTGTAATTGTGACCTACTTCAAGACCATTGTTATTAAGATCAGTAGAGTCACTTCTGACTCACAGCCACCCTTTATAGGGTTTTTGAGGAGCAGCTGGTGAGTCTGAACTGTCGACATTGTGGTTCAAACTTGCAATCCAGTGTCCATTTTACAGTGCCACCCCAGAACTCCAGGATAGAATAATGAATATTCTGACAAAGCTCAGCCTTTCTCAATCCTGCAGTCATCTTGTCATCCTCTGGCTTTTGGTTCTTGGGATATGAAAAGCCATCAGCCAGCCACCTGATCTGCAGATTTTGTGATCACTAGCCCCTGCAATCACATGAGTCAAGAGAAGCTTCTAGCATGCTGACTGATCCATGTTTTTGAAACTTGCCAACCTCCACAATTACATCAGTCATTTCCTTGAATTGGGAAAAGCACTAGACCACAAGGTCAATTTGAACCACAAGGTCGGCAGTTCAAATTCACTAACCACTCCTTGGAAATCTTATATAGAGTCATTTTGAGTTGGAACCACTTCGACAACACTTAACAACAACAATAACTACATATATATTAATATATGGACTTCATTGGTTTTACTCATATAAAGAGCCCACCCTAAAACAGTTGGCACTGAAAGTGTTTCTAAAGGAATAAAATCTTAAGGATGAGTTTTCAAAATTGTCTTGCAAGTTCAGCTAGACTTAATGGTATTAATGACTAATTACAGTAGAGTCTTCAAGCACTGCTAATCCCTGATGAGATGTACCAGTAAAAATATGGAAAAATTACCATTGGACCAATATTTGTGAGAAACAAGGCTCTGGGTAATTGTGTATCTGATACTTTTCAGCGGTTCAGTCAAACTGAGAAGTATAGGAAGCCTGGTTATTCACTAGACAAAGTGGTAAAAGAAAGGGATGAGCTCAGGGCTTCAGAATTAGAGCTCAGTCAACACATAAAAGACCTGGGAGTTGCCATTGAAAGAAAACCATATAACTTGTCATAACAGAACATCAAATCCAGAATAGTATACAAACAGTAGCTGAATTACAATACCAATTAAATTCCTAACCTCAAACAGTACCTGAAGTTAAAGTAAGGGCTCTGATTGGGAAGAAATGGAAACTGGAGACTGGGGTAGGGACACACAGGCAGATGCATCGGGAAGCTGGGTAAATTGAATCCCCAAACTCTGTTGAAATACTCCTGCCAACAGAACCAACCTTTCACTCCTCTCTGAAGAGATTACTGCAGCTGTGTCTGAGGATTCTTTGTCTGAAACATTGCCCAGGGCATCACCTAGACTACTGCATGTGACATTATCTGAGGGAGATACCTTACAAAACATTGCTGAAACTCCCTACATGAGACCTACCTCCAATACCTATTTTGCTACTAGACCTATCATTGTTAAGTGCCATCAAGTCTTGGCCAAGTCATAGCGACCCTGTACAGGGTTTCTGAGGAGCAGCTGGTGGGTTTGATATGCTGATCTTGTGTTTCAAATCAACCTTGCAGTCCAGTGTTTATCCTATAGTGCCTATAACTAGATTTAAGTCTCGGCAAGCTCCAAGAAGTCAGTAAGTACAAAGTGTGACCCATGAAGAGGTATACTACACTCTAAAAGAACCCTTTGATTTTTCTAATATACACAAACAGAAACCTGGGGAATATGTCTGGAATAGTTATTAAGGGTATAGGATAATGGTACAAGGAACATAAAGTTGGGTAGGTCTTTATTGATATGAGCCTACTAGGAACAGATTCTCAATTCAGTATTTCAGCTTGAGATGTTAGAAAAGGATCTAAGATTTTAGTTTGTTGCTTGACTAAAGCAATGTTGTTGTTAAGTGTCATTGAGTCTGTTTGGACTCATAGCCACCCTGTGTAGAGTTCCCGTGGAACAGCTGGTAGGTTTGAACTGCTGACCTGTGGTTCGTAGTCCGGTGCTGCTGCACAGCACCACACCAGAATTTTCTATACTAAATCACATTAAGATGCCAGAATTGCATTGGCATACTAGAGAAGAAGATGTCCAAAGACTTAGGGAAACTAATGTGTTGGCGTAGATTTAGGTTGGACCCACAGACCCACATGAGCAGTGCCCAGAGGACACATCATCTTTCACCACAATGATGTAGTTGCTTTGTTGCTAAGTGCCACTGAGTCGGTTCTGACTCACTCATAGTGACCCTGTATAGGGTTTCTGAAGAGTGGCTGGTTGGTGTGAACCACTGACCTTGTAGATTGCAGTCCTGTACTTATCCTGCAGTGCCACACCAGGACTCAAATCAGTAAAGGGAGTCCAGCAGCCTGGAAGACTGCTGGGATTGCTGTTTTGTTTCAGCCAGATTTGGAAACTCTAAAAACTGAATTTAGATCTCTAAGAAGCTCTGGTAGCATAGTGGTTACGAATCGGGCTGTGAACCGCAAGGTCAGCAGTTCAAAACTACCAGTTGTTCCGCGGGAGAAAGATGAGACTTTCTACTCCCATAAAGATTTACACCCTCGGAAACCCTATACAGGGTCGCTATGGGTCAGAACTGACTCCACAGCACTTAACAACAACAACAAATACAGTGGAGCTGATTGCACTACAGGATGGCCAGAACCAAGTAGCAGCACTTCATCTTCAAGGACAAAGTGGACACAGTTACCATAATGGGCAGCAGAGTTAAAGGAGCAATCAGAATAGTCTGACTCACATGGCCTTCTGACATTAGATACCTAGTCATGGTTTCTTTAGGAGTGAAACAGATAGGAAACCTACCTCACTTTTGCTTGATATGTACAAGTGAACTAATACTAGGTCAAGTGAATGGCATACTAACTTGAATTATTAGAATAGAGTCAAGGTCCCTCAATCAATTCCCACATGTGACTCAAATTACAAACCCACAACCCCTTGAATTAAGGGGAGGCCAGTCCCCCTTGAGGAAGAACCCCACTACACTTGCAAAAATTTATACTGTTCATCTTTCTCCCAACCTTCACCAAAGTTATATACAGCCTTTTATGAGAGTTATTATTCTTTGGGGAAAAGGAAATGACCAGACATTTCTGGAATTACTGACATTGGCTCTGAACTAACACTAATTATAAGAGACCCAAAACAGCACTGTGGTCCACCAATCAGAGTTGTTGTTGTGGTTGGTTATGTGCCGTGGAGTTGGTTCTGACTCATAGCGTTTCTGAGGCTGTCAATCTTTACGGGAGCAGAAAGCCTCATCTTTCTCCTGCAGAACAGCTGGTAGTTTCGAGCTGCTGACTCTGAGGTTAGCAGCCCAATTCGTAACCACTATACTACCAGAGCTCCTTACCAATCAGAGTGGGTACATATAAACTTCAAGTTATCAATGGAGTCTTAGCTCAGATCCATCCAGGAGGTTCCTGAACCCCTCCTGTAAGGATTTCTCCAGTACCAGAATGCATAATGGTAATAGACATATTCCTCACATTGGATCCCTGATATGTGGAATAGGTGTATTTGGAAACATAGTGGCTCTAGAGAGGATAAGCACTGGATTATGAACCAAAAGGTCAGTGATTTGAGCCCGCTGCTCTACAGAAGAAAGGTGAAGCTATATGACCTGAAAAGATTTACAGCCTTGGGAACCCTATATGGGGTTGCTATGAGTTAGAACTGACTCAACAGCAATTAACAACAACAACAACATTGTATTAAAAGGCAAGTAAAATTCATTTGAACTGGCTTTACCTAGGAAAATAGTAAACCAAAAGTAATCTTGGATTCCTGAATGGATTACAGAGATAAATGCTATCATCAAGGACTTGAAGGATAAACATGGTGATTCCCACCACATTCCCACACAGCTTGTGTATTTGGTCAGTGTCAAACAGAGATGGATCTTGAAGAATAACAGTGGATTATTGTAAGCCTAGCTAGTTAGTGGCTCCAATTGCAGCTACTCTTCCATATATGATTTCATCGACTGAGCAAAATAATACTTCCCTAGTTACCTGAGTTGCTGTGATTCTGAAAGCTATGCCACCAGTATTTTAAATATCAGCAGGGTCACTCATGGTGGACAGGTTTCAGATGAACTTCCAGACAAAGACAGACTAGGAAGAAAGAATGACGAACTACTTCCGAATATTTAGTCACTGAAAACCTTATGAATAGCAGAGACACATTGTCAGATATAGTGCCGGAAAATGAGCCCCTCAGGTTGGAAGGCACTCAAAATGCAACTGGGGAAGAGCAGCCTCCTCAAAGTAGAGTTCACCGTGATAAAGCAAATGGAGTAAAGCTTGTGGGAGAAAAGCCCACAGGACTTCATTTGCTGATGTGGCACAACCCAAAATGAAGAGAAACAGCTGTAGACATCCACTAAAAATCGGAACATAGAATGTACAAAGTATGAATCTGGGAAGATTGAAAGTTGTCAAAAACGAAATGGAACACATAAACATCAATATCTTAGGCATTAGTGAGCTGAAATGGACTGGTATTGGCCATTTTGAATCTAATGACCACATGGTTTACTATGCCTGGAATGACAAATTGAAGCGAAATGGTGTTGCGTTCATCTTCAAAAATAACACATTCAGAGCAGTCATGAGGTACAATGCTGTCTGGGATAGGATAATATCCATGCAACTACAGGGAAGACCAGTTAATATCACAATTATTCAAATTTACGCACCAACCACTAAAGCCAGTGAGGAT
>NW_006408579.1:14961730-14963285 GCF_000296735.1 Chrysochloris asiatica
TATCTAAAATTTATAGAAATCTGTAACACTTCTGCAAGAAAAAGACAAACAACCCAATTTAAAAATGGACACAGAACATGAACAGACACCTCAGCAAGGAAAACATCCAGTCAGTCAATAAACATATGAAGAAGTGCTCGTGATCATTTGCCATTTGTTGTTGTTGTTGTTAAGTGCCATAGAGTCATAGCAATGAGATATCATTTCACACCACCATTAAAAGCGAAGTTAAAAAAAACAAAACAAAACAAAAAACAATAACAAATGCTGACAAGGATGTGGAGAGATTAGGATCCACCTATGTTGCTGGTGTGTTTGTAAAATGGTTCAATCACTCTGGAGAATGGTATGGCCCTTCCTCAAAGAGTTGGACATGGAAATACTGTATGACCCAACAATCCCTCTACTTGGTATATATCCACAAGAAATACAAGCCAGGAAACAAATAGATATATGCACACTGATGTTCATCACAGCATTATTCACAACAGCAACAAGATGGAGACAGCCTAAGTGCCCAGCAATGGAAGAATGAATAAACAAACTTTCGTACATACACACAAATGAAAAATAATGATGAATTTGGAAAATGCTTCATAATTTGGAATAACCTGGAGAACATTATGCAAGAGTGGAATTAGTCAATCACAAAAGGTCAAATATTGTATGAGACCATTATGTAAAAGCTTACAAAAATGTTTCCAGACAAAAATAAACATTCTTTGTTGTTTACCAGGAGTAGGAAGGAGGGGAGAGTAATTCAGTGGCTAAAGGAAAGACACATGTTAGCTCAGGTAACAGGAGGGCAATACACAAGATGGGAGGGCAATATATAAGAATATGGAGGGTGTCCGAAAAATAATGAAGACTGGTGAAGACACCAGGAGGCATGCATGGGCTAAAGAAGATAGATGTAAATACTGATATATATATAACATTGAAACAATAGTGTTTGGTGCATAAATACATGGATTGAGACATAGGGGGAAGGAGTTAGTGAGGAAGAGTGTGTTATATATATTTATATTGTGCACAAATATAAAGAGTTTGAAAAAGGATATTTGTACATAGTAGATCATACAGTGGACAAAATGATGGAAATTTCCTAGATATTATCCAGCATCCTAAGGCAATGATTTTATGGACCTAGGGGCTCAGAACCATAGTCTCAGAGGATACCACAGTAAATTGGCATAATATAGTCCACAAAGATAATGTTCTACATTCTGCTTGGGTGTCAGTTATCTTGAAAGCAGCTAAGCTGCTATCTAAGGTACAGCTATCAATATCTCCATGTTGAGAAGAAAAAAGAGTGGTAAAGATTGAAGAGGCTTGGAATCAGTTAATCCAATAGACTAATGGAACACGTGAACACCAGTCTCCATGACTCTGAGACCAGAAGGACTAGATGGTGTCTGGCTACCACTGCCAACTATTCTGCTAGATGACATAAAAAAGTCCCAGATATTCCTGATAAAAACACTCAACAAAATAGGAATTGAAGGGAAATTCCTCAACATAATTAAAAGCATATGTACAAAACCAACAGCCTACA
>NW_006408579.1:14968935-14973055 GCF_000296735.1 Chrysochloris asiatica
ATGGGCTGCCAAAAGAACCAATAGATCCATTTTGGAAGAAGTGCAGCCAGAGTGCTCCTTGGAGGCCAAGATGGCCAAACTTTGTCTCTCATACTGCAGACATATTGTCAGGAGGGACCAGTCGCTGGAGAAGGATATTATGTTTGGTAAGGTGGAGGGTCAAAAAAAAGAGGAAGACCCCCAACAAGATAGATTAGCCAAGTGGCAGCATCAATGGACTCAAGTGTGGCAACAGTAATGAGGTTGGTCCAGGATCGGGCTGTGTTTCATTCTGCTGTACATAAGGTTGCTATGGGTCAATACTGACTCGTTGGCACTTGACAACAACAACAACAACATAGTGGTTACAAGTTGAGTTGCTAATCTCATGATGAGTAGTTCTAGACTACCAACTGTCTGCAGAAGAAATAAGAGGCCTTCTGCTCCAGTAAATATTTTTTTGTTGTTTTTGTTAAGTACCATGGAGTCAATTCCGACTCAAAGTAGCCCTGCACAGGGTTTCCAAGGCTGTTAATCTTTACAGGAGCAGAACGCATCATCTTTCTCCCACGGAGCGGCTGGTAGTTTCGAACTGCTGACCTTAAGGTTCACAGCCCGATTCATAACCACTACGTTACCAGAGCTCAGCCTCAGAAAATCTATACAAGGTTGCCACGAGTCGAAACTGACTTCATGGCACAAAATCACCACCATCATCACAATCCTGGTGTAGAACTGTAGAATAATCACTAGACCAAAATGTTAGCTAGCTTGAACCGTAACGTCAACAGTTCAAATCCACCAGTTGCTCTTCGGAAACCCTAAACAGGGTTGTTATGAATGGGAAAAGACTCAATAACACTTAACATACATACTTTGAATCAGAACCAAGTAGATGGCACTAACAACAGCATAAAAACTGATGATTTTGTGCCATGGAGTCAATTCCAACTCATAGTGACCTTGCACAGCCTTTCTGGGGCATTACCAGAGCAGAAATCCTCATCTTTCTCCCGCAGAGCAGCTGTTAGATTTGAACTGTTGGCTTTGCAGTTAGTAACCCAATTTATAACCCAGTAGGCTACCAGAGCTTCTGAACATTAGCCATTGTTGTTACATGCTGATGAATAGGTTCTGACTCATAGCAACGATATATAGGGTTCCCCTCAGGACAGCAGGTGAATTTGAACTGCTGACTTTGTCATTCAAACCAACCTTTTGGTCCAGTGTTTATCTTACACTGCCACACCAGAACTCCAACATTAGCCACTGTTGTTGTTTGTAAGTGCCGTTGAGTCAGTTCTGACACATAACAACCCTTTGTAGGGTTTCCAAGGAGCACCTGATGACCTTGAACTTGTGGTTCAAACCAATCTTGCAGTCCAGTGCATTAACCCACAGCACCACACCAGGACTCCATTGTTATTGTTGTTAGGTTCCATCGAGTCAGTACTGACCCATAGCAACCTTATGCACAGGAGAACAAAACACTGCCCGATCCTGGGCCAACCTCACTACTTGAGATCGTCAATGCTGCCACTTTGCCAATCCATCTCTTTGGGGGTCTTCCTTTTTTTCTCTAACCCTCCAACTTACCAAACATGATATCCTTCTCCAGTGACTGGTCCCTCCCGACAATATGTCCTAAGTATGAGAGACGTTGTTTGGCCATCTTGGCTTCCAAGGAGCACTCTGGCTGCACTTCCATTAAAGGGACCCAAATCAGGATAACAATGAAATGCCATCATCTCATCCTAGCATTAATAGCAAAGTTCAAAAAAGCAGAAAACAAAAAATGCTAGTGAGGATGTGGAGATATTAGGACCCCCATACTGATGGTGAGACTGGTGGTGGGACTGTAAAAATATGCAAACACTTTGGAAGATGGTATGGCACTTACTTAAAAAGTTGGAAAAGAAATACCATATGACCCAGCCATCCCTCTTCTTGGTATATATCCTAAAGAGATAAGAGCTGTAACACATATATTGTTGCTGTCATTGTTAAGTGCCATAGAGTCAGTTTTTACACATAGTGACCCAGATTAGGGTTTTTGAGACTAAATCTTTATAGGAACAGAAGTCCTTGTATTTCTCCCATGGAGAAGTTGGTTGGGCTAGAATTCCTGACCTTGTGGTTCTCAGCCCATAGTCACCCTTCAGGTCTGAAATTAATTCACTCCCATGGCTCAATTTTTTAACCAGCAATAGGTAGATCTGTTAGGGGAACAACAACACTAGGGAGGTACACATATCTTAGAATAATTGACCACTGAGATCAAAAGGTCAGCATTTACCCAAGTATAAACCTGTAGCATAGTGGTTATGAATCGGGCTGTGAACTTTAAGGTCAGTGGTTCGAAACTACCAGCCGCTCTGCGGGAGAAAGATGAGGCTGTCTACTCCCGTAAAGATTTACACCCTCGGAAACCCTGTACAGGGTCGCTATGGGTCGGAACCGACTCGATGGCACTTAACAACAACAAAGTTGAAAAAGGTTAGGAAGGAGGAAGGAATGGGAACACAGGGAATGAGTGGGATAAATGAAGTTACATTGTGGGGTTGAACATCAATTTTCTGAAATAATATGTGCATGAGTTATTGAATGGGGAGGCAAGGGGAAATTTTAGGATACTAATCTTTTACTCCTCGTGTGGTATCAAACCAAAATTGTTTTAAAAATAAAGTCTTTTTAAAAATCAATTGAACTTCTATCTTCAATAAACAAATAGAAAGTTAATATTGTAACATACCATTTGTCATAGTGCACACCACTCCAAATAAAAATAAAGAAAAGTCTGGAAATAAAAATCTATTGAAATGTGTGCAAGACCTCTGTTAAGATCTAAATATAGGAAGTCCTGGTTTGGCACTGTGGGCTAATGCGTCAGACTACAAAGTCATTTGAACTACAAGTTTGGTGGTTCAAGCTCACCAGCTGCTCCTTGGAAACCCTATACAGGATCGCTATGGGTTGGAATTGACTCAATAGCACTTAACAACAACAACGACTCAACAGTACTTAACAACAATTGAAATGTGTGCAAGACCTCTGTTAAAATCTAAATACTAGATTTGAATAAATGGAAAGATCTTGCTGTAATAGTTGTCATAGACTGAATTGTATTTCTCCAAAATATGTACCAACTAGACAGGACCAAGATTCTCAATGGTTAGGCAGTTTATCCCTAATGATATAATCATCCTTTCGTGATGTGACCTAATGTGATCAGCCCTGATCACATGTAATTATCCTGTTGTTAAGTGTAGTCCAGTCGGTTCTCACTCATAACAACCCTTATAGAGTTTCCGAGGAGCAGCTGGTGAGTTTGAATCGCTGACCTTGTGGTTCAACCAAATCTTGAGGTCCAGTGCATGATTCCCCCCAGGACTCCTCACTTATATGAAGTTAAGAAGCCATATGTACTCTACAGAATTAGGTTGTGTTTTGAGTCAATCTAGTTTGAGATATAAAAGAAATAGATTAAACAGGCAAGCAGAGCTCAGGGGGACCTAGTGCCATCAAGAAACAAGAGCCAGGGGTAGAGTGCATCCTTTGAACCTGCAGTCCCTGCACTGTGAAGCTCCTAGATCTACGGCAAGACAGGTGCAAAGACCCATGGAGGTCTCCATAGAATGGCAGGGCTACAGAAGCAGAAAGAAGACAAGAGAATTTTGGCAGGGCGGACAAAGAGAGAAAGCCTTTCCTTAGAGCTGGCACCCTGAATTTGGACTTCTAGCCTCCTAAAATGTGAGAGAGCAAATACCTGTTTGTTAAATTGGTATCTCTGTTGTAGAAGCACTAGAGAACTGAGATAGCAATAAAAAAAATCTAAACATGTCATTTCTCTCCCAGCTAATTTTTAGACTCTGTGCAATTTTAATTAAACAAATTGTTTCATTTTTTTAATTTTTGCAAATTGACAAGCTGGTTCTAAATTTTATGAGAAATGAAAAGGATATATATATATATACACACACATATATATACACACACATATATACACACACATATATATACACACATACATATATACACACACATATACATATATATACACACACATATACATATATATACACACATATACATATATATACACACATATACATATACATATATATACACACATATACATATA
>NW_006408579.1:14973300-14986146 GCF_000296735.1 Chrysochloris asiatica
ACACACACACACACATATACATAGAGAGAGAGAAAAGAGTCCTGGTGTGGTGCTGCAAGTTAATGTGCTGGACTGAAAGGTCAGTTTGAACCATAAGGCTGGCAGTTCAAGCTCACCAGCCACTCCTCGAAAACGTCTCTATTGGGTCACTATGAGTTAAAACCTACTCAATGGCACTTAACAGAAACAATATATATATTGTAGATTCCAACTCATAGTGACCCTGTAGAGGGTTTCTGAGGAGCAGCTGGTAGGTTTGAACTACTAACCTTTTGGTTTGCAGTCTAGTGTTGAGCCTATAGAACCACATCAAGAGTATGTATACATATAACCAAGACAGTAAATAGAAGACTTACTACCCAGAATTAAAGCTAATGTAACATAATGTAATATTGATTAATGGATAAGAAAATAGACAAATCCAACAGAATAAAGAGTCTGAGACAGACTCAAAAATATAATGCTATCTGATATATACGACAAATGGAACAGACACAGTGTCTTTGGGAAAAGGATATATTTCAAATAAAACATGATGGATCAACTGGTTATCCAAAAGGAAAAAGTATATATTGATCTCCACCTAAGACATAATAACAGCAACCTAAGATGAAACAAAAATAGAAATAGAGTTCTTTTTCTAATTAAATCTTTTTCACCACCTAGAAGAGTCTCAAACAAGTCAAATTCAAAATTAAAAGGCAAGAACAGTCCAGGAACCAATTCACAGGAAACAGTATAGAAAACACATTGAAATCATTTTCCAAGAGCTCAATTGCCTCCATGTGGTCCATGATCTCTAATTTGAGATGCTGGGACACACTTTAGAAACTGGGCCCAACAGCGCAAGTTTAACAAACTCAAATTTTATTCTTTGTTTTGTAAGTCATGGTCCCAATTCTGCTAAAATTCAACTGCTTGCTAAATCCCTACAACTTGGAGTTCTGCATGCATAGCATGTAGGTCCTAGCACAATGCCCTGTTCACTTAACTCTGAAGAAGTAAATAGTTTTTTTTTTCTGGTGATCTATTTGTCATAGATTTCCAGATTCAGCTTTATGCACCTGAGATAAAAATAAAATAAAATAAATTACCTGATCCTTGTACCCAGATGTAAAGTATGAATAGCTGGAGAACATAGTGTAGTGAAAGACTTGTGGAATCTAAGAACAACATCTCCATAACATTGGGAGCACTTACTTCTTTGTGGAACTGGACTGAATTCCCACAGCACCCCCACTCACCCTCCCCCACAAACTGTTACTGATTAACTAATGTCAGTTGCTTCTTTAGCAACCCAACTTCTAGATACGTTTTGATACTTAGGTCTATTAAGAGATTTTTCATAAATCTCTCTCTCTCTCTTTCTATAGCTGTTGCATGATGATACAGAGGCTCTGAAAAATTACCTGCTGGCTTGCAAAAATAAATGAATAATGAGCTCTTCTTTTGAGTGTGGTAACACCACTATTTTAAATACAGAGAAAGTATTCATTGTCTTGTTGTTAGATGCCACGGAGTCAGTTCTGACTCATAGCAACCCTATGCACAACAGAATGAAGCAGAAACGTTGTCATCCTCACAGTTGTTATGTTTCAGCCCATTGTTGTAGCTGCTGTGTAAATTCATGTCATTGAGGATCTTACATTTTTCAATGACCTTCTGTTTACCAAACACGATGTCCTTTTATAGGGTTTGGTTTCTCTTGCTAGCATATTTAAAGTACATGAGACTAAGTCTCACTCTTCTCCATTCTAAGGAGCATTCTGGCTTTACTTCCAACACAGATTTGTTTGTTCTTCTGTGGGTTCATAGTATTTTCAATATTCTTCACTAACATTGTAATTCAAATGCATTAGTTCTTCTCTGGCCTTCCTTATTTATTTTCCATTTTTCACATGGCTATGAGGTGCATGAAAATACCATGATTTGAGTCAGGTTTACATTGTTGTTATTGTTAAGTGCCATTGAGTCAGTTCTGATTCATAGAGACTCTGAATAGGGTTTCCAAGGAGCATCTGGTGAATTTGAAGTGCCCATCTGGTGGTCAAGTGTTTATCCTAGAGCCATTTGAATCTCAAGGTCAGTTAAACTCCTTAGCCACTTCTTGGAAACCACATGAACCTATGCGTCAGAACACACTCAAAAGCACATAACAAGCTTCCTTAAATATGTAGTCCCCTACCTTTCTCTCAAACCAGATGGTGCTGCCTCAGTGACATACACAATCTCTTGAACAACTCATACTATTGTATAAAACCCTATGTATATAGAAAAGTGGAATTTGTCAGAATCTGCTAAGACAGTGCCTCATGTGTGCAAACTTTCCATTCATTTTCAAAAAAGTTTATTTCCATTAACAAATAATCAACAACTCCTGCTATTCTAAATACTGCACTACTTACTGATCACTGTTTGTTTACATACAAGCAGACTACTTGACCACCACCCATCTGTCAGTTTGTTGTACTGTGGTGTCTTGCTTTTTGTTCCAATGCTGGAAGCAAAAGTACCATATTTCAAATACCAGCAGGGGTCACACATAGTGGAGTATGTTAGTGGAGCTTCCAGACTAAAACTAGGAAGAAGGAAGAGGTGGTCCACTTCTGAAAAATTTGCCACTGAAAGCCATATAAACAGCAAGGTAATATTGTAACTTAGTCACAGAAGATGCGTCTTTCATGTTGGTGGCTGTGTGCTATGGAGTAGGTAAGGACTCATAGCGACCTTGTACAGGGCTTCCGAGGCCATAAATCTTCATGGGAGCAGAACGCCTCATCTTTCTCCCACAGAACAGCTGGTAGTTTCATTGTGTTTTCTATACTGTTTCCTGTGAATTTGTTCCTGGACTGTTCTTGCCTTTTAATTTTAAATTTGACTTGTTTGAGACTCTTCTTGGTGGTGAAAAAGATTTAATTAGAAAAAGAACTCTATTTCTATTTTTGTCTCATCTTAGGTTGCTGTTATTATCAGGTAGTTTGCGGTTCGGAGCCCAATTCGTAACCACTACACTAGAAGGCACTAAAAATATGACTGGAAGATATGTTTATAATCCCTATATTTTCATCTAAAAATTAAAGACAATAGACAATCTCAACTTCCATTTCATTGTATTATGTGCACTTCATCCTTTTCCATGATGTATGCTAACCTGACCAATCCCTAAAGTGCCTGTTAATTTTATCAATAAAGTATATTATTGCTTTATAACTAAAGGTTATAAATGCTTACCTTCTGATCAGATTAGATTAGATTACTTCTCTTTGTCGGGTTTCCTTTTTAGTTCCCCATTCTGCACATCCTTTGTATAGGAATCAAAATAGCCTCACAAAGGTTTCTGGTGTGGAAGAAAGTGAAAAGACAGTTAGAGATGATGCATGTCAAATAAGTATCTAGATTTCAAATTCTCTACAAAAAAAAAGTTATGGTGAGGTTACAAAAACAAAATATTGGCTTTATGATAATATCACCAGTGTAATGGTTATGAGTTCCACTGCTATCCTAAGGTCAGCAATTGGAAACTACTAGCTGTTCTGTGGGAGAAAGATGAGGTTTTCTGCTCCTTTAAAGATTTACAGCCTCGGAAACCCTGTACAGGGTTGCTGTGAGTAGAAAGGGACTCCACTGCACACATCCACCACCAATCTAAGTAAAATGTTCTGACAGTAAAATACTTAGAAAAAGAAGTGAATATATATATTTTCCCCAATTGAGTTATTCCTGTTTATGAAGCCACAGAGTTATTCCTGTTTATGAAGACCCCATGTGGTGTAGAGTAGAACCGTACTCCACAGGGTTTTCAAGTCTTTCAGAAACAGATTTCTAGGCATTTCTTCAGAGGAGCCTCTAGGTGGGTTCAAACCACCAAACTTTTAGTTACTAGACAAGTATTTTCCCCTTCACACCACCCAGGGACTCCTGAATATGTCATTGTTGTTGTTGGTGGTGGTGGTAAGTGCTGTCAGTCGGTTCCGACTCATAGCGAACCTTTATACGGTTTTTCAGGCCACCTGGTGAGCTTGAACTGCCAACCTTGTGGTTAGCAGTCCATTGCTGATCCTATAGTGCCATATCAAGACTCTAAATATATCATTGTTGTTGTTGTTGTTTTAGTGCCATCGAGTCAGTTCCAACCCATAGCGACCCTGTATAGGGTTTCCGACGATTGGCTGGTGAACTTGAACCACCGACCTTGTGGTTCAAATGACTTTGCAGTCCAGCGCATTAACCCACAGCGCCACACCAGAACTCTTACTATTTCCCTACATACACAAAACCAAACCCACTGCCAAAGAGTTGATTCTAATTCTTAGCAATCCTATATAGGGTTTCCAAGACTGTAAATAAATCTTTACCAGAACAGACAGCCTCATCTTTGTCCTCCACAGCCGCTGATGGTTTGAAACGCTGACCTTGTGGTTAGCAGCCAAAACCTAACCCCCACGCCACAAGGGCTCCTTTATCAATACCCTGAAAACGACTCGTGCCTGATTTGATTTCATTCTGCTGTATACCCAGAATAGCCGTTTTTGCCCCTGCGCCGCCTCCCCCTGCCCCAGCCAGCAATCTGCATGCTCAATATCTTATACCACCCTATCTGGAGACCTGGGTTGCCTCTGTCGGATAAACACTGAAAACTAACTCCTCGGAAACCCTATACACAGGGTTACTATAAGTTAGAACAACCACCACCCTATCTTGGAGTCCCTAGGAGGCACAGATGGTTAAACATACAACTAGTTGAAAGGTTAATGAGTCAAACTCAACCCTAAACCCTGGAAGACAGGTGTGACAATCTGCTTCCCAAAGATCACAGCCTTGAAAACCTTTTGTAGCCATGATATTCTACACGCATGGAGTCTTTCCTTGAACGGCTTCAACTTGACAACTAACATCCACTACCTTATCTTATCCCAAAACTTCACTTTTACTAGCATTCCGGGAAAGCAGTGTCCCTTGGCTTGAATGACACTGTTCCAAAGCTTTAAATTAACATAAGTAATACAATTTCTAAGGAGCTCTGGTAGCATAGTGGTTACGAATCAGGCTGTGAACCGCAAGGTCAGCGGTTTGAAATTACCTGATGTTCCGCGGGAGAAAGATGACGCTTTCTGCTCCTGTAAAGATTTACAGCCTCAGAAACCCTGTACAGGGTCTCTATGAGTCGGAACTGACTCCACGGCACACAACAACAATACAATTTTTGGAGGTTTCTTTTACACTTTTTATTTTAACACTTCAAAAGCTGCCGTAAGTATACAGAAGTAGTAAGTCCTATATAGCACGTTGTAGGACTATAGTTCATCAGCCAATCAAGTCAGGAGTTACGAAGTTGAAGCCAATGGGTGCAGACCAGGGGCAGAGCACGTTGCAAGTAACGGTCTTCGAGGTTGCAGTTAGTCTTGACTGTTGTCAAGTGAATGGACTAGCTGGGCTCCACTTCTCATATAGTGGAGACTTCTTGAGACTTTGTTTGGTGAGCCCTCCTCTGGTGGCCTTTCGGGAAGTTGGCGGTCTTTACTAATACCTCTCCCCAAGCCTGCCTCTTTGAGTAAAAAATGCCCCCACAATATTTCAGCTACAGATTCAGCCATTTCCTCTGGGATTTTCCACCTTTCTTATGGCAATCAATTAAGGATTTCCCCAAAGACTGAACTGACTCTTAATTTGAACTGCTCCTTAGCCCCTGAGCCTCTCCACTGTTATTGAATGCCCTCTAATCTATGAACGGCCTATGATGACCTCTTGTATGTCAGAATAAAATTGTGCTCCGTTGAGTTTTCAAAGCTGTGCTTTTTGAATCTGGGTCTCTGAATGAGTGTAAATCATTCAGCTATTTATAGAGCACTTAACCCTCTGTGCTACACAATGACCTATCTGCCCCTTTTATCAACTTTTCCCAAATAATGCATATGGCGTATATTGTGTTTGGGTTAATGAGGCACTGAAAAGTAAAGCCCCAGAGGAAAGCACACTGATGCTGTGAATCTCCTCAGGTGTCTGGAGGAAAGCCTCACTTGGAGTGAAGAGGTGTTAGGAGAGCAGTAGACCATCCACCAACCTTCACCTTCATAATCAGTGAGTAAGACCACTGCCACAATGTGTGATAGGAGAGTTCATTGAGGAGACAACCCAGCCTTAGGTTTTTTTTTACATGTAATAAACCACGTAGCATAAAAGATTCCATCACATTCCTTCTTTTGGACACATTTGTTACCTAATTTCTTCAAAATGCAGCAATTAAAAGAGGAAAAAAAAAAAAAAAAAAAAAAGATGTTCTCACTTTCAGGGACAGACTGGATGAATGTATGTGACTTACTTTCTGGCATCAAGAATTTTTCAAGGTTGACTGACTATTGAGGATAAATGTACATGTCATTTGTGAGAAGGCAGTCTTTACCTCTGCATACAATGGGAACTGAAGTCTTAGCTAGTTTACTAATGAATTAATTAACTTAGAGAACCTATGTGATAATTTAAAAATAAGCCAATATTCTTTTCCTTAATGCGACATAACTATCCAAAGCTTTCAGAAGTCAATTTAAGGTGAAGAATTTTGACTGTGTTGAAAATGGTTTATTTTTACTGCTACTTCTTTACCTACACCTTTTAAATATTGTTGTTGTAGTTGTTAAGTGTTGTCGAGTCAGTTCGACCCATAGCGACCCTGTATAGGGTTTCCAAAGAGCAGCCAAATGAACTTGAACCACCGGCCTTGCGGTTCAAACCAACTTTGCAGTCTAGTGCATTAACCCATAGAGCCACACCAGGATTTCTTTTAAATATTAAGCTAGATTAATATTAGTATGTGCACTACCTCATTTATCTCCTGGTGGGTTTAAGTACAACATATAAACCACTGTGCCACCAGGCTCCTTACTAGACTTTTCAATTCTGCTAAGGTCTGACAGCATGTAGACACATGTAACCATGATGCAGAAAATATTTTTCTTTATTTCAAGTCCGTATGTTCCAGTATTCTTAGTGATGGAGTAACAATGGGACAAGTTAAAAAAGAGGTGGTGGCATTGATAATATTTTCCCTGAAATTTTGATGTTCACTAAGAGAAATTATTATCACCAGTCAATTAAAATGTTCTTTCTTGATGGAAGGGACTTCATACAGAGCAGAGCTTCTCAACCATGGCTGCTTATAAGAGTCACTGGAAGTTTTTTAAAATTTCCAATTCCCACACTGCATCAGACCAATTAAAGTCTCTGTAGGAGGCACCCAGACATCAATAATTTTTTATTGCACCAAGTCAAGGTTAAGACTATCTATCTTAAAGGCATCACTTAACTTGCTCTGCTCTATAACTTTTATTAGTATCAAGATCCCAAGTTCTTGATGTATTAAAGGAAGTTTAAGGGATTTATAATCTCTCAGCTCTGCAGAATAAACATTGGACTGCTTACCTCAAGGTTGGTGATTAAAACTCACCAAGCACTCCTTGGAAACCCTATACAGGATTGCTGTGAGTTGGAACCGACTCAATGTCACTTAACAGCAACAACAGCAGAGGAGAATAAAAAATATCCTTTGTCATCTGAGGTCGGGTCTGACACTCACAGTCAGGTCTCACTCTACGCTGCCACAAGCTGGTGAAATCCTCAGAGCTAGGCCATGTTGCTCTCCCATTTGTCATAAGCAATTTCACACAACATTCATGTCTTAGTTACCTAGTCATGCCATAATACCACAAGTGGTGGCTTTAAGAAACAAAATTGTATTTTCTCATTTCAGAAAGCTAGAAGTCTGAATACAGGACATGACTCTCAGAGGAGGCCCTTCCTTGTCCATTTCAGCTTCTAGTACTAACAGCCACTGGATAAGTTCATTCCAACACATGGTGATACTATATGCCACAGAACAAAACTACTCTATAGTAATCTGTTGGCTGTAATCTTTACAGATGGGGCGATTCTACCTTTCTATCCTTGGTGTGGCATTGTAGGATAAGCGCTGAATAGTGAACCACAAGGTTAGTGATTCAAACCCACAAGTGCTCCTTGGAAACCCTGTACAGGGTCACTATGAGTCAGACTCTACTCAATGGCACTTAAAAAACAACAACATACAGGCTCGTTATGAGTCAGAATAGACTGAATGGCACACAAAAATAATCCTTATAGAAATCCTTGGCTTTCCTGGACTTGTCTTCATGCATTTGTCTTCATCATCTGTTGACTTCTTTCTTTTGTGTGTTTCTGCATATTTTGATCTTTTGTAACTCAGAAATAATTAGGTTTAGGATCCTCCTACACTGGTTTGGTCTGATTAACATAACCAAAGAAACTCTTTATTTTCAAACAGGTTCATATTTATAGGTACAGGGATTAAGGTTTCGGTACATATTTTGGGGATACATAATTCTATAAAAATCAACATCAGACAATAACATTACTCTGAGATCATAATCAAGAGGAAACAAGGTCACCATGTGGCTTATAAAATGCCAAGTATTTCTTCTTTCAACCCAAATGAGTGGCTGTTGTTTCTTTACTCATTGCAGCATTACCATCACTCTAGTCAACTCTCACTATGTTGTTGTTAAGTGCCGTGGAGTCGGTTCCGACCCATAGCCACCCTGAACAGGGTTTCTGAGGCTGTACATTTTTACGGGAGCAGAAAGCCTCATCTTTCTCCCGCAGAACAGCTGGTAGTTTCAAACTGCTGACCTTGTGGTTTGCAGCCCAATTCGTAACCACTATGCTACAGGAGCAACCCTCACTATAGATAAGATTTATTGAAATGCACAATTATATATTTGTTTTGTTTTCTGAGAGTATCCAATGTAGAGTGAACTCCCACTTCCCTAGATCTTCTGCAAAATGACCCAGCCAAAGTCCAGGTCCAACAATAAGTCTTTCTAATATTCTTATTGAGACACTCTTAGTTCCCAGGGAAAGGGGTCTCAATGCAACAAATAATAAATCCAGTGTGGCCTCTGGCTGAACGATATATTAACACCTTTTTCTCACAAAACATAACCTGAGAATCATACAAAGAAGTTGCCTTTGAGACTACAAATTTAATCATGTTGCCTTTGAATTGGGTAGATTACAGAGGCTCCTAAGCTTGATTGTTGTTGTTGTTGTTAAGTGCTGTCGAGTCGGTTCTAACTCATAACAACCCTGTATATGATTTTCAGGGAGCTACTGGTGGGTTTGAACTGCCAATCTTTTGATTAATGTCCATTAATTATCCAACAGCAACACCACATCAGGACTCCTTGGTTTATATTAACATTACCTAGGAAGTCCAGGTTTCACCTCCGTTTGAATTAATCAGAATTTCTGGGGATGGAGTCCAAGTATCAATGTTTTTATCACTTGAGGAGTAATAAAAATTTAAAAAATGGAACAATGGGTGATTTCAAGTAAAAAAAATCAATACAAGGAAAAAGATTACACAGGCTAGAAGATTATACAAATAAGGAACCTGAGGTCAACAAAGTTGAAGTAAATTGCCCAGTGTCAGTTGCCAACAAGCACCAGCCATTGGGCTTTTATGTCCAGACAGTCTGATCAAAGAGTCTGTGCTTTTACCTTGGAGCTAATATGACGCATCTATTACAAATGGCTCTTTTATGCTGGTAATAGATAGTAATGCCAAGTAGAAAACAAGATAAAGTATAATTATGTAAGGATGAGGGTAGGTAACTTTTTTTCCCCTGTTTTTGAAATCTTTGTTTAATATTCATTTCAAATGTGTTCACACGTGTATTTCATTTTTCTCTTCCAATTTTTTGTTTTAGTGATCAGGAAGGAGTATATAAGATTATAGATATCTTTATGTTGGCAACTGAGCAAAGAAACTGAAGGATTATGATAGAAAATTTAATAACTATTTGTGTAGCAAGGCAGACAGATGAGATGTTGTAGTGGACACTAGAAAGTGTTGAGCTACTGCTCTGAGAAACAGAATCGATAAAATCCCCTGCATGAAGTTTAAGGCCCAATGGAAAAATTTCCTTTCCATGGCATTATAGATTAAATCGTGTCTCCCTAAAATATGTGTTGTAAATTCTAACCGCCTCTATACCTGTGATCTCATTTAAAAATATATCTTCCTTGTTATGTTCATGAAACCATAATAAGATAAGGTATGCCTTAAATCAATGTCTTTTGAGATACAAAAGAGTAGATTAAACGAGCAAGCAAGCAGAGATGGGGGTGGGTAAATATAATTGCCAAGGAACAGAGGAACCAAAACTGCAAAGAAACAAAGGCCTTCCCCGAGAGCCTACAGAAAAAGAAAGGCTTCCTTTAGAGCTGACTCTCTGAGTTCGTCCTTCTAGATTCCTAACTGTGAGAAAATAAAGTTTCATTTGTTAAAGACACCCAGTTGTGATATTTCTGTTATTGCTGCACTGGAGAACTAAGACACACGATAAGCAGGTAAGATGAACTGACTGACTCCGGCTGTTATCTATGACTTCAAACCAGACACATTAAGGCCCTCCTCCAAGAAGTAGCAATGAGAAAGAACATTTAACATCTCCCTTGTTTAAGTCATTTTAGTTTTAATATTTGGATTGTGTTCTTGCTTGCTTTATAAATATGTAAATGGAAAATCTGGTGACCCATGAGTGTCCTGAATGAGATAAAAGAAGACTATGATTGAGTATCATGACGGCCAATTAATTTCTGTCTGAATAAAACAATAAAAAAAAAATTCAGACTTTTCCTTCCTGGAACAGCTGCCAGATCATGCTTCCAGAGAGTTAAGCTTTGGGCAAGCCAATCATTTGTTCATCCTCCATCTGAAGAGCTAAGTGACCTGCATGGTCTATGGTCCCAATGACTGATGACTGATTATATAAAGAATTCTTTCAGACAGTTGGATAGATGCAGAGTGGATAATAGCTGAGTAGTGATTGGCATTGTGAATTAACATCGGGTGACACTGAACTGTCTATTTCACTGGGAGTGTTGTTTTCTTACATTGTAATTGAAAGCATCATAGAAAGGGAAAGGAATCCTCTGCTGTCAAATCTAACCCAACTCATGGCAGCCTCATGTGTTGTAGAGTAGACCTGTGTTCCATAGAGTTTTCATGGCTGTGACATTTCAGAAGCAGATTGCCAAGCCTTTTTGCTGAGGAATCTCTGTGTGGGTTCAAACTGCCAACTTTTTGGTTATTAGCTCAGTGCCCAACCATTTCCCTGTGGTGCTGTAGGATAAATACTGGACTGCTAATCTCAAGGTCGGCAATTCAAACCCACCAGCTGCTCCTTGGAAACCCTATAGAGGGTCATTAGGATTTGGAACTGACTCAACAGCACTTAGCAACAATAAGAAGCTACTGCTAGAAATAAAGGGGACATCTGGGCCTTTTTTTTTTTTTTTTAAAGAAAATCATTAGAAGGCACTAAAATGGAAAATCTTAGGTCCCTTTAATCCTGTTTGAGTTTTGCAGAGAGTTACAAGACACAAATTCAAGACCGATTGTTAGAAGCAACAGGATGGACAATGATATCAATCTGTTAAATATTACCAACATGCACAGAAAACATATTTTAACATTGTTGGAATATTTGAAGAAATGGTTTCTGGTAGATCCTCAAGGCCTTCCTAAAATTATTCCAATATTATCTATGATCTGTATAATTGGAGGTAAGTGTAACTCTCTTTTCATTTTAGATTCTTCTGTTTTTAAGGTTGTATCATAGAAATGCCACTGTATAGACTTAAGGGATGTAGCAACAATATGAAATTAGAAATTTGTTCCTAAATTCATATCTGTTTACAAGATTTCCAATCAAATGAATCCAACAATAATCCACCCCTGAGAAGACACAAGTAAAATCTAATTAGGATGTTCTTCATCTCCCTTGGGTTAAAAGTTTTCACACCTTCTCATTTGCTATGTCACAATTAGATAGAAAATATTGGGATAATTAAGCAGATAAACAAAATTGGGGGAATTTTCTTATGTCAGTTGCTGATAATTATTGTTTGATACATATTGTAGAAGTATATATTCAACTTTTTTTTTTTTCACTCAGACAAATAATTTTCAAAGTAATATATCTTTTGGGTGGTTGACTTAACTTTTTATCCTGCTTCAATTGGGTGTCCAAATAGTATGGTATATCTAACTATTACAAGAAGAAAAAAATGCTGCAGAAAGCATGCACAGTTTTACACTTTCTTTGACCTAATAAAGGATTATATTTCACAGAAAGAAAATTTAATTGAAGGGAAAGCTGTGATATTACACCTTGATAACAATAGTAAGCATTAGCTAAATAGTCATTATAGACTTTGTAGTATATAACAGATAACATGGTGGCCAGGTTTCAACAGAGCTTCCAGACTCAGGTAGACTAGGCAGTCAGCTTTCTGAGGGATGAGCCATTAAAAACTGAATGAATAGCAATGGAGTATTGTCTAATATAGTACCAGAAGATGAACCTCTCAGACTGGAAGGCTCTCAAAATACAACTGGAAAAGTGCTGCCTCCTCAAAGTGAAGTCTTTGGGACCTTCATTTGCTGTTGAGACATGACTCAAAATGAGAAGAAACAGCTGTAAACAACCATTAATAATTAAAGCATTGGATGTATGGAGAATGAATCTTGGAAAATCGGAAGTCATCAAAATGAAATGAAATACATAAAGACCGATACCTAGACATTAGTGACCCTTGACTGGGATTGGCCATTATGAATCCTATAATCATATTATTTACTCTGCTGGGAGTGGCAATTCAAGAGGAAAAGTATTGCATTCATCATCAAAAAAAGCACTTCAGAATAATTGTGAAGGTTGGAAATGTAAAGGTAGACGTTTTATAGCAAGGAAGGGAGGGATTAACTTTCTAGTCTAGGAGAGGAGGTCC
>NW_006408579.1:14986386-14989605 GCF_000296735.1 Chrysochloris asiatica
TGAGACGATATACGATAGAATGAATGTAAAACTAAAGTTCTCCCATGTAAACTATTACATAATTCACAATAAAACATTTAAAAAAAAAAAAAAGCATTTCAGGATCTATCTTGAAGCTCAATACTGTCTGTGCTAAGATAATACTATATGCTTAAAAGGAAGACCAGTTAGTACAACTATCAATCAACTTGACACAGCAAGCACTAAAGCCAATGTTGAAGACATTTAGGATATCTACTACCAACCTTTTCTGTCTGAATAATCAAACCTGTAATCAGGATACATTGATAATTACCAATGATTGGAATGTTAAAGTTAGAAAGAAAGATGAGGAATAGGTAGTTGGAAAATATGACCTTGATGATAGAAACCATATTGGAGATAACATGATAGACTTTGACAGGATCAGTGTCTTTTTTCAACAGCATAATGGTGACCATACTCATAGAACTTGTCAGGTGGAATACACAGGAATCAATTACCAACATTTGTGGAAAGAGATGATGGAGAAGATCAATATCATCAGCCAAAACCAGGCCAGGGGCAGACTATGTTGTCAAGACTTCATTTTGCTTGGATCCACGATCAATGCTCATGGAAGCAGCACTTAAAACCTATTGCATTAAACAAATCTGCTGCAAAAGACCTTTTTAAAACATTAAAAAACAAAGGTGTCACTTTGAGGACTAAGGTTTACCTGACCCAAACATCTCATATACATGTGAAAGTTGAACAATGAATAAAGAAGATTAAAGAAGTATAAATGCATTTGAATTAAGGTGTTGGAAAAGAGTATTGAAAGTACAAACAAATCTTCAGGGTACACCCTTTGGTTGGTTGGTCTGCTTGCAGGGTACACCCTTTGGTTGGTTGATGATACATGCAGGGGATTGTAACCATTGCAATGAAATCTGCAGCCAAAATGCTCCTTATAAGTGAAGATAGTGAAATGTTATCTCTTCTACTTAGGACATTTTGTCAAGAAGGACTAATCCTTGGAGAAGGATATCATGCTTGGTAAAGGGAAGGTCAGTGAAAAAGAAAACTCTTAATAAGATGAATTAATACAGTGACATAGCAATGAGTTCAAACCTAACAATTATATGGATGGCACAGGATGGGGTAGTGTTTCGTTCTGTTGTGTATAAGGTTGCAATGAGTCGAAAGAAACTCGATGGTTCCTTATAGCAATGACAACATAGGCAAGATATTGAACAGCACAGGAAGTATCAACTGAAAATGGAAGGAAGATATACAGTCAGTGAGCCAGAATGTAGTGGTTGACATTCAACCATAACAGGAGATAGCATATCATCAAGAATCAATGATATCGAAGGAAAAAGCTCAAGCTGTACTGCAGATATTGGTGAAAAACAAAGAAAGCTCCAGGCATTGGAGAAAAATCAAGTGAAATGTTTCGACAAACTGATGCAACACTGGAAATACTCACTGGTCCATGCCAAGAAATTTGGACAACTGGCTGGAAGAGATCCATATTTCTGCCCATTACAAAGAAAGGTGATTGATCTTCCTGAATGTGGCTATTATCAAATAGTATCATTAATATCACATGCAAGTAAAGTTTTGCTAAATATAATTTAAAAATGGTGGAAACTGTGTATGGACAGGGAGCTTCCATAAATTCAACCTTGATTTAGAAGAAGACTTTGAACCAGGAACTGCTGAAGTCTCAGGGATCTTGGCTGAACTCAAAATACAAGAAAGATGTTTATCTGTGATTTTTTGACTGTGTAAAGGCATTCACTGTGTGGATCATAACAAACTATGAGTAACATTACCAAGAATGGAAGTTCCAGAGCATTTAATTTGCTCACGTGAAAATAAACATAGACCGAGAGACAAACATTTGAACAGAACAAGTAGATCAGTGTTGTCATTGTTATTGTTGTTGGGTGCAGTCGAGTAGGCTCCAACTCATAGCAACCTTATCCACAACAGAAAGAAACATTGCCCTTGTGCAGCCTCACAATTGTTACCCTTAAGCCCATTGCTTTTGTCACTATGCCAACACATCTCATTGGGAGTCTCCCTCTTTTTCACTTACCCTCCATTTAACCAAGCATGGTGTCCTCCAGAGACTGGTCTCTCCTACTAATATGTCCTAAGTATGAGAGACAAGGTCTAACCATCCTGGCTTCTAAGGAGCATTATGTACTTCTTCCAACAAAGATTTGTTTGTTCTTCTGAAAAAGTCTTGGTGTGGCACTGTGGATATATGCGCTGGACTGCAAAGTCTCTTTGAACTGCAAGATCAGTGTTTGAAGCTCAGCAGCTGCTCCTTGGAAACCCTATACTGGTCTGCTATGGATCGGAATCTACTCTATTGCACTTAACAACAACAAAAACAGCACCCAAAGAAATCTATAGATATAATGCAATCCCAAATCAGATCCTAACATCATTCATTAAAGAGTTGGAAAAACTGATCATTAAATTTATATAGAAAGGAAAAAGGAGGGGAATGATTGACTTCACAGTCTAGGAGCAGAGGTTCCTGGGACCATCAAGGGAGAAGAGCCGAGAGCGGGACCCTACCCAGAGAAGCAGTGATGCCAGAGATGGAGGCAGAGATGGTGAGGTGGAAAAATGGAGCAGCTGGGGACTTTAGACCCAGAGAGGGAGAGGGGCTGTGTACTGATGTCTGGGGGGCAGGCTTGCAGGGTACACTCTTTGGTTGGTTGATGATACATTGTAACCATTGCAATGAAATGATATACCATAGGATGAAAGTAAAACTAATGTTCTCCCATGTAAACTTCACATAATTCACAATAAAACATTTTTTTTTAATTATATAGAAAGGAAAGAAATCTCAGATAAACAAAGCACTGCTTAAGAAGAAGAATAAAGTTGGAGACCTCTAATACCCTGTTCTCAAAATTTACCTCACAGCCACAGTGGTCAAAACAATTTGGCACTGGTAAAAAGAAAGATACAGGTCAATGGAACAAAATTGAGAACACAGAAGTAAATCCATCCACATACAGTCAGCTGATTTTTGGCAAAGGGCCAAAACACATCAAAAGATTTCTCCAAAAAAGAACCTACAGAGTGAACTTTTTTTTGCAATGACATATCAGACAAGAGATTCATCTCTAAAATTTATAGAAACTATAACATCTCTGCAAGAAAAAGACAAACAACCCAATTTTAAAAATGTACACAGGACATGAACAGACATTTCACCAAGGAACACAT
>NW_006408579.1:14991688-14993679 GCF_000296735.1 Chrysochloris asiatica
ACCAGAAGAACTAGATGGTGCCTGCCTACAACTACCAACTGCTCTGAAAGGGATGGCTTTCAAAGGTCCCAGAAGAGTGGGAGAAAATGTGGAGCAAACTCAAAATTATGAGAAAAAAAAAAAAAAGACTGGGCTTACTGGTCAGAAAGAAAATGGAGGAATCCATGCCTATGGCCCTCAACCACCATTCAGGTCTGGAAAGGAACTCACCCTCTTAGTCCAGTTTTTAGCCAAGTGTGTGTATATATATCAAGAACACTAGTAAGGTATGCTCACCATGGAATGGTAAATCATTCAAAATCAAAAGGGCAACATTTACCTAAGGTCAAAGTTGAAAATGGGATTGGGAAAAAATGAAGGAAGTAGGATAACTTGTTGCTTGGAGGGAATTGCAATCATTGAAATGAAACAGTGTGCAGTTTGTTGAATGTAAAACTGATAATCTTATCTGTAAACCTTCATTCAACTCACAATAAAAAGTTGAAAAAAACACACAATTCTTCACAACTGAATTGGCAAATAACATTATGATAAACAGAGAGAAGATTGAAGTTGTCAAGGATTTCATTTGACTCAGATCCACAATCAATGACCATGGAAGCAGTCATCAGGCATTGAAACGGCATATGGCATTGAGCAAATCTACTGCAAAAGAGCTCTTTTAAGTGTTCAAAAGCAAAAGTGCCACTTTGAGGAGGAAGGTGAGCCTGACTCACGCCATGCTCTTTTCAATCACTTCATTTAGATGGGAAAGCTAAACAACTAATAAGGAAAAACTAAAGAACTAATACATTTGAATTATATGATGTTGACAAAGAAAGAATATTGACACTATTATGGACTACCAAAAACAAGCAGATCTGTTTGGAGAAAGTACAGTCGGAATGTTCCTTAGACATGAGCACAATGAGACTTCATCTCTGGGCATGTTATCAGAGGGAAATAATCCTGGAAAAGGACAGCACGCTTGCTAAAGTAGAAAATCAGTGAAAAAGAGGAAATCCCAAAGGATAGCGATTGGACACCATGCCTGCAACAATAGGCTCCATCAACACAACAATTGTGAGGCTGGTGCAGAACTGGACAGTGTTGTGTTCTATTGTACCTAGGGTGGCTATAAGTCAGCATCTACTCAAGGGCACCTAACAACAACATTGCAGGGTTGCCAAGGAAACGAATCCCTAATATATCGTTTGTACAAAAAGTGATTTAATGTTCCATTATAGTAACCCATGAGCCCATGATTGCTAGGAATATTTCCTTTAAAAATGTAATGAGCTTAAAGACACCATAAAACAGGGGAACCAGGAACCCAGTGGATTACCACATACACTGATACTGTATATTGCAATGCAAAGAAGGGTTTTAATTACATTACCATCTTAAGTGAGTAATGAAAAGGTATCTCATGGTCACCAGTATTAAGGGATCACATCACATAAAAGTTCTATAAATGCAATATTTCATTGCCTTTCAATAATGACATATATTTTTTGCAGCATTTTTGAACATGCACTTGAAAGATTTTCCAATTCCTCTCCCTGTGATATTATTTTTAATTGGATGCAGTTTTGAAATATTAAGTTTCATATCGCTGAAGGTGTGTATGCTAAATGTGAATATTTTTTACTATATCTCAGGGTCATGCAAATTTTAGTGCTAGGATAAGCACTGGACCTTAAGGTCAGTTTCAATCATGAGGTTGATGGTTCAAACTCACCAGCCTTTCCTCAGAAGTCCTATACAGGGTCGCTGTGAATTGGAACCGACTCAATGGCACTTGACAACAACAACAAGAAATTTTGCAAAAATACTCACAGGTCTATTAGACCTTGTTCTTTTTCCTACACTTCTAATCTGATGCCATCCACATCACTAACTGGCAGTTGATGGATCTTGTAATGTGGTTGGCACCAGATTAGTTAGATATGTAGTAAAAAGAACAAGGCCTAATGGGCCTGTGATCTAGATACGTTTATCAAAAAACACCT
>NW_006408579.1:14994258-14996198 GCF_000296735.1 Chrysochloris asiatica
GAGGTTGCTATGAGTCAGAACTGACTTGGTGGCACACAACCTCCACCAGCACCATTGCTTCAATTAAGAATAATTCATAAACTTTCAATGAGCATAGAAGCCAGATTCTAAATTTGCCTGGCTTAGAATATACCCAGAAAAATAAATTGACTCTTTCCTGGAGTGGGAGGCTAAGCAAAAGGCAAACTACACATAGTCAAGGCAGCTACAATATTAAAAAAATAATTGGTAACAATTGGAATCCCATAGGGGACGTAATGAAGAATGCATTGTTGATACATTGAATAGTCTTCTAGCTTAGAGACTGGTAAACATTTTTCTATAGAAGATTATTTAGCAAGTGTTTTAGACCATAAAGGGCATATGATCTGTCGTGAACTACTTAATTCTGCCATTATAATGCAAAAGCAGCCATAGAGAAATAAATGCAATATAGAAATGAATGGAAATAAACAGACATCTGTGTTACAATAAAACTTAATTTACAGAAACAGACATTGGGCCTGATTTTGCCCACGAGTCCTAGTTTGCCAGATCCCTGCTGTGATTGATCAGAGTATGAATGAGAAGTCTGAAAACTAGTGACATTTCCAAATATATATATATATACACACACATACATATTTGGTTGACATTGCAGGATAAACACTGGACCACAAGGTCAGTTTGAACTGCAAGGTCAGCTGTTCAAACCCACCAGCTGCTGCTCTTTGGAAACCTTCTACAGGGGCACTATGAATCAGTTCAGTTTGATGACATTTTGCAACATATTGTTGTTGTTGTAAAGTGCCATTGAGTCAGTTCTGGTTTATAGCGACCCTGTATAAGGTTTCTGAGGTATGTTGGTGGGTTTGAACCACTGACCTTGTGGTAAGCAGAGTAGTGCGTGTACTACAGAAACACACCAGGACTTACATGGACCGTTTTTTCTACAGTGGTACTGACTCCACGGAACCTAACAACAACAACACACAAAAAGATCACATTTGTGTAAGAAACACAAATGGATTACTACACTTGTCTGTCATAAATAGGTTTAACTTGGTAGGATTTTTACATAAATGCAATTTTAAATACTTTCATGAATTTAACTTTATCTATTAGTTAGTAACTCTTTAAAGAAAGAGATTATCAAGAACTCTAAAGGGTCTGAGATTTTACCCTACTTGCTAGCTAATATGTTATCCTAGCATTTATGGATGTTGGGAGAAGACATGGAATTCCTGAGTTGGGTCAAAGGACTTCATTATTATTGACACTAGCACTAGTGAGTGTATTAGCATTATCTTGTGCTATTTCCCTCACCCTAGTTCCCATAAGGAGAAGCAAAGAGACCAGGTAAAACCTGTACATAGTAGGTTACAAGAAGAAACCTGAGTCTAGGGAACCCAATCTTTACAATGGGTAGTACAATCATTTGCTCTCTTACTCCAAAGAAAGCAATGTCTTTGTTACTCTGGACAGTAAGCAAACCTTCCCTTTGCTCTAGAGAAAGAAACTTCCTCTATTTTCTAAGGCTGTTAGTCATACAAACATTCTTTAAAAATAAACCAGGAGAAAAACAAGATGTAGAAGAACACACAACATGAAGAAATATATAAAACCCACTGAGAATTGTTTCCCAGAAACAGTGATATCATTTCACACAGAAGAGTCAATGTTTCCTTCATGAATGGATTCCAAATGAACCTGCAATAACATTTACAAATAATGTTAAAGAAGTGTTTAATGATGATGTTGTTGTTTGTTGTTAGGAGCCATCTAGTCAGAACTGACTCATAGTGACCTTATACTCAACAGAACAATACACTGCCTGGTCCTGCAACATCCTCACAAACATTGCTACACTTGAGCCCATTGCTGCTGCCATTGTGTCAATCCTTCTTATTAGGAGTCTTCTTTTCGCTGACACTCCACTTTTCCAAACATGATGTCCTTCT
>NW_006408579.1:14997128-15000557 GCF_000296735.1 Chrysochloris asiatica
TGAACATGCCCTTCCCTTTGGTTTTCTAACGCCAGGTCTTTGCACATTTCGTTTTAATAATGGACTTTGTCTTCTCAAGCTGCCCTTTGAAATCGTCTGTTCAGTTTTCTGACTTATTTCTTCCATTCACTTTAGCATCTTTATGCTGGAGAGCAAGTTTCAGAGTCTCTTCTGATATCCATTAAGGTTTTTTCTTTCTTTCCTATCTTTTTAATGACATTTTGCTTTCTTCCAGTATGCAGTTCTTGATGTCATTAGTTCACTTATAAACTGCATAATTTTGCAGTCTCTACTGATGCCATTATTCTACACACATCTTCTACATACACCTTGGCTATTTGTACTTTCTGAAATTTAATATGTTGATTTACTCCTTTGTGATTTTATTCATGATATTCCACATAACTGGAACCTCTGTTTTCTTTTGGAAATCTCTTCATATTCTCTACATGTCAATGAACTTCTAATTTCCATTTTAAAAATATAATAAAATGGAAATAAGTTTATGCACTGACTTTCCTCTGTAATTGCAAATAATCTGAATGGAAATTATGAAAATACAGTAACTAAAACTTTAGCATTTATCAAACTGGGATAAGTAATCATCTTCCTTTCTTGTTAGAAATAGGGATACTAGGCATGTATTCTATGCTTATAAGACGAATGGAGGGATGGACAAATGAGAAAATGACTTATTTTTACTATTATTAGATCCAAGATTATACAAATACCATTCAATGGATGAGTCCAAAATTATATTTTGGTATATTCACACCAATAATTATCTTTAATGCTGCATTTGACACGGATATATACATACTCCAAAAGTTAATTTGGCAGGTAAGAAGTATTCCTTTTTCAATATGATTATTCATTTATGAACATGTTATCTATGTTTAGATTTTCAAATGTTTTGTTCCAAAATAAAAATAAATAAATACAGGGGGAATGGATAGGGTGGGAGAATAATACATTCAGCTTTATTTTTAAGAGAATAAACAGTATTTTGATAATAAACTACCATATTGTGGACCCAAGAGGGGAGAAAGTTTTAAAGAAGAAGTCATTCTGAAAATCTGACTTACACAACATAACGCAAGTCTTATTTAAAATCTAAGATCCCACCAGAGTCCTATTATAAAGTATGTTAGGGCCTGTAAAAGGAAACTAATGACCACTTTGTTTTAATGCCACTGTCTAAAGCTTCCCACATCAGCATGTGAAAAACAAAACAAAACACAGAAAATAAATAAACAGCGATAACACTAATTGGCAAATTATAAAGGGTTTTTAAGTCATGTGATATTTGGACCACCTCAATGAGAGTCCCTAAGAGAAAATACTCCAGCTCTTAAACAGGGTATACACTTATTTCAAAGTAATCAAAAGAGTTCTGTGACTATAAGGCCATTCCCTAAACTACATGGTTGTTGCTAGGTGTTGTTGAGTCATTTTGTCTCATAGGGGCCCCATGTGACAGAGTAGGATTTTCTTGGTTGTAGTCTTTATAGGAGCAGATAAACATGTCTTACTTCCATGGACCCATTGGGTGAATTCAAATCATCAACCTTTCTGTTAACAGCAGATCACTTAGCCATTGCACAAAAGATTAGAATGATTTAAACAGGATCCTGGCACTTGGAGTCCAGACAAATTACAAAAGATTGGTATTGAAAAAAAGAAAGACAAAAACATGATTTGGGCTGACTCAGATGATCTTTGGTGGGCCATTGCTGTATTTCTGTCGACCTTGTGGGGATCATAGGGCAACAAGATGGTGAGTGGACCTCACTCAGGAGTCTGCCAATTGGTATTTGTAGTTCTGGGGTAGTGGGTGTCACTGGAACAACATAAAAGGGTGCTTCAAAAAAAAAAAAACAACAACAACTCAGGGGAAAATCTTTTTATTCCATTTGTCTTATCATTGAAGCCCCCTCACATACTCATTTGGAAAGTGTTAAGGAAATAGTGAAAAGACGGAAGTTCAAGGTCCAATCCTAGGATAAATGAGCTTTCTCTTTCTACTTTCTTTAGTCCTCTGCCCTTTCCATTTTTTTTTTCTCTGTTGTCTTATCTCCTTTTTTCTTATTTGTAACCTCATTCTATACTTTCTGTTTTCTTTTCTGTATTAATCTTATATGCCTCTTTTCCTGTAGATGACTCAACTGTCTATGGTAAATTTTCATTATTTGCATTTGTTTTATAAAGTTTCCATGAACACTTAATTAGTGAATACTGAGCAATTGTTCCTGGAGAAAACACAGAGTTAGGTTCCTGGGAGCTTCTGATCACATTTTCATCAACTACCAATACAAGATTTTGTTGTATGTGTGTTTGTTAAACACACTTAATAAATATATAAGGAGTCCTGGTGTAGCGCTGTGGGTTAATACACTGGACTGCAAAGTCGTCTGAACCACAAGGTCTGTGGTTCAAGTTTACCAGCCATTCCTTGGAAACCCTAAACATGGTCACTATGGGTCAGAAAGGACTCGACAGCATTTAACAACAATTTAACAATAGAAACATATACATTGCTCTTTCAGTAACACTGAACTCATGGCCTGTAATAGTCATGCCTCAATGAAGATTAACTTGCACATGTATACACTTCACAACCTTTTTTTATGTACAAACACACTAGGTAACGCTTCAACATTACACTTGGGTTCCATGCTAAGCAACAAAATCCTCACCAATAAGCACAAAAATGTGTAGAACCATGGTTCTAAACAGACCACAAAAGAGGCATTTCTTTATAGTATGAGTGCTAGGTAGTGCAAACAGTCTGCACTCTCCTGCCCTCAGAGTGAAGATGGTTAAGTGTTCACATTGCCATGAAGCAGAGTTATGATAATGTGAAGGTAGCGAGTTGATTTTTTTAACTTATGGAAAACAAAACAAAAATGTAGAAGTGTCACCTTGTTTGACCTTGGCTGGGAACAGTTTCATTGGAAAACGCAAATTTTCTCCTACTCTGAACTTGTTTGTAAATACCCACAAAAGTGATCTGAGCTTTTATTTTGGCATTACAAATACATTTTAGTGAGTGGTTGAATTTGTTGATTGTTTGTGTGTATCTGTGTGTGTATATACATATATTGTTGTTGTTGTTAAGTGCTGTCGAGTTGGTTCCCACTCATAGAGACCCTTAGAGGGTTTCCAAGGAGATCCTGGTGGGTTTCAACTGTCAACCTTGTGGTTGGTTCACAGTCCAATACTTATCCTACAGTGCCACACCAGGACATGTATAAATATGTATGATTTTATATATATATACCATTTTTGTGTGTGTGTGGTGTATATGTATCTCTATCTATCTATCTATCTATCTATATCTATACATATATACACATATATATGGTGGTGGTGGTGATTGTGTTCCGTGGAGTCCGTTCCAACCCATAGCGACCCTGCATATAGGGTTTC
>NW_006408579.1:15001268-15011874 GCF_000296735.1 Chrysochloris asiatica
TAATTGCAGTTTTGCTTATAAGGCATTTCATGACGAAAATAGGGAAGGATTTAGTATTTAGCATATAACCCAGAGTTTGTAGCATAGTATCAGGCCTAGGATCCCTAAGGAAGGTCTGTATATTTTGGTTAATATTTTGTTAATAAAGATTCAATTGATTATTGGTTTAAAAAAAAAAAGAATTATAAAGGCATCTGACTTTTCTATTTGTAAAATCTCTTTGCAGATCATTATAATCACAATTCCTGGTTTTCTTTTAAATTATATGTTCATTTTTTGGTATCTGTCCTCTGTGAATAAATTACCTTTAAGGATCATACCATCGTTACTATTTTCACTTATCCTATATAGTTCAGATCCCATGCTGACTGCAGTTGCTGTAAGAGATCTTGGTAAGTCTTTTTCTTTCTTTTTGCATTTAAAATACCTTATTTTGCAATTAACTTATCTTAGCTTTGAGATATTTTGTTTGTTGTAGGCGCTGTAGGATACGCACTTGACCACAGGTAGGTTTGAACCGCAAAGTAGGTGGTTCAAATTCACCACTCCTTGATAACCTTACACAAGGTCTCTATGAGTCAGAACTGTCTCCTAGGCAATTAACAACAACATTTAGAATAGAAGCCCTGATGGCTTAGTAGTTAAATACTGAATGTTGTTGTGAAGTGCCGTTGAGTCAATTCCAACCCAAAGCAACCCTGTATAGGGTTTCTGAGGAGCAGCTGGTGAGTTTGAACCGCCAACTTTGCAGTTCAAATGACTTTGCAGTCTGGCGCATTAACCCACAGCGCCACACCAGCCTAACCAAAAGGTTGGCTGTTTGAACTCAGCAACTGCTCTGTGGGGAAAATATGAGACAGGCCATCTGCATCTGTAACGTTTCCTGCCTTGGAGACCCTATGGGAAAGTTCTACTCGGACTTAGTGTCAGAATTAACGGGACAACAATGGGTTTGGGTTTCGGTTTAAATTTAGAATATCACATAAATGAAGTAAAATGAAGATGAAAGTAGATAATATCAGTGTTACTAATACATGGAGACTAATTTCTAGTACCATTGGTATGAACATATAGGAAAGTCAGGCTAGATTATAGTTAGATTAGCCAGACAATTAACTAAATTATGTGCTTAGCTGCAGAATTATAAAGCCTTAGCCTACGGATTCATTTGATCTCTCAGTCATTAAGTTCTGTCTTAAATCGATCTGACTTACTACTACGTGTGTTTTATAGACCAAATGACTGGATTAAAGAGATAATAATGAATTCCATGCTTTCATCTCGTCTTTGAAACAAGGAATGAGAGTTCCAATTGATTATCTCACTTAAATAAACTATAATTGACCATAACTGACTTGACAATTGGGGGGCACAGTTGTTCCATACAATAAGCCCTGGACTGCAAACCACAAGGTCCAAAGTTTGAGCTCACTAGCTGTTCCATGGTGGAAAAATGAGGTTTTCTGTTCTGGTAAAGATTTGAAGCCTCAGAAACCCTATACAGGGTGTTATGAGTTGGAATCGAGTCGACAGCACTTAACACCACCAACAACAGGTTTTTTCTATGTCAAATGATACAAAAAACTTGGCCCTTGATGATGATAGTCTGTTGTTGTTGTTGTTATTGTTGTGTGCTGTTGAGTTGGTTCCTACTCACGGCAACCCTGTATAGGGTTTCTGAGGAGTGTCTGGTGGGTTTGAACCATCATCTTAAGGTTCAAATCGATCTATGCCTATCCTACAATGCCACTTTGATATATAATAAAATTTCCTTGTAGGAAGTTTTCAAACTTGACTAATAGTTGTAAGTATATAAGGGAAATTATGTAACATAAACCATCCATATTTAAGAAGAATTCTCTATTTGCAAATATTCTTTAATTTTGATGGTTTTTTTTTCCCTCACTAAAAAACAAAATCTTTTTCCCCATAGGTCTTTCCAGATCTCTTGCCACTTTAATTAATGGGGAAAGCCTGATATCCTCCATTTTATCTTTGATGATATTTTCAACTATGTTGAAAATAAATATGCACATGCAAAAGCAAATGAACTATTCCATAGGTAAAAATAATTTTTTCTTCATTTTTCAAAAGTTCTAATCCTACATTTTCTGAAAATAGACAAGAATTAAATAATAGCATACCTTAAGGTATACTTGTAGAATATAGTAGTGAGTAATAATATAGTGATTGACCTTTAACAATGTACTATCACAGCACTGGACTACAAACCACAAGGTTGGCAGTTCAAACCCACCAACTGCTCCTCAGAAACCCTGTACAGGGTTGCTATGGGTCAGAATCTACTTGGTGGCACTTAACAACAACAACATCACACTTATTCAAAGTCACCATGAGTCAGAACACACTGAAAAGCACTTAACAAGGACAACAATCACATCTAACACCTGTATAGGGTTTCTGAGAAGCATCTACTAGATTTGAACAGTTGACCTTGTGGTTCAAACCAAATTTGCAGTCCAACACATTAACCCACAGTTAATGTGCCACACCGCACCTGACTTTGTTTGATAGTAATTGCAGTTTTGCTTATAAGGCATTTCATGACATTTCATGAGGATGCTTATGGGAGCAGCATTCCATCAGCCTAGGCTGAACCAGAATGCTGATAACAAAGAATGAGAAATATTTTTTACGTTAGCCTACCCAATAAATCAGATAGTGTGTCCATCAGTAGCAATGAGAGGAAGCGACTTCTCTTTCCCTGGCACTGAGACTATCTCCCTGCAGTCTACAGAGAAAACTTTCCTTATTCCTTCTTTCATTGTACATGAGAGTGTATATGTATGTATGTATGTTTTTGTTTGTTATGTGCCATGGAGTCTGTTCCAACACATAGCGACATAGCGACCCTGTATAAGGTTTACGAGGAGAGGCTGGTGAGCTTGAACCATCAACCTTGCAGTTCAAACCAACCTTGCAATCCAGTGCGTTAACCCACAGCACATTAACCCTGAGCACCCCCGTCACATACATATGAGGTTATTGAAAATACCATGACTTGGGTCTGGCATACCTTAATCCTCAAACTTACATCTCTGCTCTTAAGCACTTTAAAGAGGTCTTGTACAGTAGATTTACCGAATGCAATGTGTTTGATTTCTTGACTGCTGCTTCCATGATTGATGGTTGATCTGAGCAAAATGAAGCCTTTTGAATAAAAGACAACGTCAATGTATTCTCCATTTATATTACTTATTGGTTCAATTGCAAGGATTTTTGTTTTCCTCACATTGAGATGCAATCCATAGTGAATAAAGGCTATAGTTATTGATCTTCATCAGTAATATGTTAAGTCCTCTTCCTTTTCAGCAAGCAAGGTTGTATCATCTGCATATCCTGGGTTGTTAATGAGTTTTCCTCCAATACTCATGCCATGTTCTTCTTTAAGTAAGCCAGTTTCTCAGATCATTTGCTCAGCATACAGATGGAATAAGTATGGAAAAATGATACAACCCTGGCACATACCTTTCCTGATTTTAAATCATTCATTGTCCACTTATTATGTCTGAATGATTGCTCCTTGGTCTATGTATGTAATTGTATTCAAGTACAAATAAGTGTTCTGGAATAGTCATTCATCGAAATGTTATCCAGAGTTTGTTGTGGTCCACACAATCAAAAGTTTTTGCATAGTCAATAATGCACAAATAAACATCTTTATGATATTCTCTGCTTTCAACCCAAATCATCTGACATCAACAACAGTACTCTTGTTCCACTTTCATCTGTGTTAATTTGTCTATTTCTTCTAGATTTTCAGATTTTCTGGAATACAATTCTTCCTTGTTATTGTTAAGTACCGTGGATCCTTTTTATTTCCATTGGTTCTGTTGTAATGTCGCCCATTCTATTTCTTATTCATGTTATTTGCTTCTTTTTTTTGTTTTTTGCTAGATTTGTCAATGGCGTGTCAATTTAATTAATCCTTTCAAATAATCAAATTCTTGTCTTGTTGATTCTATCTATCCTTTTTCTGCTTTGTGTTTCATTGATTTCTGTTCTAAACTTTATTATTTGTAATCTTTTGGAGGTAGTAGGCTTACGTAGAATTCATGCATGTGAGTTATGGTGTTGGAGGAGTATATTGAAAGTGCAATGGGCTGCCAAAAGAACCCATAGATTCATTTTGAAAGAAGTGAAGCCAGAGTGCTCCTTGGAGGCCAAGATGGCCAAACTTTGTCTCTCATACTTTGGACATATTGTCAGGAGGGACCAGTCGCTGGAGAAGGATATCATGTTTGGTAAGGTGGAGGATCAGAGAAAAAGAGGAAGACCCCCAACGAGATGGATCGGCCAAGTGGCAGCATTGATGGACTCAAGCGTGGCAACAGTAATTGAGGTTGGCCCAGGATCGGGCAGTTTTTCATTCTGCTGTACATAAGTTCACTATGAGTCGGTACTGACTCGATGGCACCTAACAACAACAACAACAAGGCTTACTTTACTGTTCTTTTTCTAATCATTAGAGATATTACATTAATGTACTGATTTTGGTTCTTTCATCTTTTTGGATGTGTGCATTTATTACTGTAAATTTCCCTTTCTACACTGCTTTTGCTGTGTCCCAAAGGTTTTTGTATGCTGTGTTTTTGTTCTCATTTGATTCAAGGTTGTCTTTTGTTTGTTTCATGTTTCATTCTTCTATTACCCAGTATCTTTTAGGGGGAGTGTTATTCAATTTCCATGTATTTGACGTTTTTTTTTTTCTCCTTGATCTTCCTGTGGTTGATTTCTAGTTGTATAGTATAAACATCTGAAAAGATGCTTTGTAATATTTCAATGCTGTTTTGTTTATTGAGACTTGCTTTTTGGCATAACATATGATATATTATGGAAAATGTTCCATGTGTACTGGAAAAGAATGTGAATTGTGCTGTTACCTGGTTGAGTGCTCTGTACAAGTCTATGAGGTCAAATGAGTTGATTGTGTTGTTTACTTCTTTTGTGTCTTTGTTGAGTCTCCTTCTAGTTGTTCTGACCTTCATCGAAAATGGTATATTAAAATCTCCAAGTAGTATTGTTGTTGTTATTAGGTGCTATCAAGTCAATTCCAATACATAGTGAACCCATGTACAACAGAACGAAACACTGTCCATTCCTGTATCAACTTCACTATTATTGTAGAGTTTTCTATTTCTTTCTTCAATACTATTAATTTCCCAACCCCACATATGTTCAGCCTCCTCTCCTACTGAGGGTGGGTTGACTAGGGCAGGCCCTGCAGATTTGTAGTGGGGCTCACCTGAATCCAGGTACCAGGGTTGGTGTGGGGAACTCCTGACTCACAATTGCATGGCTCACCACCATGTGGCTCTGACCACCAGGAAAGGGGGCGTTTTTCTGGGGGTGTACATGGATGAGGTCAACCATGCCTCTGTTCACCACAGGAATGTGGGAAACAAGAAAAAAAAAAAAAATCACACCTTTATATCTGCGGGTCATAGTTACACCTCTGGACCACCAACCCATAGTCTTTTCTCAAAGGTCGCTCGCAAAAGTTTAAGATGGTTTTGCCATGTCTCCTCAGTACCTGTGTTTCACCTTCTTTTTGGCCTCATCTGTTTAACTTCCTTTCCTAGTAAGCAATCAATCCACTTCTTTATTCCTTCATCTGAAGCTCAGGGTTCTAGAACCATCACCTATGTCTGTTTCATTTGGTTGTCTGTATCTTTGTTGTAGAGTGTCTCTATAGCATTTCTGCCTACGCTATCACCTTGCTGCCTCTTCTGGACCATTGGAGTTTTTGAGGATGTTTGTTTTCTTATTTCTACCAAGTGTCTTGTGGTGTGTTTTTTTTCCCCCACACTGCATCCTGCAAGAAATTCTTAAGCAGGTGGGGCCTTCTAGTCATTATTACATTTTTACTCTCCGTCTCTGAGATAGCTCCTTCTCCTTCCTGTAGTAATTAGGATTTGAAAGTCTCAGGTTTTGATTTTGAGTTTTCAGTATCTCCCAAACACATCAAAGAACATGCAGTGTTCAATCTGTCCACCAAAGTATGCGGCCACTACTCAGGAGAGATACTCTGCATTTTGTCTACCAGGGAGCACAGTCTTCTCTCTCTCTCTTCTGATTATCAGTTCCCTCCTCGGCTCTGTTTCTGCAACCATATTTTCAGTCTGATCTCACACCCAATGAGATCACTGCTGGGCTGGCTGTTGCCCTCAAATTTTGTTCTAGACTTCATTGCTTGTTCTGGAAGAGTAACTTATATCTGAGCTGGCATTCAGGAAAAGCACAGGCATACTTTGAACTGCATCAGGAGGAGGAGTGGCTGGCACTCCCCAGACAGGCCTCATAAAGAACTATTTTACAGCTTTTAGAGACTCAGGGGACCTGTGTTAACGGGAGGAGCAGGTCCCAATTAAGGAATCTACTTCTTGGCACCACTGTAACGAGCCTTCTATAGCAATTCCTATCAGCTCAGCAACAGACAGTTACCAGGTGGGGAGGGGATACCCTGTTGATTATAGAGCCCCATTTGTAGTATGTTGGCTATGGGAGCAGAATCCACTTAAAGTACATGTTTCTTAGTTCATGACCGTTGCAGTCAGCAGGCCTCAGCACTGATTATTGGAAGTTCAAGAGAGGAAAGCAGATAGACTCAAACTGCCTGCGAAGCTCTGCCCAGCTGATTTCAGAGAACTGATCTGGTGTGCATCTGCTATGTGCAGGCAGGCCTGTAGGGAGCAGACTCCATTGCAGAATAGCTTCTGTAGCAATTTTCAGCAGTCCGGAAACTTGACGGTTACTGTATAGCCAAGGACTTGTATTCTCCATATGGGTCCCTAGGGAGGTCTGCCTTGTGGATTTCAAAGCCCCACCTGTAGATTGTTGGCTATGGGAGCAGGTTCCACTCAATACACCTGCTTTGCAGCTCACAGCCATCTCAGCCATCAATTCTCAGTATCAATGGGAGTATGGGTGCACATGTAGGGATAATGATGGTTGTAGGAGCAAGTATTCTTCTACATGAATTTGCAGCAACCTGGCAGCCAACAGTTATTAGATGGCATTGAAGCTGGCACACTCAGAACATACCCTAGGGAGGAGGTTGACTTTGTTGATGTTAGAGCAGAAGCTTGGAGTCCTGTCTCTGAACAGGCAGGGGGCATGGATTGAGAAACCCCGCTGCTTTATGGGGGCCACTTTCCTGGTTGACAGCACACACAGCCCATGTGGCTGGAGAAGTGGCCAGGATAATGGCAGAAGCAATGTTCCTACTTTTTGACTCTTCATATCAGACTCTAGACCATCTGCAGCTTTCCACTACTCCCTGATTCAGAGACCCTAATAGTCTAGCATCATTCTTTAACATTTGTTGTTATTTTGGTGGGAGAGTGCCTTCCCAGAACCCACGATGAGCTATTTTTATAGATGACAAGAAGTTGAGCCAGGGTATCACAACACCAAACCAGAACCAAACCCATTGTCATCAAACCAGAAATGACTGATAATGTTTTGCTAACTTTTTCCAACTTTCCTTTTCTTGCAGCCACTGACATTGTGGGTGAAATTGAGTACCAAGTTTTAGCAAGTTTTGTGGTTGGAATTCTAAGTTCAAAATTACTCCAACTGTGGATGTCAACTATTTGGGGAGATGATATCAATCATATAAGTCTCAGCTTTTCAGTTTTGTACCTCATCTTTTATATTTGTAAGTAAGGGGCATATCCCTAGTACAAAATTATATAGAAAAATTAAAAATAAATGTATGGAAGATACATGGCAGGCAAAAACTGGTTAAAAACAAACCAATTTTCAGCTAATCAAAAAGGAATCTCTTTGACACAGTCTATTAAAAGAAATAACAGACATCAGTATCTATATTGCCCAAAATACATTGTACCAATATATACAAAGCAAATACCATTGGAAATGAAAGAAGAATTGACAAAAATCACAGTAACAATGATATCTGTTAACATGCCTCTTCAAGGTAATTTAATAATCAATCAGACAGTAAATGACAGTGGATGGAAGCATACTTAAATAATAATTTATTTGCTTGGTTTATAAGATATATAAGGATTGATTGTAATTTACATATATCTATAAACCTGTTCAAGGAGCTCTGGTAGTGGTTATGAGTTGGGCTGCTAACCTCAATGTCAGGAGTTCAAAACTATCAGCGGTTTCGAAGGAGAAAGATGAGACTTTCTGCTCCCCTAAAGATTTACAGCCTTGGAAACCCTATACAGGGTCACAATGAGTTGGAACCGACTCAACAGCAGTTAACAACAACAACCACCATTCTCACATCCATGATTTATAATAGTTCTGCAAGCCCTAGCTAATGCAATACTTTTTTAAAGGTTTACATATATTTTGAGAGTGAAAATGCTTATATCATTTGCAACGTGGTAGGCTACAGAGGAAAACCCAAGACAGTTTTCTTAAGGACAAAAACAGAGAGAGACAGAGAAGATCAATTATTTTCTTAAAAGCCAGCAGTGACTAGTTAGAAAGTAATATGAAAAACTGATTCTCTTCATACTGGCAAAATATTATACTATAGCAAGGAAGAAATTTAGCAAGAAGTTTGGGTCAAAATATAGAAATCTCTTTTTACTGAGAAACATAAAATTTGAATAAATTGAAACAGAGAAATACTCTTTCTTAGAAAATTTCTAGAATAACAAGATTCATGATTGTCAGGTCGAAAGTAAGAAAGGCAGAACACAGGATCTCAGGGCTTCCTAACTATTTAGTGGCTTAAAGCCAATTATAATCTAATGAATTTATAGAGTTAAGATAATGGCTTAACAAGTAGTGAGAAAAAGATCAAGTTTTTAGGTGGCTCAGACTATTTGTCCCTAACTATTATGGTGCTTTGAAACCATCCCATTCTACAATGGAGGAATGACCTGGTAATCTACTTCTGTTAAGATTACAGCCAGAAGTACCCTAATCTTTAACATGTGTATCTCCATGGGTCAGAGTCTACTTCATGACAACAGTTTTCATATTTTATTTTTTGGTGTGAAAGACTTTTGTTGTCATCATGTATTCATACAACATGTGTATTCAAACAAATATAATTTTCATTAACATGATGTAGTTAGTAACCATAGCTTCAAAAATTAATGGCTATACATAAGGCTATAATTTTAAACTTTTAAGGTTATATGTCAGAAGACATCTTAGAAATAAAACTACTAGGACCCAATCCCATGAAAACATGGGATAGAGTAAATGTAAATCTAATATAAAAGGACCTTCACTCTGACCTGGCTTAATATTTATTTTATTAGTTTTTCAAGATAGCTTAATGAAAACTTTCCAGATATCTCCATTGCCAAACAAACTGTAATGTCTAGTTCAGAAATAGATCTTTTCAGAGTACCTGAAGCCTTTAAAGGTCATGATATGTAAATAAATAGCTAAAAGGATTGTTTCTAGCTTAGGTACAATTTCTGACCAGGTATAAATTAATAACAAATTTTAGAAATGGTCATTTCTAGAGAAGACCAAAGCACTGGACTGCTAACTTCCAGATGGGTGGTTCAAATCCACTAGCCACTCATCAGAAACCCTATACAGAGTTGCTATGATTCAGAACCATCTTGATGGCATTTAACAAAAACAATTACAACAGCACAGAGAAGATGAAATAGTGTTATAATAATACTAATTTAGTCAAATCCCTATTAAACCATAGTAGAAATTTGGTTTTAGATTTGAAATTTTATAAAACAATCCCAAAAGTTCATTTGAAAGTATTAATGTATAAGGACAGACAAGACAATTTTGAAAAGGCATTAAAATATTTAATAAGACCACACTAACTAAAATACAAGAGTCCTGGTGTGATGCTGTATGATAAGTACTTGACCTCAAGGTCAGTTTGAACCACAAGGTCAGCAGTTAAAATACTACTGTTGTAAAATAGACTTACAAAGTAGATCAAATAGAGAAGGGATCAGATCTGGTTCACGTGTGTGTGTATAAAATATATGGTGTTGTAGATGCCATTGACTTGAGTTTTTACTCATAGTGACCCATATGACAGAAAATGGTATAACCACAGTATTCTTTAATATTAAATGTAAAATTTTATATATAAACTAGAACAATGTCTGCTACACATTAATTGGGAGGAAGCAGATAGCAGAATTATTGTTGTGGTGTTTTAAAAACATGTGACTTTAAAATTTATAAAAGTGACAGATAATATATTGCATAACTCTATATTGTTGTTAAGTCCCATTGAATCAGTTCTAACTCATAATGACTCTTTATATGGTTTCTGAATAGTGACTGGTGGGTTTAAATTGCCAACCTGTGGTCCAGTTCTTATCCTGAAGTGCCACCCCAGGGCTTCTAACTCTGTGATCTGATAAAAACAAAACAAAACACTACCCAGTCCTGAACCATCCTTGCAATTGTTGTTAGGTTTGATCCCATGGTTTCTGCCACTGTGTCAATCCATTATGTTGAGGGTAATCCTCTTTTACACTGACCCTCAACTTTACCAAACATGATGTCATTCTTCAAGGACTGGTCCCTCCTGACAACATGTCCAAAGTACTAAAAACAAAGTCTTGCCATCTTCACTTCTAAGGAGCATTCCAACTGTACT
>NW_006408579.1:15013119-15021385 GCF_000296735.1 Chrysochloris asiatica
GATAGAATGAATGTAAAACTAATGTTCTCCCATGTAAACTATCATATAATTCACAATAAAATATTTAAAAAACAAAACACCATGATTTGGGTGTGGTGCACCTTTGTCCTCAAACTGATCTCTTTGTTCAGAGTAGAATTGCTCAATAGAGTTTCCAATGCTTTAATCTTTATAGAAGCTGAGCCACGTCTTTTCCCATTGTGGGCCTGGTGGGTTTGAACCAACACTTTAATTAGCAGTCAAGCACTTAACTGTGGTGCCATTAAGATTCCTTTATGAATTCTGATGATTACTTCTAATTCCTCAGTTTTCCATCATTCCCACATAATTTTCCTTACTTGCCTCAAGTCACAGAAACTTGTCAAGCACCCTAGAATGCTGGGAAATTCCCTTTGGATCTCATCTCTATTCTTAAGTAGCTTATCAAATAATTTTTTTCTAGGCAACTTCAGTACTCTCCCTCACTAGCAAAAGTTTTTTTTTTTGTTTTTTTTTAATGCCTTATATCTGAAGCCCTAAGAGTGATATTATGTTTTTTGGGGTTTTTTTTAAATGATCTTTGTACTCTACTATACTATTTGAACACTTCAAAGTGGTCTTAAACGACTTTTATAAGCAAAGGGTAGGATGGAACCAACTCTAATAGGACATGGACAGACAATCACTAACAGTATACAACTTTGAAGCCCCCTTCTTTAATAGACAACTAAAATCAAAAAGCCACTATAAAGCCCAATGAAGTCTTCATCTGTTGCTCTGACTATGAAAAGTATAGACTGAGGGCTGACATTTCACACTTAGTGTGTTGTTGGACAACTTTTCATAAGCCGACCCTGACTTTCAGAAAATGAAAAGAAAATGGCAGAATTATTATTCTAAAAATGCAGAATCTAATCAAAGGAGCAGCTACTCTTTTCAGAAGTACCACTGTGGTGGCATCATGGGAAAGCCCAGATTGCCTGACATGCTAATAACCAGCTTTTTAAGGTCAGTTCCCAACAGTTCTCTGGGTTTATTGGAGTCGAGTCTATGTTCTATGCTGAAGGCAAAGAGGGAGAAGAGGATATGTGGACATAAAAACAAATGTTAACTTGTTCCACACCACAAGGTATTTGTGCCAAGGTGACCAATGTTCTCTTCCTGAGACCCAAGAGTGAGTTACTTAAAACCAGAAGGGAAAGGTGTTTTCTTCCACATCAGTCCCACTTTGGAGACATTCTATTAGTGACATTTTTCCCTCCCCCCATAAATAACAATGAAGAGTTCTGTGTGCTAACACCATAGCGTTAAGAAAAAGTAAAGCAAAATTTTCTAAGACTTGATAAGAATAACATTTCAAATGATGCAGTCACCAGAACTACACAATGATCAATAATACACACACTTCCCTTGGCATCTCCAGCACCGTCCTGTGCCTGGTCTGATTTGGCATCTCCATTTTTGACATAAATGGTTAAGTGCTTATCTACTAGCTGAAAGACTGGTGATTCAAACCCACACAGAGATGCATAGGAAGAAAGACCTGGCAAGCTGCTTCTGAAAGGTGACAGGTTTAAAAACCCCTATGGTGAACAAATCTAGTCTTCAAAACGTGGAGCTGTCATGAGTCCAAACTGACTAAATGGCACCTAAAAAAATAAACAAGTCTTTACACTTTTCAGCATCCCACAATTGATGCACCAAAACAAAATTAAATGAGAAAAATATACAAGCCTAATGCCATCCAGTCGGTTCTGACTCATAGTAATCCCAAAGAGCAGGGTAGAACTATCAGGAGGTTTCTAAAGCTAGAAATCTTTGTGAAAACAGATTGCCACATCTTTCTCCCACATCTACTGCCAAGGCTATTGGGTTCAAACCATTGACCTTTTGATTAGCAGCCGAGACCTTAGCCACTATGCCACCAGGGACCCTTAAAGAAGAGAAGTAGACCCATATTGTATCTCTGCTGGCTTGACTCCCTTAGTCCTATCACAGCATCAAACCAATCCTTCCTTGTACATATCCCCAAAAGAAAGCATGCATTCCATAAAGAACTCATGAGCTCATTTCCAGTTCAACCCTTCAGAGGCCCTCTAGGACAACTGGACCTCTAGAGGGTGTGCTACTGCCTTACCCAGAAGCCCAAGTCCACTGCCATCAAGTCGATTCCTACTAATAGCAACACTTATAGAGGATTTCTGGGGCTGTAAATCATCTCAAGAGACGACTGCCTTATCTTTCTCCCACTTAGCATCTGGTGGGTTTGAACCGCTGACCTTGTGATTAGCAGCCTAGTGCCTAACCCAGAGTGGCACCAGGGCTCTTCATACCAGTCTTCTTCTGCCAAAATGTTTTGTGAGCTCCATATTGTTGCCAGTGGGCGGAAGCTATAGCAATCCAAGGATGTTCAGAATAGACTTTACTGCATCGTTGGTATGAAGCTATATAAAAAAAGAAAATAAATAAATAAATACATTTTAAAAACAAGAATAACAACAACAGAAAAACCCATAATAAGATTTGATACTAATTTGCAATGTTTTTCAGTTGAAGCCAGGTGGTGTAATTTCTCTATAAGATCATTGTCCCTCACGATATATGGTATTATCATTTATGATAAAACTTGTGCCACGCTTGATGTTAAAAAAAAATGCTTTGTTTTTGTTTCTTTTTAAAAATAGGTAATTTCTTAGGAATGTCCGGAATATTTACTCTGACTATTATAGGACTCTTATTAAATTCTACAAGTTTTAAACCAGGAGTTGAAGCATTTCTTCTTGAGTGAGTCGTTAGCATATTTTCACTTTATTTCATACATCAGAAGCGATAATGTTGGAGTAGCAACTACATGCAATTCTACATGGTCAAGGGAAGATATTACTTTGAAAACTACACAACTGGAAATGTTTCCTAAAATCTTTTTGTTCAATCCTCTAATGTTAAGCAAAATTTGTAGCATGGCCTTGGGTTTATGTTGAATTAACTAATTCCGCAGCTGTCTGACTGTCAACTCATCAGATTCTGATGTATATTCTAGATATCCGCTAGACAAGGATTAGGATTAGGATTAGGCAAGCTATGTATGTGCATCAAACACAAAATTTTAAAGGGTGATTTAAAAAAGCAGCAATCAAGATAAATATTTTAATGCAAATTTAATAAAATTAAAAATAATACCAAATAAAGCCTGAATGAACAATGTTATAAAGATTGGATCAGTAGTTTTAAATGTTCATTTTGCCTCAGGCTCTAATGTGGCTCAGCATACCAATGCTACTAGAATGGAAAACCAGTATTTTAAGGATGATGCAGAGATGCTACCATAAAAAAATTCTAAATTGAAGCTAGGCTTCAATGAAGAAGGTTTTCAGTGTTAAAAGAAAATAGGGCCAAATCCAGTGTTAGCAAGGCTATGGGTACAAATATGAAAATTGTTCCTGTTTTTTGGGAAAGCCCCCAGTTTAGGGGTGAGTAAAGTCTGTGTCAGCCTAGAGAAAGGGAGTTTTCTGTAGTGCCCCCAACACAGAGTGAGTACTTGACCTAAATCACCCAATGGCAACAGAAGTGTTAACAGAAGTCCTGAATGTAAACAATGATTTTTGGAGTTGAGAAGTAGTTAGGAAAGCTAGAATGAAATCAAAAGTCAGAAACTCAAGGATTCTGGAGCACTTTCCTATAATTTCATGTTATTTACAATGGATTTTCATTGTACTAGTAACTGTTTCATTGTTAGGTGTATTTGAGTCCATTCCAAGTCATGGCGACCCTATGTACAACAGAAAGAAATACTGTCTGGTCCTGCACTATCCTCAGCATCATCGATACGTTTGAGCCCATTGTTGCTGCCATTGTGTCAGTCTATCTCATTGAGCATCTTCCTCTTGTTCACTGACCCTCTACTTTACCAAGAATGATGTCCTTTTCCATAGACTGGTTCCCCCCACCCCCCGATAAATGACCCAAGCTTGTAAGACAAAGTCTCACCATTCTGCCTTTAAAGGAACATTCTGTCTGTACTTCTTCCAAGACAAATTTGTTTATTCTACTGGCAATATTGTTTGTCAGCACCATAATTCAAAGGCATCCATTTTTCTGACGTCTTTCTAGCAGCTAAGCAGAATTAGTTGGACTGATTGTGGGAAGAATTTAGGTAATAAATATTTTAAACGAATGTTTAATAATCTATAGGAAGTGAGTCCCTTCACCTTCCTTCTCTCACTGAAAACTATGCCTCCCACGACGACCTTGTTTCCTTTTACATTTCTTCAACTGTGGTGCCTTTCTTATCTACAGCCCTGGTTCATCCTACAAGTGAGAAGATGATCTCTTCATTTCTCAATGCCATTTCTAAATCAGTTTTTCTCATTCCACGAAGAATTCACTTTCGAAACTCATCACGTTGCCATCCTCTTCGTGGTTAGGTTATTTATAGAACCCTTGGAGTCCAGGTGTGGTGCTGTAGGATAAGCACTAGACTGTCAGGTCATTTTGAACCACAAAGTTGGTGGTTCAACCTCACCAGCTACTCCTCTGAAACCCTATACAGGGTTGCTATGAGTTGACTCAGCAATACTTAACAACAACTACATAGAACTCTTAGTCACATTCTTCATTTTGTGAATGTTTTAGCTGTCATTTCACTGTGATCCTCTCCAAGGTTACTCTATCACCATTCTTAGTGATGTCAATATCCCTACAATTGATTCTTCCATTGATGCAACTCAAGTTCTTTGGGCTTCTGCCTTCATACAAGCATGTTCACCATTCTACTTCAGCCACCAACTTATGTGGTATGTAAGTTTGTGCTGCTGTAACAGAAATATCACAAATGGATGGCTATAGATAACAAATTTATTTTCCTGCAGTTCTGAAGGCTCTAGAGGCAAGGATACTTTCAGCTTCTAGGACCAGTAATCCTTGGGCTTGCAGATTCATCTACCTCTGTTTGTGCATGCCTCTAAACTATATTGTTAATAGCTGAGAAGTGAATAGGTTTAGGATACCCCCTACACTGGGGGTTTCATTAATGTTGTTGTTGTTGTTGTTGTTGTTAGGTGCCATTGAGCTGGTATCAACTCATAGCAACCCTATGCACAACAGAATTAAATTATGCCTGGTACTATACCAACCTTACAATCATTGCTACACTTGAGCCCATTGCTGCTGCCATGGTACCAATCCATCTTGTTGATGGTCTTCCACTTTTTCACTGACCTCCCACTTTACCAAGCTTAATGTCTTGTATCTGAATAAGATTACATCCACAGATACGGGAGTTAGTATTCCACAGATATTTAACCCATTGCCACTGAGTCAGTTCAGACTCATGGTGACCCTTACTTCTTTCATTCTTCTATTTGTACATCACTTTGTTAAAAAGGAATTCCCTAAACAACTTATATAAAATAGATATTACCTCCATACCAGACTGCACACTCTTTTATTCCTGACAAACTGACAGGCAAGTGATGACCCACATCCCATATCTTGTTCTAAATCTCTCTGGAACTTCTGGCAATTCCTTGTCAATGTACTGCTGAAGAAAATTGAAAAATAGTTGCAGCAATCCATTGACAAGGAGCTACCAGAAATTCAAGCCAGATTCAGAAGAGATCCAATCGGCTTGAAGAGATCCATATTTGTGCCCATTCCAAAGAAAGGTGGCCCAAAAGTATGTAAAATAATTGAACAACATCATTAATATCACATTAAGAAAAATTCTGCTGAAGACAATTAAAAAGCAGTTTCAGCTGTATGTACATCCTTTTGTTAGAAAGAAATTCCCTAAACAACTTATATAAAATAGAAATTACCTCCATACCAAACTGCACAATCTTTAATTCCTGACAGACAGGCAGGTGATCACCCTCATTCCATATCCTCTTCTAAATCTCTCTTAAATTTCTGGCAACTCCTTGTGAATGAACTAGTACAACTGTTTTTGAATTATCTTCAGCAGAATTTTACTTACATGTGGTATTAATGATATTGTTCAATGATTTCCACATTTCATTGGGCCACCTTTCTTTGGAATAGTGGGCAAAATATGGATCTCTTCAAGTCACCTCCAGTACTGCATCAGTTTGCTGGAACATATCAATTTGTATTCTGCCAATTCCTGGAGCGTTATTTTTTGTCAATGCCTTCTCTGCATCTTGGACTTCTTCTTCCTTCAGTACCATTGGTTCTTGGTCATATGCTACTTCTTGAAATGGTTGAACATCAACCAGTCGTTCAATATGTTACCCATAGAATCTTCAACATTGTCACCCGAGGCTTGGATTTTTCTTCAGTTCTTTCCACTTGAGGAGTCCTGGTGTGGCTCTGTAGGATAAGTGCTGTACTGCTAACATCAAGGTAGTCAGTTTAAGTCACCAGCTGCTCCTTGGAAACCCTATACATGCCACTGGGTGAGTTCAAACCATCAACCTTTAGATTAGCAGCCAATCACAAAGTGTTTGCATCACCATGATCGTCAAAGAGTCTCAAGAACAGATTCAGGTTAGCAGTGTTTAAAACTAAATCCTCCTCCTATCTTAAATGGCATCCATATGCCTTTTTAATGTTTTCTATTTATTGTGTTATAATATATGGACATTAAAAAGACAAAATGCTCCTGTACAGAGAGGAGCTCTGGTAGCAAAATGGCTATGAGTGTGATGGCTAACCTCAAGGAAAAAGAGGAGGCTTTCTGTTCCCATAGAGATTCACAGCCTCAGAAACTCTATACAGAGTCGCTATGAGTCGGAACCGACTCCAAGGCACATAACCAACCATACAGAAAGATAGAAAGAAATAAAGTGTAAAACATAGCCTCTGATAGTCCCAACAACCAAACATGAACAATATTGGAATTTGAATGTTCTTTTACAAACTGTTTGTCTATAACTAATAAGAACCTGCATTCTAGGAATGATGTAGGGTTTTCCTAGGCTCTGAAAAGCTTGAATATTTGCATTCTCATGAGTTCAAAATGGAAAATCTACAGATGGCATTTATATGAATAAAAAAATCCTTTCACATCTATCAAAAACTAGGCAAAATCATAATTCTATCACTGTTTAAATCAAGCTTGAGAGTTTAACATTCCTTTTAAAAAGAAATTATTTTAGATTTTCCTAATGAAACAAAATGGGATCGTATTTCACTCTGTTGTACATGGGGTCTTCAAGAGCTTGGAGCTGATTTCAGGTTAATGTGCCAGACTGCAAAGCCATTTGAATAACAAGGTCGGTGGTTCAAGCTCACCAGCTGCTTCTCGGAAATCCTATCCAGGGTCACTATGGTTCGGAACCGACTCAATGGCACTTAACAACAACAACAACAATTTCAAAACAAGAACTTTGCATTCAGGATTCTTGAGCCAAATGAATTACAATGACAGAATGATTTTTTTTTTTTTTTTTTTTTTTTTGCTGTTAAGGGCTCCCAAACTGGTTCCACCTCATAGCAACCCTGCAAAGGGTTTCTGAGGAGTGGCTGGTGGATATGAATTGCTGATCTTGTGGTTAGCAGTCCAGTGTTTATACAACAGCCACACAGAGACTGAATGATAACGTTCTATTAAATAGCATAGCCACAACCTACACATGTCTGTTAAATTCAGTCCCAAAAGAGTTAAATTGTGGTTTAAACTGGTTAAAATTGCTTTAAGATTATCTGTTTGCTTGACTTTGCACTCCGTTCTCCACAATTAGATTTTAAGACCCTTAAATCTTGGCAAATTTCCTTACTCACCTGTATTTCCTTTTAATGCATTTCACAGTCTCCCATTGATAAATCTTGTAATAAATATACATTAGATTAGTTAACTATATTTTTTTCTGAAAATACAGATTCTGGAATTGCCTATCATTTGTTTCATTTCTTATGGTGTTCACTTTTGTTGGACTTCTAATCCCTGCACAAACATATTTACATCTATCATTTTCTGATATATATTTTTCATTAAATATTTACTTCACACTGATTGTATTGAGGTAAGTACACCATTTGATATGTTTCTATTATAATAAATTAAATGAGCCTAAAGATAATCTTTTAGATAATAAAAATGCTTCATATTTTAGGATGAATAGAGTCAACTGTTAAGATATCTGAGGAAACATCAGATTTTTTTTTCCAGTTTTAATCAACAGGTAATGCAAACACCTTGTAAAAAATGTTGAATGTTAGAAAGAAGAAAAAGAAATTTTTCGAAATTTTATTATCCAGGAGAAATCATTATTTACATTTTGAATATTTCATCTTATTATTTTGTGAGCTTTCAGAAGCTATGTCTATC
>NW_006408579.1:15022455-15023975 GCF_000296735.1 Chrysochloris asiatica
CAGGCTAGGTCAAATGATTACTATCTGCAAGTTTGGATATTCTTGTGCGTCTCCCCTCACTTCATATCAGCTGGATGCTTTACTCTCAGCTCTAGCCCTCTATTGCTTTGTCCTTGTCCCTGGTCTCAGATGTCCCCAGGTCTCACCACACTTTGGACTTTGGACCAACCAGCCCTTCCTCTTCTCTCTCTCATCTCCAAGTCAATGAGAATATATGGAATGTGGTTGAACTCGGCCCATTTCTTCATTGCTGCCTTTCCCCCAACTCACCACTAGACCACTGTGGTTACCAGCAAGCTTATATGCCTGCTCATGTTGTCCCTTTGATTTTCAGTCAAAGAAGAGGGGGTTGTCCTGAAGGAATCTCATTGCTTGCCTTGATGGCTTCCCTGCAAACAGCTTGCTTATACTTGTAGTAGCCAGTCATACTGACATTTTTGTTTGGGGTTTTTCCTGATGATCTTTCTTTGAAGATGGATATTCTGTCACTCTGGCTGTTCCAGGCTGGTCTGCTTGTCCTTTCTAGTGGTGACATCCCACCTCACAAGGTTCTGGATGAAATTTAGGACTCCACCTAAGATCCTATAATCTGCAAAGACTCTGCAAGAGGGCTATTTCACTGGGCAAGTTCTAGAACCCCTTTTAGGTATTCCAATCTTAGATATTCCAATCAGTTATAAGGAGTCCTGGTGTGGTGCTGTGGGTTAGTGTGACAGACTGCAAAGCTGTTTGAACTGTAAGGTCGGCAGTTCAAGCTCACCAGCTACTCCTTGGAAACCCTATACAGGGTCAGAATTGACTCGACGGCACTTAAAAACAACAACAATCAGTTATAGGCTGAAGACAGGCTTACAAGTTTCCTGTAATCAGGTTTCCTGACATTCCTTTATATCCTACTCAAGTGTCCATTTTACAAGAGTAGGCAAGGGAAACAAATATTCATAAGACAGTCAAGCATCTTAGTATTATTTCCCATCTTCAAACTATGCCTAAGATTCCTTATCACTCTTTACCTCTGTCCCATTTAGTCCATGCAAACCTGTCTCAGTATTTCCCTATCTACCTTGTTCTTCCACCTCCTCCCCATTTTTGTATTGCCCTCCCCAATACCTGAACTATGATGTGTCTGCCCCTACCCTGGTACTCCACCATCGCCTCCCTCCACCTCCCTTTAAACACCCCCAACCCAACTCCACTGTTGTGTATACCTTATATTCCATTAACTTTTCCCTCCATTTAATATAATTTTATCCTGACCTTCTCACCACCTGGATCTCTGTTCCTCTGTGTTTACCTTCTTTCACATTATAATTTTTCCTATCCTAGACTGACCTCCCAGGTGGGATAGAAAGGAATGTTGGGAAACATGATTAGAGAAAACTTGTAAGCCCGCCTTCAGCCTATAACTGATTGGAATACCTCAAAGGGGTTCTACAACTTACCCAGTGAAATAGACCTTGTGCAAAGCCTTTACAGAGTATAGGACCTTAGGTGGAATCCTGAGTCCCATCCACAACCTT
>NW_006408579.1:15025028-15038894 GCF_000296735.1 Chrysochloris asiatica
CCACACCAGGACTCATATATATAGTATGTATATATAAATTAATTGACCAATTGGAAAGATTCAGCAAGCTTAAGCTCTGTGAAGAAAAAGAAAATGAAAATATTTTCCTCTCATATTTTATTCATTAGAATTTGATCCACAGAGCTAGCTAAAGCTGAGTGCCTTCAGGTTTAGGTTTATAGATTAGTGGAAAGCCCTTTGGCCATTTATCAGCAGTGCTAAAAGGTCTTTGTAACATTCTTGGAGTAGGGCTGAGGCCATGGGGCCTGTGACTGAGAGGCTGGGGATCAGAGAGAGACCTGCCTGATGGCATGGCTGGGGAGAGGCTGTCTTGACTAAAAGAACTGTGCCCTAAGCATTTCTGACCCTGAATTGTAACTTAGTAACTCCCCTAATAAACCCCATAACCATGAGTATGGGCTGATGCAGAGTTTAATTTTCCTTCTTCCTTGTGCAGTCAGAAGAGATCAGATGATGCCACACCCAAGCACATTTTTGCTCTTGATTTCCTTTTTGCAATCTAAGATATATCTGTAAAATATCTCTATTAGTTTTTATCCTCTTGAAGAAGAACCACTCAAAGATGATATGGAATTACCCTACTATTATCACAGAAGAAAGAAGCAAAGAAAATAGTGCTGTATTTACAATTCTATGGAATGACCCTACTGATGACACTAATCTGTGAACAATGGTACATCTATCTGTATGTAGGTAATTCCACTAGGAACAGAGTGGAATAAAATGGAAATGAATTTCTATGAGAAAAATTACTTTTTAAAAATTATTTTCTCTTTTAGACTTCTGGTCATTCTATTACTAAGCCCTCTTTTGTCTCGACTTGATCATGGGTTCAGCTGGCGCTGGGCTTTCATAATGGTCTTGAGTGAGATGAGAGGGACTCCTAACATCGATATGGCCCTTCTACTTGCCTATGACTCTTTCACTGGAACTGAGAGGGAAAAATATCAAGTAAATAATGTTTTGCTTTTTTATTTTATAGATTATAAAGCTGTTTCTATGTGTTAAAATATGTATAGTTGTGAGGTAGCTCAACCTCACCAGGACTGTAGAGAATGGTCTGGCTATGATGGCAAGATTGAAAAGAGGGGGAACAACTGATCACTATGCTATTCTCCATTCCTGACATTCAAATTCCTCTTCAGTCATGACCATCTACTGACAGTATAATCTAACTTAATTCACATTGATAGATATAGAGTAAGTAATATATAATTGTCATAAATAATAACTTTGTTTTTTTTTTTTTTTTCATTCTAGATGTTATTTCATGGAGTGTCTGTTTGCTTCATTACCTTGATTTTCAATAAATTTATTTTGCCACTGGCTGTTACTAAACTAGGTAAGCCCAATTAAGCCGTTTTTTGAATGAAGAGAAATAATTCTAAATACACTAAAGAAGTACTAATAATGAAGAATCCATATATATAGATAAATCAACAATGCCTAGTTGAAGACAAAGTTGTTAAGTGCCATAGAGTTGTCTCGGACTCGTGGAGACCCTAAAAGTATAAGTATAGGGTTCCCTATGAGTGGCTGGTATGTATGTATGTATGGAATGGCAACCTTTTGGTTAACAGTCCATTGTTTATCCTATGCTGGCAAAAAAGATATTTGCAATGAAGAAGTATTGCAAAATTCTATCATGCGATGTCCAGCATAATTTCTATCACCAAAGCCGTATTTTCCAACTTCTAATCCTTCCTTTGTCTTTCCAACCTTCACATTCCAATTGCCAGTAATTATCAATACATCTTGATTGCATGTTTGATTGATTTCACACTGAAGAAGTTGGTCCTCCAATTTTATCATCACTGGCTTTAGTGGTTGTGCATAAATTTGAATAATAGTGATATTAACTGGTCTTCCTTGTAGGCGTATGGATCTCATCCTATCACAGACAGCATTGTACTTCAAGGCAGATCTTGATATGTTCTTTTTGATGATGAATGTGATACCATTCCTCTTCAATTTGTCATTCCTGGCATAGTAAACGATGTGATTGTCTGATTCAGAATGGCCAATGCCGGTCCATTTCAGCTTACTAATGTGTAGGAAGGATTACAATGTTTATGCCTTCCATTTCATTTTTGACAACTTCCAATTTTCCTAGATTCATACATTCTATATTCTGATTATTATTAATGAACATTTACAGCTACTTGTCTTCTTTTTGAACTGTTACCCATCAGTAAATAAAGGTCCATTCATGTACTTTGAGGAGGCAGCTCTCTTCCTCAGTCATACTTTGAGTACTTTCCAACCTGAGGGCCTCATCTTCCTGCACTATATCTGACAATATTCTAGAGTTCTTCATCATATTTTAATGCCCAATAATCTGGTACTGACTGCGTTCCACTGCTATTTATATGGTGTTCAGTGACTAAATATTCAGAACATTCCTTCTTTCCTTCTTCCTAGTCTTTCTTCATCTAGGAGCTAACTGAAACCTATCCACAATGGGTGATCCTGCTGATGTTTAAAATATCCTTAACATAGTTTTCAGGATCACAGCAACACCCAAGTCACCACAGAACAACAAACTGACAGACGAATGGTGGGCTTGTCATATAGAGTCTATAAATAAGGCACATTAATGGTTGAGGACAATAAACTTACTTATTAAAAAATTTGTGTATTAGCTTTTGTCCAGTTTATCTAAAAGAATGTATTCATTTATTTAATTATTCAACAAACTGCTATTAAGAGCATGGTATGATGCTGTAGGATAAGCGCTGAATTTGTAATGACAAGGCCGGCAGTTCAAATCTACCAACCACTCCTTGGAAACCCTATATATAGTTGCTATTATTTGAGACTGACTCAATAGTACTTAACAGCAAAAGCACAAGCTAATACTGAACTAATTCATAGTGAGGCATCATAAACACAGTCAACTTTTCTGAGCTGATGGTGCTTACATTACAGTGAGGAGAAAAAGGCAATGAGCAAGTCAAATATGGTATTATCAAGGAGTCCTTTGGGCATCGAAGTAAACAAACCATAAAAGAAAAGAAAGAACATAACAGATGTTAAAATATTTAGAAAGATAGGAAGGAGTGTGTTTAAGAAACTAAAAGTGTTGAGTAGTTGAAACTTTAAAAAGAGTAATATAGTGAATGGTGGTAGACCAGATGGGAGAGGTAGGAAGGCTTAAGATACAAAGAACCTTGTATGTTGTAGTAGAGGTTAGGATTTTATTCTAAGGGTAAATGGGATTCATTAGTTAGTTTTAAGCAAGTATCATTATATGATTAAAGTCTTAAAAGGGTCACACTAATTGCTTTGAAGAACTGACTGGGATAGGGCTGTGGTGCCGATGGACAGTGTATGGAAAGTAGATGCAGAAATATCCGTTAGGAGGCTATTGCATTAATTCAAATGGAAATAATGGTGACTTGGACTAGAACTAAAGCAAAGGAAACAAAAGAGCTTGTTTGAAATGTATTTAGTGGTAGACATTGGACTAAAGGCCTACACATAAGAGGAAATTAATATTTGACCTCAGCAATGGATTGTTAGTGTTATTAACTGGCTTGAAGAAATCTTGAGAAATAATTTCAAAAAACATATCAAAAGTTATTTCTATTAAATTTGAAATGTAGACAGTTAAAAAGAGAAAGCAGAGTGACTATTAAATATGACCTTGGACCCCAGGGAAGAAGTCAGGGTTGATGATGTAACTTTTAAAGATGGAAAAGATGCAAATATATTTTACTCTGTGGACTTAGACTAAAAACATATTTTGTAAACTAAATATATGTGCCTTTTATCTAAAACCGTGTCTGATCTATGGCAGGAATTTAATTATTTGGTCAAAGAATGAAGCACATTTATTCATACCTTTGTGTCCCACAAATATAATTGAATCAAACATTTTGAGAGATATTAATATCTGTCCTTTGTTAGATCCAAAGAGGAGGCAGGGACTCATTTAGCTCTATGTTTATACTATATCCCCATCTGGAAGATTCATTTTATATATTAGCATCTTAAAATCACTGAAAAGTCTTGTTATGAAGAGACCTACAAGTTGTTTACCTTATATGAATGTATCAGTTTCAAAAATATTCAATTTTAAGCCCTCTGCAAACCATTTCATTTTAGTCACTACTAAGTGGCTGCCAGTGTCTTGATAAACTGTTATTTCATTAGCTACATAGAGAGATCTTTTCAAAACCCACTTGATACTCTTAGCAAAATAGAATTCGTTATTAACCTGTAACTAGGTCCCTAAGGAGCCCTGGTAGTGCAGCAGATTACAAACTGAGCTGCTAACTGCAAGGTCAGCAGTTTCAATCTATCAATAGGTCCTCGGATGAGAGATGAGGTTTTCTGATCCCCTAAAGATTTACTGCCTCAGAAACCCTAGCAGTGTACTACAAGGTCGGTTTAAACTGCTAGGTCAGGAGTTCAGATGCACCAGGTACTCCTCAGAAACCCTACACAGGGTTGCTACGAGTTGACAGCACTAATCAACAACATGAGTCGGAACCGACTTTACAGCACACACCCTCCACCACCACTACCAGATTCCTATGTCATAATCGTATTATCCTCTGAAAAAAATCAGAACACTCATTTAACAAAAGCTAAAATGTGAAAATAATATGACCTCTTTATTTCTTAAATATTAATTTTGATCATTTTAAAATGCAAAATTAACTATTTTCTCATTTCCTTGAACAATTCTTCCATATTGTTGTTCCTCCATCAGAACTTTTACAAAACGTCATTGTTTAATTGCAAATAGGGCTGCTTTATTCATTTCAACAGTCATTGGTTTCTGTTATTGCAAGGAAAGTTCCAGATCTTTGATAAAAAGACACCAAGATTCTTCCTGCATTCCAAGTCACTGGTAGCGTAGTGCTTATGAGTCAGGCTCATCTCATAGGTCAACAGTTTGAAGATACTGCATGAGAAAAATTAGGCTTTCTTCTCCCGTAAAGATTTACAGCCTCGGTTCTATGGGTAGGAATGGACTCTATAACAACTTATCAATAACAGATATTCACTAGCTAAAGTCCTGACAGTGAAAATGACAGAATAACTAACTCTGAAATTCCATCTCTCCATGAAATCAATAAAAACTGGCAAAAATGTTGGAATCCTTTTTTTATTCCTTCTAGCTTAAGCAAATAACCAAAAAGTGTTTGTCTACCCAGGGCAAGAAAGACAGTGGAAACTCTGTAAGAGCCGCCAGCTTTCTTGCTTGATAACTTATTCCATTCCATGCCCCACTCCCTAGGTCAAATCTTAAAACAAATCCATTAACCATTGAGTTGATTCAGATTCATAGTGACCCTGTAGTACATGGTAGAACTCCCATTTAGGATTTTCAAAGCTGTAATCTTTACAGAAGCAGAGTGCCACATTTTTCTCCTATTAGCAGTGAAAAACTACACTATTCTCAAGGAGCTAAAGAAACCTAAAATTCTTACTCAGGATCCTCTGTTTCCTTACAGTGAGCATCTGCCTGTGGAACATGACTGCTTTCACAGGAAACATCTATGGCACACACAAAAAATCATTTTTGTCTCATATAGTAAGAGTCCTTGAAATCTTAATTATTTGTTTAATCAGCAATAACTGTCCTCTGTTTGCTCTGCAAGTAATTTTACATACCATGAATTTCAGAGTTGGTATTAAACTGTTGTGCTGGTAGGTGAGGTGAGCCCATCATTTAGCTTTAACAATTAAAAAAAAAAACAAAAAAAGGGTGATTTGGAGCCAGGTCCCTAACTAACCAGATGTGAATAATTTACCTAACTCATCTCTGGCTCTACATTCTCATCTATCAAATTGGGAAAAAGAAGTGAACTCAAAAGTTGGAAAGACATAACACATGCAAGATGCGGAAATGTGTGTTCCCAGCATATAGTAAGCACTCAATAAATATTTGCTGTTATTTGTATAATGATAATTTGTGAGAAGAAATGTGAAAGTGGTAAAGGTTGAAATTATGACTGCTTCAATTATCAAATAACTTACATTGTTGTTAAGTGTCCTTGAGTCAGTTCTGATTCATAACTACTCTGTGTAGAGTTTCCAGGAAGCAACTGATAAGTTTGACCGCTCGCTTACCTTGTGTTTCAAACCGACCTTGTAGTTCAGTGTTTTATCCTACAATACCACACCAGGACTCCAAATAACTTATATTGAGTCTTATTTTTTTTTAAGTTCTTAGTGATAATATATTAAGATAAGAATAAAAGGAAGTATTGTAATTCCTATCAAACAGTCAATGTCCCTGCTATTTGTAATACTTGTGCTTTGTGTCAAAGGTCTTCATGATATCACATCAACAAAATATAAATCACTGTATTATACATATAAACACTTTCAAGAGCTAACCAAATCTATAGCCTCTACACTCAAATTTGATAAAGATCTTGCTAATGCTGACTGGAACATTGTTGAAAAAACAATTATACTTCAAAACCCATATGCGGTAAGCAAGTAACGTCTTTTGCTTATTATCTCAAAGTAAATACAATTGACCTAATAAGGCTAAATCATGCCATAACTATACATTCATAGTGTTTATTTGTAGTTAACAGGTAAGTTGTATTAGTAATTCCTTATTTGTCTTAATAGTAAGAAAGAAGTCCTTAGATATTATCAATCAATAGCATATACGAATTACTTTCCTACTGTTCATGGGACAAAGGAAAAGTAACAACGCTGTTGAATCAATAAATGTTAAAAATTCAACAGAGTGAGCTGTATATTAGAGTTGCCTTTAAAAGGTATCATAAGGCTTTAGAAAATGACTACTTTCTGTTTTGCTTTTATTTTTAAACCAGGTTTGGAATGCTCAGTGACCTTCATTCATTTAGTATTTACTATGCTTAGCATTATTAGTAGGATTTTTGTCTTTTGAAAAACAAAATGGTGTTCACTTCAGCAGCACATATACTAAAATTGGAATGATACAGACAAGATTAGCATGGTCCCTGTACATGACTGACACACAAATTCATGAAGCATTCCATATTTTTGAATGGATAAACAAATTGTGGTACATACACACAATGAAAAATTATGCTACCTTGAAATACTAAGCTACCATATTATTCTACCTTGAATATTAAGCTACCATATAACATGGATGAACCTTGAGGACATTATGTTGAGTGAAATTAATCAGTCACAAAAGGAGAAATACTGCATAGTATGATTATTGTAAAAGACTAAGAAAAAGAACCCCTACTAAAAGTGGGGGGTATTCTTTGCTGGTTACCGGGATCTGGGGAGTGGGGCGAGAGGAGGGAGGAGAAGGTGGAGCACAGGGTAGGGAATAGACACAAGATAGTTTGGGTGCTAAGGAGGGGACAATACACAAGAAGGGGAGAGGAATGGAAGAACAAGGTGGTTAGGAGAACAATTAGGCAGGTTTGCATGGGCTAAGTGGAACAGAGGTAAATAATGATGTATGCACAACCTTGGAGCAACAGGGCTCTGGGAACAGGGATTGAGGCATGGTTAGAATGGGCAAAAGGGGGGAAATAATGTTAAGCTGCTTGGCTGTCTTTTGAATCTTGGTTTCCCTGGTATTTCTTTATAAAATAGACACTTGAGGGGGAGAGAAAGGAATAGCCAGAAATATCACCAAAGGTTGTAAGTCCATCTTCTGACTATAATTGATTGGAATACCTAAAATGGGGCTACAACGTGCCCAGTGAAGGAGGCTTCCTGCAGAGCCTCTGCATTGCATAAGACCATAGGTGGAATCCTGAACCCCATCCAGAATCTTCTGAGATGAGAAATTTTCACTGGAGAGGACAAGCAGACCAGCCTGGAGCGTCTAGAAGAAGAGAAGATACTTCTTGAAAGAAAGACAGACAGGAAAAATACAAAACAATAAAGACAGTCTGACTGATTACTACAAGAACAAGCAAGTTCCTTGCCCATTAGCCATCAAGGCAAGTGGTTAGTTCCCCTCAGGACAAACCCCCTTCCAAGACTAAGACTCAATGGGAATACACAAGCAGACATATAACCACATTCAACATCGATAAAGGAAACTAGGAAAAAAATAGCAATGAAGCTGCATGCTAAGTCCTACCCTGTTCAATAGACTCTTGTGAATCCTGGTGGAGACCTGGTTGGCCAGCAGTATGGCAAGACCTGGGGACTCCTGGGCCCAGAGTCAGTGACATAGCCACAGAGGACTAGAGTGGAGAGTGAAGCATCCAGCTGATAAGAAGAGAGGCCATATGCACAAGAACACCCACATTTGCAAATAATACCCACTTGACCTGGCTTCAATGGCTGGATAATCAAACTCAACTAGAAGAAGAAAGAAGAGGAAAAAAAGAGTAATCTGGTACAATTTGATGAAATTGGCCTACAATTATGGATGCAGTAGCTCAAAAGAGGAAACAAATCTTTACAGCGAGGATCATTCCCACCCCCTCAATACACAGGGCAGACAGGGATGGACAACTTGGACACTGGCTACCCAAAATGGTGGGGGAGGGGGTTGCACCTACAAAGGCAAGAAGTGACTGGCTTACAAGCTTTCAAGAGGGAACCTACATCCAGAGGGCATGGAGGAAGGTAGAATCTCCACTGAGTAGTATCCAATCTGTCTGGGAGGGGTTGATGAAAGGAGATTGGGATAGCACTCATGTGGTACAGTAGTGAGTAAGTAATATCAGGACTGACTGTGAGGGTTGGAAATGTAAAGGTAGATGTTTTGTAGCAAAAGGAGGGGAGTGGTTGACTTTGCAATCCAGGAGCGAAGGTCCCTGGGACCACCAAGGGAGAAGAGTGGAGTGAGGGACTCTACCCAGAGAAACAGTGATGCCAAAGATGGAGGCAGAGATGATGACGTGGAGAGATGGAGCGGCTGGGGACTTTAGACCCAGAGAGGGAGAGGGGCTGTGTGCTGACGACCAGGGGACAGGCTTGCAGGGTATACCCTTTGGATGGTTGATGATGCATGAAGGGGATTGTAATCATGGCAATGTAACGCTATATGATAGGATGAATGTAAAGCTAACATTCTTCCATGTAAACTAATTTATACCACATAATTCACAATAAAATATTTTTTTAAATATATAGAAATAGAATTCAAAGCCAGTACTGTTAAGCTTAGCTTTGGGTAAGATGTATCCTCCTACTTCTGGCATGTACTTTATAATCTATATGGCCAGATTTATTATTCATTCAAGAACATTCAGCTTGCCAGTGCGGTTGTCATAAAGAAAAAGAGTAAAAATTGTCCTAGATATTCTCACTGCTGCCATTGCTTTGCCATCTGTAATGCTTCTGGCCAAAACACACAATGAGGGTCCAATTTCTAGAAGTGTAGAGTCAGATAGATAATGAGTGTCTATGGAATGGGATTTCCCAAAACATCTTAGCTTCACTAGACAGTACATGCATCTCCAACAGGGGACTCAGACCCCACACCCCCCCTCTCCCCCCCGAACCTTCAGCAATATTGCAAAGATTTCTAGGTGGAGCTGGTTCCAAATCAAATTCAAGAATTTTCTCTATCTTACCAGATTTTTAAAAAATCATCTTCCAAAACAAACTGGTATATCAATTGAAACTTGTGTTAATAATATGTTAATATGATTTTTTTTTTTAATAAAAATGTTATGTTTTTCTTAGGCAAGCCAAGAAGAAACAACAGGCCATCAAATGGTGAGGTGTCCAGACTGTAACAAGGAAATAGATGAGACCCTTAACATTGAAGCAATGGAACTGGCCAACAGGCGACTTTTATCAGCACAAATAGTTAATATTCTGCTATACTTTTTTAAAATTAGTTTTTGGCTTAAAATTATACTGAAAACTTTCTCACTTCCTAAGTGCATATTGATTATACCCACCCACATAACAATATACAGTTTGTTCAAACTAAAGGAAGTCTTAGGAATCTGTTTGGTTGTTAAAAAAGAGATGAAAGAGAAAAAAGAAAGAAATCAACTTAAATTATTTTAAGTTAAAGGTAGCTTTGGCAGCGTAGTGGTTACGAATCAGGCTGCGAACCTTAAGGTCAGAGGTTCAAAACTACCAGCCACTCCGCGGGAGAAAGATGAGGCTTTCTACTCCGGTAAAGATGTGCACTCTCGGAAACCCTGTACAGGGTCACTATGGGTCGGAACTGACTCACCGGCACTTAACAACAACAACAAAGGTATTTTATTATAAGGAATTAGGAATTTCACAGATCCTAGTGGCAAGAACTTTAACAGAGCTTTAGGCAGCCAGTTCCCTAATACTGCCTAGTTCTGGGGCTAAGCCTGTTTTTCATGCAAAGGTACCATCAGATTCTCTAATTACTGCATGTGTTGTTATTAACTGCAGTAGAGTCAGTTCCCCACTCATAGCAACCCTGTATAGGATTTCCCAGGAAAGTATGTTTACATACTAAAGTTTGAGTCCAAATGAGAGAAATTCTTTAGCATAAATAGTAGCATAGGAGTCTGTGGGAAATTGCTACTAAGCTAGTCAGCATTTTCTGTCTAGGGAAGGATTTTAGCTGTTACAACTCATCATGCAATCTCTGTAAAGAGTCATGATCCATTTCTTTGCTATTCCAACCATGCAGAATTCCAGCACATTGCTTCCTCAGTCTGATTTAAGCCACAGGAAGTTCAAATCTACCAGTGACTCCTTGGAAACACAGAGTCACTATGATTCAGAACTGAATTGACGGCACTTAACAACAACAACAACACGTATTTTATAAAATATTATAAACCTCAATAATCTCCATATATCCAACAGCAGATATATAGATGAGGCTTTCTGCTCCCATAAGAGTTTGCAACACTGGAAACCCTATACAGGATCACTATGAAAAGGAACCGACTTGATGGCACACCACCACCACTACCACCACCATCTTTAGCTTTATAATAGAAAACAATGAATGTAGACACATTTATTCATCCTCTATCATTCAATTTTTTATGGCTTCCTTTTTAAAAATAAAAGGAAAAATGTATTTGCTAGGTCCTGTAGTAGTGGTTGAAACACAAAGATGGATTCAGTTTGATATTCTGAAATTTCCTTCGTGTCCTTCTTGTAATTTTAGTCTTATACTTATTTTGTTACATCAATTATGTTTATTAGTTATTATTAACAAAAGCCTTTTCTAGATATCTTTCCTTGTTTATTTATTTTCTCCAACAGTTTGATATTGTTTTTTTTTAATTTTTACTGATTAATTTCAACAGCATTTCCAGCCCAGATCTTTTCTATTGGTTTGCCAAGTGCTTCTTTCCTCATTTTGTACAAAAAAAAAAAAAAAATGATCAACAAATACCTGAAAACATTTCAGGCCTAAAAATGTGAAGATTGCATCTAATTAATGATATATTCATAAGAAAACAATTGAGGAATATTTTTAATGCTTATGTAATTAAATGCAAACACCTTCATCACTTGGGTGTTTCTAGAATTATCTTAATTTTATGTCGTTTAAAATATTATGAGACCACGTCTCTGATTTGTTTACAGATTTTAAAAATGTAATGTTAAAAATGCAGGAGACTATTTTGAGTGTTCCACCACTCCTCCATCAGTCTGTCTACTGTGGTGACTTGCATGCTGCAATGATGCGGGAAGCAGGGCTGCCCAAGGTGAGGAGATTTCCGTGGAGCTTCTAGATTAAGCCAGAGTAGGAAGAAGGAGAGGCAGACCACTTCTGAATGGTCAGTGACTTAAAACCTTATAAATAGCAGTAAAATCCTCTGATACTGATTTAAGCCCCATAGATATGAAGGCACTCAAAATATGACGGGCATATTGACCTTAATAACGGCAACGACGTAACGCTTTCAGGACCTTCATTTTTCAATGGGACACAATGAAAAATGAGAAGAAACAACTGCAAGCACCTATTAATAATCTGTACCAGGAATGTACAATGTATGAATATAGAAAATTTGAAAGTTGTCAAAATGAAATGGAATGTATAGAGATCAGAATCCTAGGAATTAGCTGAAATGGACTGGTATTGGCCATTTTGGATGGGATAATCATATGATTTACTAGGCCAGGAATGAAAAACATACATCCTCACAAAGAACATATCAAGATAGATCATGAAGTATAAAGTTGTCTGTGATAGGATAGTATCCATATGCATACAAGATAGACCAGTTAATACCCTGTTATTCAAATTTAAGGTCCAGTCATTAAAGATAGTGATAATGAAAATGAAGAAATCAACCAACTTCTTCGGTCTGAAACTGATCAAACATGCAATCAAGATGCAATGATAACTATTGGTGATTGGATCAGTAAAGTAGGAAACAAAGGGAAGCATCAGTAGTTGGAAAATATCGCCTTGGTGGTAGATATGATGCTAGAGATCTCATGACAGAATTTGCAAAACCAATGATATTCATTGTAAATAACTTTTCAATAACATAAAAGGGACGAAACATGGGCCTCACCAGATGGAATACACAGAAATAAAATTGATTAAATCTGTGGAAACAGTGGGAAAGTTCCATATCATCAACTGAAACAAGAGCAGGGGCAAATGTGGAACAGACCATCAATAACTCATTTGCAAATTAAGATTGGAGCTGAAAAAAATAATAACAAATACACCAGAGCCAAAATATAACCTTGAACATATCCCACCTGAATTTGGAGACCATCGCAAGAAAAGATTTGATGCATTAGACACTAAAGACCGAAGACCAGAAGAGTTGTGAGATGACATCAAGGATATCACACATAAAGAAAGCAAAAAGTTATTAAAAAGACGGGGAAAAAGGAAAGATGAAGGTGGATGTCAGAATAGACTCTGGAACTTGCTTTTCCGTGTAGGATGCTAAAATAAGTGGAAAAAATAGGAAGTAAAAGAGTTTAATAGGACATTGCAAAGGACAGCTTGAGAAGACAAAGTCAAATATTATAATGAAATGTGCAAAGACTTAAAGTTAGAAAACCAAAAGCGAAGAACACACTTAATATTTCTCAAGCTGAAAGAAGTGGGGGGAAAAATTCAAGTCTCAGGTTGCAACACTGAAGGAATTTTATTGGCAAAATATTGAATGATGATAAAAGCATCAAAAGAAGATGGAAGCAATACACAGAGTCACAGTACCAAAAAGAAATAGTCTATCTTCAGCCATTTCAATAGGTATATTATCAAGAACCAATGGTATTAAAGGAAGAAGTCCAAGATGTACTGAAAGCATAGACAAAAAACAAGACTCTGGGAATTGATGGAATACAAATTGAAGTCTTTCAACAAACTGATGCAGCACTGGAGGTGCTTGTCTATGTTAAGAAATTTGGAAGACAGCTACCAGGCCAACTGACTTGGAGAGATCCATATTTAGGCCCATTCAAAAGAAAGGTGAACCCACAGAATTTGGAAATCAATGAACAATATCATTAGTATCACATACAAGTAAAATTTGTTGTGTGAAGTGCCGTCAAGTCAATTCTGACTTGTACCGACCTTGTGTACATTTTCCAAGGACAGGCTGCTGAATTTGACCCACCAACCTCATGGTTCAAACTGACCTTGCAGTCCAGCGTATTACCTGCAATGCTACACCAAGATAATTCAAAAACAGTTGCAGCAGTACATCCACAGGGAGCGTCCAGAAATTCAAGTTGGGTTCAAAAGAGGACATAAAATGAGGATATCATGGCAGAGGTCAGATGGATCTTGGCTGAAATCAGAGTATACCAGAAAGACGTTTACTTGTGCTTTATTGTATGGATCTTTTGACTGTAATAAGGGTAATTTCAGACTATGGGTGACATTGTGAAGAATGGGTATTTCTGAACACTTAATTGTGCTCATGAGGAACCTGTCCATAGACCAAAAATACAGTTGCTTAAATAGAACAA
>NW_006408579.1:15041566-15056119 GCF_000296735.1 Chrysochloris asiatica
GACATTGTTTTGTTCTGCTGTGCATGGGGTCGCTATGAGTCGGTTCCGACTCAATGGCACCTGACAACAACAACAACGCTACCAGAGCTGGGGTCATTATGAATCAGAACCGACTAGACAGCATATAACAACAAACAACAATATTTTATTGTTACTTTTGCTATTCATGTGATGTGTGACTTATGACTTACTCTTCTTAGTCTTTATTTCCCCCATCTGTGAAAAAGGAAACTTATGCTGGCTTAGATTCATTCCAGTTCTGGTAGACTATGCCCTCTACACTTCACACATACCCTTTTGATTTTTTTTTCTTAGTTGTTTGTTTTCTACTATTACATCTTTGAATGTTGAATGTGTTTTATTGGTCGGATCTTAATCAGGCATTCCTATTTTCTCAGGTTACATCTCTCTTCTATGGTTTCATTTTACCTCATATCTTTCTTGTCCATCTTTGTTTTAGACATATTTTCATCTTGGTTTGTTGCTTTGGTTTCAACAGTCTCAATCCTAATGCTCACAGCTCCCAATAATTTTGTTAATCAATCTATCACAGGTTTTTAAGTTTTTATTTCTATTTCGATCTCAGTCCATTTTTGACTAGCTATGGCAAAACTTTCTTGATTTGGTCTGTATTAGAAGAGAAGTACAGCAAAAAGATTTATGCAGAAGAAACAGCATTACATAATGGGAGAAAACAAGTTTCAAATTCAGAGATACCTGGGTTTGTAACAAAAGTTTGGAAAAACAGCTTTACTCTGAGCCTCAGCTTCATCACTACAAAACACAAATAAGAATACCTTAAAGTTGTAAGAATTAATCAATATGTATACAAACTGGTTGGTTCTGTAGTATAGAGAAAAGCTCAGTCAATGGCATTCATTTATAGAAATCAAGTATTCTCTAAATTCTTTTCACAGTTTTGAGAGAATGATCATCTAAGAGTTAAACTTTTACTAGGATCATACTCATATCGTTTGTGTGACTAGACTTTCATGAGCCCCATATTATTTTCAACTAATTTGTTTCCCCCCTAAATACAATTATTTGTTTTATCTTTGAGGATGCTGAAAATACATCAATCTTAAATTATTTTTGTTGTTGTTGTTAGGTGCCATCAAGTCATTACCGACTCATAGGGACCTATGCACAATAGACTGAAGCACTGCCTGTTCCTGCACCAACCTCACAATCGGTGCTACATTTGAGCCCATCAGTGTTGCCTCTGTGCCAATCCATTTCATTGGAGGTCTCCCTCTTTTACTCCGACACTCCACTTTACCAAGCATGATATCTTTCTCCAAGATTTGCTCTACCCTGACAAGATATCCAAAATATGAGAGATGAAATCTGGCCATCCTGGCTTCCAGGGAGCATTCTGGCTGTACTTCTTCCAACACCAATTATTTGTTCTTTTGGTAGGCCATGGTACTTTTAATATTCTTCTCTAACACCATAATTCAAATGTATCAATTGTTTTATGGACTTCCTTATTCACTGCCCAACTTTCACATACATCTGAAGTTATTGAAAATACCATGACTTGTGTCAGTGCAAACTTAATCCTGAAACTGACATCTTTGCTCTTCAACACTATAAAGAGGTCTTGTGCAACAGATTTGCCTAATGCAATAGATCATTTGATTTCTTGACTGCTGCTTCCATGAGTGTTGATGGCTGAACCAAGCAAAATGTAGTCTTTGATAATTTCAATCTTTTCTCCATTTATATGGATGTTGTTTATTGGTCCAGTGGTAAGGATTTTTTTTTACATTGAAGTGCAATCCATACCAAAGGCCGTGGTCTTTGATCTTCATCAATAAATATTTTAAGTCCATTTCCCTTCTGGTCAACAATACTTTGAGGAGGCAGCTCTTCCCCAGTCATATTTTGAATGCCTTCCAATCTGAGGGGCTCATCTTCTGGTGGTACATCTGACAATATTCTGGTGCTTTTCATCATGTTTTAATATTCAATATTCTGGTGCTGACAGTGTTCCACTATTATTCAAAAGGTTTTTAGTGGCTAAATATTCAGAATAGTCAGTCTCTCCTTCTCCCCAATCTTTCTTCATCTGGAAGCTCAGCTGAAACCTGTCCACCTTGGGTGGCCCTACTAGTATTTTAAAAATCCGTGGCATAGCTTCCAGAATCAGAGTAACACACAAGCCACCACAGTATGACAAACTGATAGACAAGTTGGTACTTGAATTAATTAAGCAGATTAACTTTACTAAAGTCTTATGATTATAGACAAACAGCCTTTTTTTTATCTCCACAAATTTGTTGCATCCTTTCCTAATATCCCCCAAGGATAAAATAGTTTCTTAATATCCACAAATGATTATGTAAATACAATGCCTTCCATGAAACCTAGGAAACTTTGGTTACATCAGATACTCCAGTTTTGAAAAGTAGTCTATATAGTTATTCCCAACAGTGCTCAACACACTGAGGACAGGGTCACACTCAGTGTCCTTCAACTGGTATCCCCAGCATCAAGCCTGGTACCTGAAGCACAATTAGCTTTCAATAGATGTTCGATGAATGAAGAAATGACTGTGTCCTGTGTTCTACAGAATAGTGAAAGTCCCTGTAGTTCTTCTAAAAGACTAAAGAGAGTAGAGTTCTGTTGTCAAAATACTTGGGTAAACAGAATTAAATAAAGATGAAAAACAAAAAAAACAGCAAAAATGAACCAGGATCCTTTAGTGTAGTATTTCTCAGAACTGCTAATATTTTATTATTTTTTATGGACTTTTAAGATAGGAATACAGGTTTCACAATTGCCAGAATTTTTTAGCCACAGAACTCTGTTTTTTGGAAGCTCAGTTACCACCAGGATTCTCTTGCAAAGCCCTTTGGGTACATGCTATTCAGCACTTATCTCATATATTAGATTTCCATAGGAAGATTTAAAAAATCAAGATACTAGATTAGCTGGAATTTTGACTCATTTAATACATTTTATCTTTAAGAAAGTAATAAGCTGTCATTGTTACCAATGCCACATAATGATTTGACTCATTCCTTTAAGGCAAGTTACCAGAGGCAATACAGGAATGAGACTCTGACGCAGAGTGCAGTCCAGTTGTTGGTAGGTGCAGCAGGAAGCTTTGGTGAGAAGAAAGGAGTGTAAGTATCTTGTTAAGAGAAGGCTTCCATTCTATGTTACTGCATTTAAGAAATGATGCAAGTGAGTTTTCTTGTTTTTGTCTGGTAACACATTTAGTAAAATGTGTCCTAATCGCTGCCTGTTCTGCACCTCACACTCAGTTAAATCATCTACTTTTCATGTCCCAAACTTGACTCTACACATTCACAGCTCTGCGTTTAAGCAAATTTCTCCTTCTGACTAGAATGCTCTTTCCTTACTCCTTCTGTCCATAAGAATTAAGCTGTGGTAAAATACTATCCCAATGCTATCTTCAAATAAAAGACACAGACTTTATGTGAAGGTGGGGGATAAGGAAGGGTTGAGGCCAGAATTATGGCTAATTATATAGGCTGTTGTTGTTGGGTTACATGGAGTCAGTACCAACTCAAAGTAACACTATGCACAACAGAATGAAACACTGCCCAGTCCTGCACCAACCTCACAATCATTGCAACATTGGAGGCCATCGGTGCTGCCATTGTGCCAATCCATCTCATTGGGGGTCTTCCTCTTTTTCTCTGACCCTCCACTTTACCAAACATGATATCCTTCTCCAGTGACTGGTCTCTCTTGCCAATATGTATGAATTATGAGAGGCAAAGTCTGGCCATCCTGGCTTCCAAGGAACATAGCTGTAGTTATTCCAACACAGATTTGTTTGTTTGGGGGAAGTCCATGGTACTTTTAATATTCTCCTCCAACACCATAACTCAAATGCATCAGTTCTTCTATGGTCTTTCTTATTCACTGCCCAATTTTCACATGCATATGAGGTTATTGAAAATACCATGACTTGGATTGTTGTGAAGTGCCATCGAATCAGTTCCGACCCAGAGCGACCCTGTATAGGATTTCCGAGGAGCAGCTGGTGAACTTGAACCATTGACGTTGCAGTTCAAATGGCTTTGCAGTCTGGCTCATTAATCCACAAGGCTGCATCAGGACTCCACGATTTAGGATAGGCATACCTTAATCCTGAAACTGACATCTTTGCTCTTCAACACTTTAAAGAGGTCTTGTGCAACAGATTTGCCGAATGCAATACATCTTTTGATTTCTTGATTGCTGCTTCCATGACTTGATAGTTGAACCAGGAAAAATGTAGTCTTTGACAACTTTTATCTTTTCTCCATTTATATGGATGACTGTTTGTTGGTCCAGTGGTGAGAATTTTTGCTGGGTTTTTTTGTTGTTTTTTTGTGTGTGGTTTTTTTTTTTTTTTTTACATTGAAGTGCAATCCATATGGAAGGCTGTGACCTTCAATCTTCATTAGTATATTAAGTCCTCTTCACTTTCAGCAAGCAAAGTTGTATCATCTGCATATCTCAGGTTGTTAATGAGTCTTCTTCTTATCCTGATGCCACATATTCCATCATCTAATCCAGCTTCAATGATTATTTTATCAACAAACAGATTGAATAAGTCTAAGGAAAGAATATAACCCTAGCACACACTTTTCCTAATTTTAAGCCATTCAGTGTTTTCTTGTTCTATTTGAACAACTGCCTCTTGGTCTGTGTACAGATTCCTCATAAACACAATGAACTGTTCTGGAATAATCATTCTTTGAAATGTTGTCCATAGCTTGTATGATTCACACAATTGAAAGCCTTTGCATTGTCAATAAAGCAGAGGTAAACATCTATCTGGTAATCTCTGCTTTCTACCAAGATCCATCTGACACCAGCAATGATATCCCTCATTCCAAATCCCCTTCTGAATCTCTGTCAATGTGTTATTGAAGACATTTTTAAAAATTATCTTAAACAACACTTTGCTTCATGTGATGTTAATGTTTTCTGCATTCCATTGGTTCACATCTCTTTGGAATTGGCACAAATATGGATCTCTTCCAGTCAGATTGCTAGGTAGTTGTCTTCCAAATTTCTTGGCATAGATGAGTGAGTGCTTCCAGTGCTTCATCTGTTTGTTGAAAGACTTCAATTTGTAGTCCATCAATTCCTGGTGCTTTGTTCTTTGCCAATGCCTTGAATGCACCTTGGACTTCTTCCTTCAGGATCATTGGCTCTTGATCACATGCTACCTCTGGAAATGGTTGAACATTTATCATTTCTCTCTGGTGCAATGACTGTGCATATTCCTCCTGTCTTCTTTTGACACTTTTTGCATCATTCAATATTTTGTGCATGGAATCCTTCCATATTGCAAGTCGACGTTTGAATATTTTAGGTGATACCATCAACTTGAGGAATGCTGAGCGTGTTTTTCCCTTTTGGTTTTCTAATTCCAGGTCTGCTCACATTTCATTATAGTCTTTGACTTCGTCTTCTTGAGCTGCCTTTTGAAATATTCTATTCAGCTCTTTTACCTCCTTATTTCTTCTATTTGCTTTAGTATCTCTATGATGGAGAGCAAGTTTCAGAGTCTCTTCTGACATTTATTTTGATCTTTTACTTCTTTCTTGTGTTTGAGGACTTTATTTAGTATTAGGGTTATGATTAGGACTTGGGTTCATGTTAGGAGTAAGAATTACACTAAAGCTAGATGAAAATCTTGGGCTGGTTTTTAGGATTGATTACAGTTAGGTTTAATTTAGTTTTTCTTCTTGAAATATGATTTCCTCTTCATTTAGAAGTTCTGAAACTACATTATACCCTCTTCTTACTTTGTGGTTATGTTTTTTTGTATGGTGGCGGTTTTTTTGTATGGTGGCGGTTTTTTTGTTTTGTTTTGTTTTGTTTATTTTTAGTTGTTATTGTTGTTTTTGCAACTGTAGCTTTGGTTTTCTGTTTTCAGTCTTATAGGTCTGTTTTACTTTGCATGCTTCCATATCTGGGTGAGTCTCAATGACATTGTCATGCATGTTAGTCTCCGGTTATTGTCTGCTGTTGTTGAGTCTCTGTTCAAATAACTCATTTAGTATTTTTTGAAAGGTTTGTCTTGTTTTTACAAATTCTTTTCATTTCTGTTTGTCTGAAAAATGACCTAATTTTTGCTATCATATTTGATTGATAGTTTTGCTAGTTCTATGATTCCTTGCTGAAATATTTTTCCTTTCAGAGTTTTATGTAATTCCATTATCTTCTGGTTTGCACTGCTGAGAAATAAGTTACTCTTTTTAGTTCTCCTTTTTAAGTAACTTTTAAATTTTCCTGAGCTGCTTTCAGGATTCTTTCTTTGTCTTTAGCTTTTAAAAGTTTGATTATAATATGTATGTCTTAGTGTTTTTCTTTAGGAAAAGAAAAACTATACTGCTTGGAGTTTGTTCAACTTCTTGAGTCTTTTATCTTTCATGATGTTAGGGAACTTTTCTTCCAACAATTCTTGGGCAATATTCTCTATGTTCTGAAATTTCTATCACAAGTAAGCTGTTCCTCTAGACATTGTCCTACAGAAATCTTAGACTTTCTTCCTATATATTTTTGTTGTTGTTGTTGTTATTTTTCTGATTGTTTCTCTAGCAGATGAATATTGAGAAATTTTTCATCAAACTCAGTAATTCAGCTTTCCATCGATTCTATTTATTTGCCCTTTCAGTATATTATCTATTTCTGAAGTCTTAATCTTCTGGCTCTTATAACTGCTGTTTTTGTGTGTTCCACATTTTTTCAATTATTTTGTGACTGTTTCCCTGAAATTTTCCACAGTTTTGTCTGTTTCCATTAAGTTCATCTGCAGTTTCGATCAGTTGAATTAGCCTAATTAACATTCCTTTAAATTCCTTTTCAGCTAGTTCCAAAATATTTCTAGTGTTATACTTTCTGACTCTATTATGGTCACTTGTTTCAGACACTGTCTTGTTGCTTTGTATAAATTGAAATTATTTGTCTTATCTGAAACATTGTGGTGTCATATTTATAGTGAATTGTGGTGTCATATTTATAGTGAATTGATGATTGTATATTAGTGTATTCTTAGACACATAACATCTGTCACCTCAGAGAAATAGTAGAGATTGGAAGTGTGAATGAAGTTAGTTCTCTGTTCACTGTTTGTGAAGTGTAATTGAGAGTGGTTTCACATGTGCACCACCTGAAGCAGGGGCCAGGTGCCCAACCCCAGATAGAGCTAAGCCTATGCAGGACAGCATGCCACTGGATTGGTGAGGGCAGGGACTGGCCAGACCTCAATTTACCAGGAGGACAGGAAAACAAGAGAGAAGTGTAACCCCTTGTCACCAACATCCACCTGCATCCTGTGCCCTCCAGCCACTGTATCAACAGCCTCTCACAAAAGCTCACAATGGACATGTCACTCCATAGCAATCCACAATCTATCAGTTTATCTTCTCTCTCACTGCTTCTGTTCAACTTCTTCTTCTCATCGGCACTCAGTCTGATGTTCAGGGATCCAGGAACATCATTTGTATCTGTTTCACTGTCTCTCATGCTTTTTTTATAGAGAATCAACTCAGTGCATCTGCTTACTTACTTGCCCCGGAACCTAGCAAAGATACGTTTTTTTCAATCTTTCTTGGCACAACTTCCAAATACACAGGTAGCATTTTGTACCATTCTCTCTTAATGCTCAGCATGCGTGTTATCATTTTTCAGATCTAAATCTCCCAGGGAAGCAGTGAGTTCTTCAAAGTTGTTATAATAGGGAGTAAACTCAAATCAACACCTGTGGAGGATGTGAAGGATATATGATTGGGTAAAGGGAGGAAATGCCCATCTAAAGTCCAGACCTAACCTTTCAGTTAACATCACCACAGTCCTGAGACTAAAGATGTCAAAATTCTCTGTTTGAATGGTCCTAAGTTCACATCCCAGGTTTGTTTGTGCTTCTTTCCCTGGTCTATTAGCATGTGAGCAAACTGAAACTTTAGTGTGCACATTCCTAAACATAAGGAAATGGCTATTTTTGTCAGGTTATGAATGTGGCCTCCTGGTATCTAGTCATATGTGTGGGAAGGTACTAGAGATAAAACCAGATGTGGAAAGAGTAGTGACCAGAATTGTGGACATGTTCTCAACGCAGTTCAACTGAAGAGTTTCAAAGCATCTAAGAGTTTTAATATCAAATCTAGTCACACAATCATTATGACCAGGAGAAAGATAAAGTATATCTTATTTAAATTTTCATTTTCTCAATTGATAAGATTTTTTTTTTTTTTGTATATGGTAAAAGTGCCTGCATTTGTCTTCTTGCTCCAGGCTTTTCAGATGGACCTGAATGGAGTTGGGGTCAGAGAGGAAAGGGCTGGGGGAAATGTTATCAATTTAATACAATATGATAAGTGGTTTCAGTTAATCACATGTACAATGAACAGCAGAAGGTTTTTAATGAGTGAATAAAACACTTGTTGAAAATTATTATTACTGCATTGTCCTGGAGAGGTTAAAACAAAAACACAGTATGGATAAATTGAGACTCCTGTTGAGATTTTTTTCCCTTTAAAACCCCCACTAACGCAAAAAACAATATATGTCCTTGAGGACCCAAAGTGAATGAAAGTCAACCTCACTGAGCTGGAAGGACTCATAAAAAAGATTAAATGCAAATTTGGAAACATAATGCATTTTTAGCCATGCAAGTAAGGGATACATATTGTGTATCAATATGTGCAAAGCAATATGCCAGGAATCATGGGGGATATCAAGGTTAGTTCAGTAGAATAATGTTCCAAAGTACTTTCCACAAATTACACTTGTATGCTGTACTTGGTTCTTTCTTGAACTTCCTTGAAGGTTTGCTATTCCTATAAATAGTCCCATGTATTGGGGTGTTGGTGCCAAGAAAAACATGTCTAATGAGTAAAATGGTACGGGTTTAAGACAGGGGCAAGAGGGGTAATAAAGAAGGATACAAGAAATAGAATCAGGGAAACCACTAATTTCCTGGAAAGCCACTATGAAAGAAAGAAGTAAGAAAACTAAGGAAATACAAAAGGATAAAAAGCAACTTTGTTTACATACTCACATTCTACGTTGATGAATGAATTGAATATTGGAGTATACCTGCATACTGACGTTGTTGTTGCTAGTTGCCTTCCAGTCAGCTTTAAACTTCCACTGGGTTTGAACCACCAACCTTCATGCAACCAGCCTATCACTTAACCATTGTGTCACCAGGGTTTCTTATATCTCAAAATTATCAGATTCTATAACTTATTGTTGTTTTTAATGTTAGGGGTAGGCAGTACTGACTCATAGCGAACCTTTGAACAACAGAATGCAACACTGCCCAGTCCTGCACCAATCTTACAATTGTTGCTACATTTGAGCCAGCCATTTGCTGCTGCCACTTTGCCAGTGCGTTTCATTGCGGGGGTCTTCCTGTTTTTCTCTGACACTCTCCCAAACATGATTTCCTTCTCCAGGATCTAGTCCTTCCTGATATGTTTGAAGTAAAGAGACAAAGCCTGGCCATTCTAGCTTCCAGGAAGCATGCTATACTTATTTCAACACAGATTTGTTTGTTCTTTTGTCAGTCCGTGGTATAATCAATGTTCTCCTGCAAGACCATAACTCAAAAGCATCAATTATTCTTTGGTCTTCCTTATTCACTGTCCAGCTATCGCATGCATATGAGGTTATTGAAAATACCATGGCTTGGGTCAGGCACACCTTCATCCTCAACTGACATCTTTGCTCTTCAACACTTTAAAGAGGTCTTATGCAGTACATTTGTCTGATGTAATACATTGATTTCTTGACTGCTGCTTCCATGAATGTTAATGGTTGTTACGAGCAAAGTGAAGTCTTCGACAACTGCAGTATTTTCTCCATGTATATGGATGTTGTTTATTGGTCTAGTGGTGAGGATTTTTGTTTTCTTTACACTGAGGTGAACACATACCAAAGGCTGTGGTCTTTGATCTTTATCAGTAAGTATTTTAACTCTTTACTTTCAGCAAGCAAGGCTGTATAGTTAATGAGGTGTCCTCCAATCCTGATGCCATGTTTTTCTTCATGTGATCTAGTTTCTTAGATTATGTGCTCAGCATACAGATTATATGAGTATGGAGAAAGAATAAAATGCTGGCACACACCTTTCCTAATTTCAAACCATTCAGTGTTTCCTTGTTCTGTTTGAACAACTGTCTCTTGGTCTATGTGCAGGTTCCTCAAAAGAACAAGTAAGTTCCAAAATACTCATTCTCTGCAATGTTGTCCAAAGCTTGTCATTATCCACACAATCAAAAGCCTTTACATTGTCAATAAAGCACAAGTAAGCATATTTCCTGTATTCTCTGCTTTCAGCCAATATCCATCTGTTATTAGCACATCTCATTCCACATCCTCTTCTGAATCCAGCTTGAAATTCAGGAAGTTCTCTGTCAAATTTAATAGAGAAACACTATTAAGAGAAACTTAAACCCACCCAGAGGCCATGTGTGAAAAGGACTTGGGGACCTGCTTCCATAAAAATCACTTTCACGATCCTTTTAGAGAAGTCCTGCTCTACCACATGGGGTCACTAGGAGTCAGTATCAATGGTGCTTAATACAACATAGGTTTATTATTGTTATTTAAAAAACAAAAAATATTGAAATAACAAAAAATGTATTAGAGAAAGACTAGAGTTCTCCACATGAAAGATGGAGAGATTTGCACTAGTCTATTTTTTTAGCATATTGTTGTTATTAAATTATGTAGCATTTCTTTTGTTTTTAACATATATGGATGATATTATAGCTAGGTATACATGTCTTGGCTTACATCTTTTCTCCCTCAACACTCAGTAGGCTTACTCCATTATCTTCTTCCCTTTAGATCTGGTATGGAAAATCTGGAGAAATCCTGTTTTTTTCCCCTTTTTTGTTGGCAGATTTCTTAACCAGCATTACGATGAGACCCTTTACTAGTAACTTCACCAATATATGTCTTTGTCTTAGTTCATCTTTGTTGAATTTTTGCTACTAAACGATGAGCCTTTTCAGCTCTTAAATGCAGAGATACCTTTCCTAACTTCTGGGAAATTTTCTATTGTTATATCTTTGATGTTTCCCTCTTTTATTTGTTCGGCTTTCTTTCAAGAACACCAGTTAATGCATGTGTTGGTTCAATATCCTTATTTTTATAAGTATTATCTTTCTTTAATAATAGCTTTCATTCCTTCTTCCTTTTCCACTACATGCAGGATTTTCTTTTTCACTGCACTCAAACTTTGAAAACCTTTTCTGGTATGTCAGGTGTATGTTTTTCTGTTTCTAATGTGGCTTTCATGTCTATAATTCCTTCCCACTCTTTTTGCTTATTTATTTATTTATTTATTTTCGGTTCAATTAAAGTGAAACTTTATTGAGGGCAGGGCCATGGGGCTCAGAAGAACCCCACTAGCGGAAGCAGGGGAGCCAGCAGAGAGGAGTCCTTATTATTTGACCTTCTTCTTGGGGCGCAGGTTGTTGGTGTGGTCGCACTTCTTCTTGCGGCAGTTCACAGCACGGGGGTGGAGGCTGGAGGCGAGCATAGCACTTGGAGCAGATCATCTTGTCACAGTTGTACTTCTGGGCGTGCTGGCGCAGGAAAGACTCAATGATGTCACCGCGAAAACGCAGCACCAGGTGCAGGGTGGACTCTTTCTAGATGTTGTAGTCTGAGAGAGTGCGGCCATCCTCCAGCTGTTTTACCCACAAAAATCAGAGGTTGCTGGTCAGGGGGATACCCTCCTTGTCTTGGATTTTGGCTTTGACATTCTCGATGGTGTCACTGGGCTCCACCTCAAGAGTGATGGTCTTGCCCGTCAGGGTCTTCACAAAGATCTGCATCTCTTCATCTGCCGCTTGGCCGCCTTGCTGAAGAGAAAGAGCTCTTTTTGCTTAATTTTTATCTATTTTCTTTTTTATCTCTGTCATCTTTTCTGGTATCATATTCCATTTTTTTTTCTTTTTTAGTTGTGCTGTTTGTTGTTGTTGATGTTGACTTTTTGTTGTTGATAACAGTTTTTTGTTTTCATTTATCTTTTATCTTTTTGCTTTCCCTTCACCCAAGTTAATATGTGTCTATCCTCTAGTGCTGATGTTATGCTATAGGATCAGTACTGGACTGCTAACCACAAGGTTGGCCATTGAAACCCACCAGTTGCTCCTCAGAAATCCTAGACAGGGTCACTATGAGTTGGAATCAACTCAATGGCACTTAACAACAATATCCTCTAGTTAAGGATTTACCTTCCTCAAACTCTCACCCCTGCTAACCATTAAATAATGTTTTCTTGACTTTTTAAATTAGTCAAGTTGTTGACTTGTTTTTATTAAATTCCATAGGCTCATATAATATTTGTCTTTTAGTGATTAACTTACTTTTCTCAGCATAACAGCCTCCAGGTTCATCCGTGCTATGACAGATGGATGATGGCAAAGTTTTTATACTCTCTGATTAATGAATGAGCTCTAAAATCTAACTTCATAGTTGTAACTCCAAACTTTCACATTTTGGACCCCTGATCAGAAAAGTATCTTATTCTCATTCATCAGTGAACAAAATCAGCTTTATGACAATACTCATTTTAACACATTATAGAGAAGGTTTAAGACTTCTTCCTTTCTTAATTTTTTCAGATATATGAGCCCTGAGACAATAAAGAAATACTCTGAAAACAAAAAATTGCTTTTCATTATGAGAAAATTACTGCTCAATTGGGTATACAATACAAGAAAAGAAAAGGGCTCCAAATCAGGGTAAGTACTTACGAATCTTACTAGAAATTGGATCGTATTCATATGAAATTCGCTGTTTATTTCTTTTTAAATTTACATTTTGGCAACTTTTCAAAGTATTCTGCAAAGGTCTACAATGAAATTACACTCACCATATCAAAAATGTACTTTAAAAAATATAAGAGATAGATATAATAACATTTCATTTAGGTGAAATACAAATAACAAAGGAAGAACAAATATTCAATTATTTATTCATTGAAATGTTCTATCATTCAAAGTTAAAATAGTGGGGAAATCTCATGTTTTTAAATTATATTACTATTGTTTAAAAAAAAAATGCAATGTTATTGTTGTTTTAGGTGCCATCGAGTCGGTACCGACCCATAGCGACCTTATGCACAGCAGAACAAAACACTGCCCGATCCTGGGCCAACCTCACTATTGTTGTCACGCTTGAGTCCATCAATGATGCCACTTGGTCAATCCATCTCATTCCTCTTTTCCTCTGACCCTCCACCTTACCAAACATGATATCCTTCTCCAGTGACTGCACACTCCTGACAATATGTTCAAATTATGAGGGACAAAATTGGGTCATCTTGGCTTCTAAGGAGCGCTTAGGCTGCACTTCTTCCAAAATGGATCTTTGGAATGGGCACAAATATGGATATCCTCCAACCAATCGGCCAGATAGTTGTCTTCTAAATTTTCTGGCAGAGGGGAGTGAGTGCCTCCTGTGCCACCTTACTTTCTTGAAATATTTCAATTTTTATTCCATCAATTCCTGGTGCCTTGTTCTTTGCCAATTTCTTCAATGCACCTGGCCTTGTTTTAACTAATGATATGGACTTCCTCCCTAAGTATCATTGGCTCTTGATCAAATGGTAACTCTTGAAACGGTTGAATATTAACCATTTCCTTTTGGTACAGTGACTCTGTGTATTCTTTCAATCTTCTCTTGATGCTTTCTGCAGTATTCAATAATTTTCCCAGAGAATCTTTCAATAATGAAAGTCGAGGCTTGATTTTTTTCTTCAGTTCCCCTAGCTTGAGAAATGCTGAGCATCTTCTTACTTTTTGGTATTCTGACTCCAGATCTTTGCACATTGTATTGTAATATTTAGCTTTATCTTCTCTAGCTAATCTTTGAACTTTTCTGTTCAGCTCTTTGACCTCCTCATATCTTCCATTTGCTTTAGCATTTCTACACTGAAGAAATGTCTCTTCTGACATCCATTTTGACTTTTTCCTTATTTCTTGTCTTCTCAATGACTTTTTGCTTTGTGGATGATGTTCTTGATGTCATCCCACAACTCTTCTGGTCTTTGGTCTTTAGTGTTTAATGTATCAAATCTGTTCTTTAGATGATCTCTAAATTCAGGTAGGATATACTCAAGGTCATATTTTGGTTCTTGCAGTCTTGTTTTCATTTTCTTCAGCTTCAGTTTGAATTTGTATATGAGTAATTGATGGTCTGTTCCACAGGTCTGCCCTGGCCATGTTTTCACTGATGATACAGAGCTTCCCCATCTTCTCTTTCCTCAGATGTAGTCAATTTGATTTCTATGTTTTCCATCTGGTGAGGTCCATGTGTATAGACATCTGTTATGCTATCTAAAGAACAAATAATTGAAATGAACAAATCACTGGTTATGCAGAATTCTATCATGCATTTTCCAGCATTACTTCTATCACCAAGGCCATATTTTCCAACTACTGATCTTTCCTCTTTGCTCCCAACCTTTGCATTCCAATCACCAGTAATGATCTTGATTGCATGTTTGATCAATTTCAGATTGAAGAAGTTGGTAGAATTCTTCTATTTCATCCT
>NW_006408579.1:15073409-15074585 GCF_000296735.1 Chrysochloris asiatica
TGTTATATACACAATCTTGCATTAACAGTGATCCACATGTATATAGGAAACAAAGATCATCATAACTGGACCTAAATAACACCATGATAAATGGAGAAAAGGTTGAAGTTGTCAGATACTGCATTTTCCTTGGATCCACAATCAATACTCATGGAAACAGCAGTCAAGAAATCAAACACATATTGCATTAGACAAATCTGCTGCAAACGACCTCTTTAAAGTGTTCAAAAGAAAAATAAGTTTGAGGACTAAGGTGCACCTGACCCAAGCCAAGTTATTTTCAATTGTTTTATATGCATGTGAAAGTTGGACAGTGAATAAAGAAGACCATAGAAGAATCTATTCATTTGAACTATGCTGTTAGAGAATATTGAAAGTACCACGGACTGCCAGAAAAACAAACAAATCTATCCTGGAAGAAGCACAGCCAAAATACTCATTAGAATCAAGGATGACATGAAGGACATCATGCTTGGTAAAGGAATGGTCAAGGAAAAAGAAGAAGACCCCTAAGGAGACAGATTGGCACAGTGACAACAACAATAGGCTCAAATATAACAATCATTGTGAGAGTGACGCAGGACTGGTCAGTGTTTTATTCTGGTGTACATAAGGTTGCTATGAGTTGAAACCAACTCAACAGCAACCAACAACAACAAATGGGTAGCTCTATGAATAGATAGATACACAGGCTGAAGAGGTGTGAGAGGGTGAGTGGGAGTATGCCCCAAAATATATAAAGACTCGACAGGGGATATTTGTGCATGGGTATTGACCTTTGCTGTAAACATATCCATGAATGTGGTGGAACAAACAGTGGGCAAAATTAGGTAAACTTCTTAGGCATTCCCAAAAACCTTGATGTAATGAGTTGTTTTGCCTGGGTGCTCAGGACCATAATCTTAGGGGCATCATGGTCAATTAGCATAACATAGTCCACAAAAACAATATTGTACATCCCACTTTTGGAGAGTAGTAAATGTGATCTTAAAAGTTCGTGAGCACCATCTAAGGTGCTACTATTGGTCTCTCCCTGTGATGAGGAAAGAAAAAATATGAAAAGTGAATATTCTTGGAAGCAGTTAGTCCAATGAGCTAATGGATCATGGACACATCAATCTTCATGACCCTGAGACTAGAAGACCTAGACTGTGCCCAGCTAACACTACTGGTTTT
>NW_006408579.1:15075760-15097286 GCF_000296735.1 Chrysochloris asiatica
GTTTTCAGTGACTAAATATTTGGAAGTCTCTCTTTCTTCCTAGTCTGTCTTTGTCTGGAAGCTCGTCTGAAATCTGTCCACTGTGAGTGACCCTGCTTGTACTTAAAATACCTATGACATAGCTTTCAGAATCACAGCAACTCACAAGCCACCAGAGTACAACAAGAGCTTATAAAATGAAGAAAAAGAGAGATATAAAACCAGATTTAACCCCAGGAGTTTGGGCGGCAGGTAGTGCATCAGCGTCCAGGCAACTCAGCTTCCAGAAGATTCTCTGTGCCCTGCGGCCCACAGACTCCCGGCACATGCCTTTCCCGCTGCCGTTATGCCCAAGAGGAAATTCAACTCCAACAAAGAGTGGTGACGGAGGAGCCCAAGAAGATATCAATGAGGTTGTCAGCTAAATCTGCTCCTGCAAAAGTGGAAACCAAGCAAGTAAAAACAGCAGGAAAGGATAAATCGACAGACAAAAAAAATGCAAACAAAAGGGAAATGGCTGAAGTGGCTAGCCAGGAAGCTAAAGAAGATTTTCCTGCCCAAAATGGAGAAATTAAAAATGAGGAGCGTCCGATCTCTGATGAAACAGGAGAGTAAGAAACTAAGTTGGATTACTGTTTATAAATCATGTCGTATCGGTACCAATCTTCTTCTACAATTCAGAGGAATATTTTTATCAGCTATTTTGTAAATGCAAGTTTTTCAGTAACTCTTAAACACATTTTTAAGGAGGAAATCCCACTTCACCCCATTTTTTAAGGCTAAATTCTTTTTTGTAAGAGGTGAAATCATTTGCTGGCTGTTTATTTTTTGGTACAACCAGAAAATAGTGTGATGTTGACTGGTGAGAGGTTTTGACTATTTTGGGTGTCAACTTAACAATCCAATGGTGGAGGGAGTATTTTTTATATCCCATAACACAAAGCATGGAGTCCTGGTGTGGTGCTGTGGATTAATGTGGCAGACTGCAAAGCCATTTGAACTGCAAGGTTGGCAGTTCAAGCTCACCAGCTGCTTCTTGGAAACCCAATACAGGGTCATTGTAGGTCAGCACTGACTCAATGTCACATAACAACAATAACAACAATACAAAGCATACTTAATGATAATTGGGAGTCACAGTCATACATCTGTATGACTTGAAATTTTTTAAATCTACTTCCATGCTGGATTTTAGCAGAACCACTCCTCTTGGCTCTGTGTGTCAGTACTGCATGATTTCTCTGATATCTTTGTTTGTGGTAGTCTCATTTCCCTCAAAATATTGTTATGTGTTGTGAAAGATTGAAATTTTGAGTGTGTAGAGTGCATGATGTTAAATGGTGAATTAGTAGGACTTATTACTATCACTTACCACTTGTCTGTCAGTTGGTCATACTGTGGTGGCTTGCCTGTTGCTGTGATTTAGGAAGCTGTGCCACAGGTATTTGAAATACAAGCAGGGTCACCCACGATGAACAAGTTTCAGGTGAGCTTCCAGAAAAAGACAGACTAGGAAGAAGGAGAGACCAACTACTTCTGAATATTTCATCACTGAAAACTGTATGAATAGCAGAAGAACACTGAAATCACCAGAATTTTTAATATTGAAACACGATGAAGAGCACCAGAATATTGGCAGATATAGTGTCAGAACACGAGCCCCTTGGGTTGGAAGGCACTCAAAATACAACCAGGGAAGAGCTGCCTCCTCAACGGAGACTTGACCGTGATGATATGAATAAAGTAAAGCCTTCGGGACCTTCATTTGTTGATAGGGCACAAGTCAAATAGAAAAGGAAACAGTTGCACACATCCATTAATAATTAGAACATGGAATGTACGAAGTATGCATCCAGAAAAATTGTAAATTGTCAAGTGAAATGGAATGCATAAACATCAATATTCTAGGCATTAGTGAGCTGAAAGGGACTGATATTTGAATCTGAAAATAACATAGTTTACTATGCTGGGAATGACAAATTGAGGAGGAATGGCATCACATTCATCATCAAAAAGAGCATATCAGGATCTGTTTTAAAATACAATGCTGTCTGTGATAGGATAATATCCATATGCCTACAAGAAAGACCAGTTAATACAACTATTATTCAAATTTATGTGTCAAACTCTAAAGCCAGTTATGATGAAACTGAAGACCTCTACTAACTTCTTTAGTCTAAAGTTGATCAAGCTTTCAATAAAAATGTATTGATAATTTCTGGTGATTGGAATGCAAAGGTTGAAAAAAAGAGGAAGCATGAATAGTTGGAAAATATAGTCTTGGTGATTAAAGCAATACTGTGCCACATTGGTCTACTGGTGAGTGGAAGTGGGGGGAAAAGCAGAAATGAAGATGTTTGCTGAGATCAACCACTGTCATTGACCTGGAGATGAGGGACTGAAGAGGAAAGACTAGTTGGTCTGAAGGATAGTGAGACCTAGGGACTCCTGGGCCCATGGACAAGGATATAGCCATGGAGAGTTAGACCTGAAAATGAAGCATCCAGCTAATATGAAGTGAGGGGAGACACACAAGAATGCCCAAACTTGCAGATAGTACCCATGTGACCTAACTTCGATGACTGGATGTTTGGAGCTTGAGTAGAAGAAGTAAATTTTGATAAAGGAAACAAGTGTAAGACTCAATGGGAGTATACGCTCTGATTGGTGACCACGTTCATCACCAATGCAGGGAAGTGAGGGAAAAGCAGCAATGAAGCTGCAAGCTAAACCCCACAATGCTCAATAGACTCCTGTGAACCTCTATGGAGACTTGGTTGGCCAGCAGTGTGGCAAGTCCAAGGGACTCTTGGACCCAGAGTCAGCAAGATAGTCACAGAGGACTAGAGTGGGGAGCAAAGCATCCAGCTGATAAGAAGAGAGGGCACATGCATAAGTATATCCACACTTGCAGATAATACCCACTTGACCTGGCTTCATTGGCTAGATGATCAGAGCTCAACCAGAAGAAGAAAGAAGAGGGGAAAAAGGAATAATCTGATACAATTTGATGAACTTGAAATACACCTATGAAAGCAGTAGCTCAAAAAAGGGAACAAATCTTCACAGTGAAGATCATTCCCACCCCCGCTGAACATGGAGAGGATAGGGATGGGCAACTTAGACGTTGACTACCCAGAATGGGGCAGGCGGGGTTGGGGGGGCGGGTTACAGAGGCAAGAAGTGACTGACTTACAAGCTTTCAAGAGTGAACCTAGATCCAGAGGGCATGAAGCAAGGTAGAATCTCCACTGAGTAGTATCCTTTCTGTCTAGTCAGGGCAGATGAAAGGAGATATGGATAGGTCTCTTGCGATACAATAGTGAATAATTGTTATCAGGACTGATTGTAAAGGCTGTAAATGTAAAGGTAGATATTTTTTGGCAAACGGAGGGGAGTGACTAACTTTGAAGCCTAGGAGCGGAGGTCCCTGGGACCACCAAGGGAGAAGAGAGGAGAACAGAACCCTACTCAGAGAAGCAGTGATGCCAGGGATGGAGGCAGAGATGATGATGTGGGGAGATGGTATGGCTGGGAACTTTAGACCCAAAGAGGGAGAAGGGCTGTTTGCGGACGACCAGAGGAGGGGGCAGGCTTGCGGGCTATACCCTTTGGTTGATGGAGGATTCATGGAGTGGATTGTAACCATGACAAGGAAACGATATACGACGGGGTCAGTGTGAAGCTAACGCCCTCCCATGTAAACTATCACATAATTTACAATAAAGCATTAAAATTAAATAAAAAATAAAAAAAGAAGATGAAAGGAGTACAGAGTCACTGTACCAAAAAGAAATGGTCAATGTTCTACTATTTCAAGAGGTAGTATATGATCAACAGCCAGTGAAACAGAAGGAAGAAGTACAAGGTGCACTGAAGGCATTGGGAAAAAAACAAGGCATCAGAAATTGATATAATACAAATTGAATTCTTTTAACAAACTGAAAAAGCACTGGAGACACTCTCTCATTTATGCCAAGAAATTTGGAAGACAGCTACCTGGCCAACTGACTAGAAGAGATCCATATTTGTTCCCATTTCAGAGAAGTGACCCAATGGAGTGCTAGAATGATTAGACAATATCATTCATATAATAGGCAAATAAAATTTTGCTAAAGACAATACAAAAATGGCTGCAAGCATGCATTGACAGAGAACTTCCAGAGGTTCACAGAGGTTCAAGCTATATTCAGATGAAGATGTGGAATGAGGGATATCATTGCTGATGTCAGATGGATCTTGGCTGGAAGTAGAGAATACCAGAAAGATGTTTACCTGTCCTTTATTGACTACGCAAAGGCTTTCGATTCTGTGGACCATGACAAGCTATAGACAACACTGCAGAGAATGAGTATTCCAGAACATTTAATTGTGTTCATGAGGAATCTGTACATAGACCAAGAGGTAGTTTTAGTTACAGAACAAGGGAACACTGAATGTGTTAAAATTAGGAAAGGTGTGCACCAGGGTTGTATTCTTTCACCATATTTATTCAATCTGTATGCTGAGCAAATAATCCGAGATGCTGGATTATATGAAGGATAAAGTGGCATCAAGATTGGAGGAAGAGTCATTAATATTCTGCGATATGCAGATAATACAACCTTGCTTGCTTAAAGTGAAGAAGACTTAAAGTACTTACTGATGAAGATCAAAGGTCACAACCTTCGGTACAGATTGCACCTCAACACAAAGAAAACAAAAATCCTCACCACTACACCAATAGACCACATCCATATAATGGAAAAAAGATTGAAGTTGTCAAAGACTTCAATTTGTTTGTATCAACCATCAATACTCATGAAAGCAGCAGTGAAGAAATCAAAGGATGTATTTCATAGGCTAATGTACTGCACAAGACCTCTTTAAAGTGTATTTTCAATAGCAAAGACGTCAGTTTGAGGACTAAGTTGTGCCTGACCCAGACCATGGGATTTTCAATATGCATGTGAATAAGAAAGACTACAGAAGAATTGATGCATTTGAGTTATAGTGTTGGAGGAGAATATTAAAAGTACCTTAACTTCCAAACAAACAAAGAGACCCATTTTGTAAGAAGCACAGTCAGAATTTTCCTTGGAAACCAAGATGGCCAGACTACGTCTCTCACATTTCGGACATATTATCAGGTGAAGAAGATCATGTTGGGTAAAATGGAAGAACAGAGAAAAAGAGAATGGCCATAATGAGATGGGTTGGCACAGTGGCAGCACTAATGGGCTCAGGCATAGCAACGATTGTGATGTGGGCACAGGACCAGGCAATGTTTCATTCTGTCATTCATAGTGTCACTATGAGTCGGTGCTGACTTGATGGCACCTAATAACAACAGTATGACTATCAACAATTGAAGATGCTAGTGCTTGAAAAATTTGGTTACAAGAAAATTTTAGTACAAAGAAAAATTTGCCTCCAAATTTAAAGGTTGGAAGTCACTGGAATTTAGAAACTAATAGTAACTGCCTGGCTCTTAGATTTTTGGTAAGTACATTGAGAATTGTGTACAAATTGTTCATGTTTCTGTACTGATCCTTAAATCAAGCAATAAAACACCAATTATGGAAAAAAAAACAGATTTAAATCCTTAGAATTTCAGGTATTGTGATTTTTCAATGTGGGCTAAAAATATTCTTAAAATATTTAAATTAACAAAATATAGACTCATAAGTTTGACTCTGTATTTACCTAAAGTACCTGGTATATGTCAAAATAAACCAAATACAAAAGTAAGAAAACAAATAATAAAATCCTATAACAGCAAGAAAAACAAACATGTGATTCTTGACATTTTAAAAGTCAAATTAATCATAATTTAGTAATCAAATTAATATAGCATATGTGATCTATAACTGTACAAAGGGGAATAAGTCTACTGCCTTGGCAGGGTTCAATGTCAATGTCAGGGTCCTTGTAGACAAAGATGGGGAATCTCTGTCCTGAAATGGTAAGATTTGGATGGGCTAAATTGAGAATCTTTAGCTGTCAGATTCTCAGAACAATCTAGCTTAACAGAAGTGCTTCCTTCTCCCTGCTAGAGAAGGGTAGTCTCTCACCTTGCAATACTTCAAAGGTCTCACAAGATGATGTTTGTCCTTTTAAAGATCTGGCTTGCTTACTGGCTTGCATTGCTTCCAAGGTAATAACCAGCTCAGGTCTCAACATAGCAGAAGGGGGAAATATTGTGCCTGCCTTCAGGAGGTTATAGTTTATCTACCGAAGCAATTATGGGATCTGACTAATATCAGAAAATATTGGTAAAATATAAGGGAATGAAACTTTGAGTGCATTGGACCAAAAGATTGCAATATGAACATTAGCTGAGGAAGAACATACTGGCATGGATGATCTGGTGTATGATTACTGAAGGTTCAATGTCACTTAGAGATAATTCTTACACTCCTGTGATGGATCTTGGAAGCTTGACTGAGCCAATGACCTACAACAGTGAATAAAGTGCAGATGATAAAAGTTGGAAATATTTGACTAGATTAATCATGAAGGACTAATCACATGACCTAATCAGAAGACCCAGAGGACAATCCTTTCATTAAGGCAGTAGCAAGCTCTCTGGGAAAACTGGTGATAGATATCCTCTGCTAGTCATGTTGCTGTTGTTGTGAGGTGCTGTCTAATCAGTTTTAACTCATAACAACCTTATGCACAACAGAAGGGAACACTGCCAAGTCCTGCGCCAACTTCACAATCATTGTTATGCTTGAGCCCATTGCTGCTGCCACTGTGTCAATCCATCTCATTGGGGGTCTTCCTCTTTTTCTATAATCCTCAATTTCATCAAGCATGATGTCCTTCTCTAGGGATTGGTTCCTCTTGAAGGCTTCTAAGGAGCACTCAGTTGTACTTCTTCCAATGCAAACGTGTTTGTTCTTCTGACACTCCGTGGTATCTTCAGTATTTTTCTCCAACATTGCAACTCAAATGCATTGATTCTTCTAAGGTCTTCTTTATTGGTTGTCCAACTTTCACATGCATATGAGGCTTTTAAAAATATCATGGTTTGGTCTGGCGCTACTTAGTCCCCAAACTAATACCTTTGCTCTTGAACACTTTAAAGAGATCTTGTGCAGCAGATTTGCATAATGCAATATGTAATTTGATTTCTTGATTGCTGCTTGCATGAGTGTTGACTGTGGATCTAGACAAAATAAATTCATGGTCATGGTTAACATAAAAAAGGAAATTAGTCTCTCTAGTATCAAAACTGTTGATGAGGTTGGGGCATGGACAAGGTCAAAGCCAAATGTTGTTGCTGTTAAGTGCTGTCAAGTCAGTTCTGACTCATAGTGACCCTGTATAGGGTTTCTGAGGAGTGGTTAGTGGGTTTGAACTGCCTGCCACCTTTGAGGTTCAAATCAACCTTGTGGTCCAGTGCTTATCCTACAGCATCACACAAGGACTCCAAAGCCAAAGGGTAAAACTTAAATATTAGAGTCAAGGTGGATATACTTGCTTTTATGGACAACAAATGAAGAGTGGCAATCCAGGTTCCTTGCCCTGCAGAGACTTATGGAAATGGTTAACAAATAATGGTGAATCAAATGGCAATATTGCTGTTGTTGTTGTTAAGTGCCATGTGTTCTGACTCATAGCGACCCCATTTAGGGTTTCTGAGGTGCAGCTGGTGGGCTTGAACTGCCGGCTTACTGGTCCTACAGTGCCATACAAGGACTCCAAAATCGCTCAATATAGATGAACAGTTAATTTAGGATGTTACCTGAGTTGTTGAAAGAAAGAGCTGGTGAGCAAGGGACTGAGATTAGACAATGCAAAGAAATATAATTATCCATCATCCTTTTTCTACATCCGAATCGATCCTCAGAATCAGAGCCTCTAAAAAGGACTTTACAAGAGCACCTCAATATTTTCTCATTTGAACCTTCAGCCATTTTACCAGAGTTACTGTGAAATGGGGAGAAAAAGAAAAAAAAAAAAAAAAACAGAAAGAAAGAAAAGCATTTTGAGGAATTTTGGACAATATGGCATTTAAGATGACACCAGTGTCAAAGACTTACACTGTTACCGTGGTCCTCACATTAAAGTGGGACTTTTAGCAACCTATAAAATATAAATAATTTCTGACCCAATTTGCCTTAAAGAGAGTCCAGTACATCTTCTTCATGAGTATATAATTGGAATGAATATTCTTAATGTCTGGCCAAATAGCATCCATATAATCATTAACTATAAGCACAAAAAAGAAATGTATCACACATATTGCTCTTTGACTTACTGTTTCTTCTCTTAACATGGTATGATATGCAGTAGTGGAAAAGAATATATCCAAACATTATCAACATTTTAAAAATTAGTGTATATGCTTTGAAAACCAGTTTCCATACAAATTATGTTAGAGAGTAGAATTATAGGTAGAGGATTTAATTTTTATGTTATTTAAAATTATTCATGTAATACAATAATATGCTATTACTGTTCAAACTAAAAGAAAATGACAAAAGAATTCCTAATGGAAGACTGGGTAAGAACAAGATTATTTGCACATTCTCAAGGGTAGATGTGTGTTATGTAGGGTCTGAGCCTATTATACCTTGAGATTCTGTTTAAGAAAAAAGAAGAAACCATAGAACTATGTGATCACATGACTAGGGCCCTTCAAGTCCTTGGAAACAGTATTTGTGTGAGAGAGAAGTCCGGAGACTCAGGCTTGTTAGCTTCATAGTATATAGACATGAAAAGACTGAAAGAATACTCAAATTGTTTTTGATAGTCATCACTGAGAAATTGAATTATTGTGAATGAAATAAAAGTATTTCCAGTCTAAATTATTCCTCTTAGGCATAGAACTATATTAAAAGTAAAATTGTAACAAGAGAATGAGAGATGAGAGAAAGAATTAAGGGAAACTAGTCTCAAGATATTTAGCAGAGAAGACAGGTAAATGGATGCTGTCTAACCCAGAATGTCAGAAAGTATTGACTACCACTCATTGTTTCCCAGAATTAAGCAGGGATCTGTGGCTCTGGGGATGACTGGAACAGAACAGAGTATATAATGGAAATTTTCTAACGTAATTATTTCACTATATCAAACTTATTTTTTACAGATATTTCTTATTTCAACAATTTCATAACATAGTATGTACTGATGAATTTGAATACGTTGGATACCTTGTGATACTAATGAATTTGTTTCCTATTATAAATTCTTGGAATTCCATTTTAAGTAAAATTTATCATAAAGAATTAAAACGAGCTAACTACTCTTTTCTTGGATTTTATATCATAGAAGTCATATTTAAGGTAATCTAAAATCTGTATGTGCATATGTATTGAGTGAGCAAATGTCATGTGTTTAACATGGAGATTTTCTAAGTTCATTTTTCATCACTATGTGCAGACAGCTCTTAAAGGGTGTATGAGACTGTCTTTCAGTTCTCAAAGCAAATAAATATACTTTAACATTTAATCTGATTGCTGGGTAACTGAATAAAAAAAATGCATGCTTTAAATATTGATTTTGCATTTGCACAAATCCATTTTTAAGTGGTGTGTGTCAAAAAGCACAGAGTAAGTTTCAAAGTTACTGCCAGTCTTCCTAAACTTATGCAAGGTGGTGGTCTGTGGATGTTCATTTTATTATATTTATACTAGATAGGCAAATAGATAATTTATATGCTGCTGTTTTGTGCCATCCAGTCATAGTGACCAGTTCCAATTGTGCCAGTTCCAATTCATAGTGACCTTGTATAGGGTTTCCCAAGAGCAGTTGGTGGGCATGAAATGCCAACTTTATAGTTACCAGCCTGGTGCTTATCCTACAATACCACATCAGGACTCAGATACTTACTTATATAGGTAGATTTTTTTAATATATATATTTTATAACTTGTTTTTTTTTTTTAAATCCATTGAAAAGGTAATTGTTAGGTGATGAAAAATATATGCTGAAACCAGGGTTGCTATGAGTTTGAACCAACTTGATGATACTTACCAACAACAATTATATGTCATACAGATCAACAGTAAGCTGTAATATAAAACATTTATAACCAGGAAATATAAATAAGGAATTACATCTGATATTAGTTGATGTGTGTTGTTGTTAGATGCCATCCAGTCAGTACTAACTCATAGCAACCCTATACATAACAGAAGGAAACACTGCCCAGTCCTGGGCCAACCTCACAATTGTTGCCATTCTTGAGCCCATTGATGCTGCCACTTTGCCAGTGAATAAAGTGTAACCTTTTAATAAACAAACCTTTAAATTTTGAATTACTTTAATAAATCTCTTGAATGATTATCACATCACACAGAGTACATAACTTTTTCTTGATTGCTCAATATCACTATCACCACTGTGGATCTCAACTGTAAAATACTGTAAAATGAGACACAACCCCCAGGATTAATGTGGTATTCAGGACTGTTTGTTTGAAATGAAACGGCCCTCGAATACTGTTTATGGTTTGAATTTGACTGTCCTTCCATTTTTGACTTTTTCAGGTGTTGTTTTACTTTAATCTGCTGTCATTATATAAATTCATTTCTTTTCACCTATGTTGTTGTTGTTGTTAGGTGCCATCAAGTCGGTACCAACTCATAGCGACCTTATACGCAGCAGAACGAAACACTGACCGATCCTACACCAACCTCACTACTGCTGTTGCCACGCTTGAGTCCACTGATGCTGTCACTTGGCCAATCCATCTCATTGGGGATCTTCCTCTTTTTCTTTGACCCTCCACCTTACCAAACATGATACCCTTCTCCAGTGAGAAGTCCCTCCTGACAATATGTCTGAAGTATGATAGACAAAGTTTGAGCATTTTTGGCCTCCAAGGAGCACTCTGGCTGCACTTCTTCCAAAATGCATCTGTTGGTTCTTTTGGCAGCCCATGTACTTTAAATATTCTCCTCCAACACCATAACTCAAAGGCATCAATTCTTCTATGGTCTTCCTTATTCACTGTCTAGCTTTCGCATGCATATGAGGTTGTTGAAAACACCATGGCTTGGGTCAGACGCACCTTAGTCCTCAAGCTGACATCCTTGCTCTTAAACATTTTAAAAAGGTCTTGTGCAGCAGATTTGCCTAATGCAATACGTCATTTGATTTCTTGACTGCTGCTTCCAATAGTATTGATAGTTGATTCAAGAAAAATGAAGACCTTGACAACTTCAATCTTTTCTCCGTTGATAAGAATGTTGTTTATTGGTCCAGTGGTGAGGATTTTTGTATTCTTTACATTGAGATGTAATCCATACCGAAGGCTGTGCTGTTTGATCTTCATCAGTAAATGTTTTAAATCCTTTTCACTTTCAGCGAGCAAGGTGGTATCATCTGTTAATGAGTCTTCCTCCAATCCTGATGCCCAATTTTTCTTCATAGAACCCAGCTTCTCGAATTATTTGCTCAGCATACAGGTTGCACCTATGAGTTACAGAGTAGAACTCCCCCATAGGGTTTTCTTGGCTGTAATCTTAAATAGGAGGAGCTCCGGTAGTGTAGTAGTTACGAATTGGGCTGCGAACTGCAAGGTCAGCAGTTTGAAACTACCAACTGCTCCGCGGGAGAAAGATGAGGCTTTCTACTCCTGTAAAGATTTACAGCCTCGGAAACCCTTTTCAGGGTCGCTATAGGTCGGAACTAACTTGACAGCACGTAACAACAACAACAATCTTAATGGAAGCAGTTGGTCAGGCTTTCCTTCTACAACACAGCTGGGTGGCATTGAACCACTAAGCTTCAGCTTAGTAGTCAGCCATCTGTGCTAACCTATATCAACAATCCTGTGAGATTTCCTCCCTTCAACAACAGGAAAAGTGTGAACTGTGCTTGTTTAATTGTGGTTTTCTATCACTGTATACCAGACAAATAGTATCTTAAGTTAGATCAGAGAAAATGCTAAATGTTGATGTTCTTATTATTGTGCACAAGAAATCCTAAAAGCAAACACAAAATAATGTGGTCTATTTTTAAATCAACAGATGGTAGCTTTGAGGAAGGATTATTTTTTACAAACCTGGAACTTATTTGAATTAGCAATGACAATTGCTGGTATCATAGATGTAACATTTTATGAGACACAAGAGACAACAGCCAATATAAGTAATTTAAATACTAAAGTAAAGAACTTCTTACAGTTTGTTGAACTACTTCGTTTACTACGTATTTTGAAGGTAAAGAATAGTTAAATCATGCGATTTCAAATTTCTTAACTGTTTCATGGAATACGTACTAAAATTGGTTTATTAGCCTTATAGTTGCCATTTTCTGTTAGACTAATGTTTATATTTTAAATTTTAGCTTCCTTTGGACAAATTAGGCTTTATAATATTTTGTATTATTAAGACCCAAATTATAGTAAAATCCATTTAACACACGAGAATGTAAAACTACTCATGACAAAATTTCCCTTGAATAGAGGAGAAATTCCATATAAATGTAAAAACAAATCAAACACAAAATATCGTAAATTTTATAAATACCTGAGCAATACAAGACAAATATCAACAAAACAAGTCAAAACAAAACTAGATGAGCCATTCATAGTGACAAAGCATAAAACATGTATTTATGTAGATAAAAAATTATACATATATATTTTGTATTATGTAGATCCATACTGGAGTCCTGGTATGGCACTGTAGGATAAAGTGCTGAACCACAAGGTCAGTTTGAACCACAAGATCTGCAGTTCATATCTACCAGTCGCTCCTTGGAAACTATCCAGGGTTACTATGAGTCAGAACTAACTCAACAGCACTTAATAACAACAAATCCATACTATTCTAGAACCATGGCATCAGAAATTACATTTGATTATCTAATATATCTTGGCATTGCTTAACACAATACAGAATTTTTTCTGTAACAATAATGATGAGTAATTATTTATTTTCTCTATGATAATTTCAGTGACATGAAACTCATTCCTCACACGAGGCATATGAAGCACAAATCGATCCTGATATATAGCCTGTGTCTTACTTCCTTAGGGCTACCATAGCAAACTAATTCATAATGAGAGACTTTAAAGAACAGAAACTTGTCCTCACAATTCTGGAGGTCTGAATCAGTGTATCGGCCATGCCAATTTCTTTTGAGGGCTTGAAAGAAAAACTATTCCATGGTCCCTTTCAATTTCTGGTGATTGCAGGCAATTCTTGGTGTATTTTTGAAGCTTATGAGATACATGTACCTCAGTCTTTTCATAGTGCCTGCATAACTCTGTATGTGACTATTTCATTGCCTGTGTCTACTCTCCCCTTTTTAAGACACCACTAAAGAGGGAGTAGGAATAGGACTCACCCTATTCTGGTAGACTTAGCAGATACATCTTCAAAGAAAAACCCATTTCCCCAAATAAGGTTACATAGATTGGGAGGTCAATATACCTTTTTGGAGGACACAGTTAATTTATACTGCTCTCCTTTTCTCTGTGTCTTTCTCTATTTAAACACAAAACAAGACACACACAAAAGCACATCCAGAGATCTATACGCTAGACTCTGAGCGAAGGAAAGCTAAACAAAATATAATTCATGTGACAATAAAGCTAACAGATTAGAATCTTTGTGTTCAGACCTTTATTGCTGAATGTTTATATGTTTATAAATGTTTGTTGCCACAGAGAGGTGTATTCCAAGACATTTTTCCCTTTTGTATAATATGGGACTGTAAGGGATGCTAAGGGAATCTTTTTGTGGCACTAAACTGCAAGGTCGGTGGTTCAAACTCAGCAGCTGCTCCTCAGAAACCCTATACAGGATTACTATGAGTCGGAACCGACTTGACGGAACTTAACAACAACAACAACAACAAGGGATGCTAAGAGGAGCCTGGATAGCATAGTGAGTTACATGTTCACCTGCTAACCACAAGGTCAGCTGCTCCATGAAAGGTGAGCCTTTCTGCTCCCTTAAAAATTTACAGCCTCAGAAACACTATACAGCAGACATGGGAAGCATCTGGCCTCCTTAGAGGGCCACAAACGCATTTGGTCTGGCCCTGCCATGGCTACTATAGGTGGGAATTTCAATAAATCTTTTTTCATAGCACCATAAATTTATATTAAGTGATATAAATATCCAAATGGCCCTTGGCAAAAAAAAAAAAAAAAAAAAAAAAATCTGCCCACCCCTGCTATACAGGGACACTATGAGTCTAAACTACTTGATGACCTACAACAACAACACCATTCATGTTCTTCCTTGTAGGCATGTGAATATTATCCTGTCACAATTATATTTCAAGGTAGATCTTAAAATGTTCCTTTTGATAATGAAAGTGACACCATTCCCCTTCGATTTATCATTCCTGGCATAGTAAACCATGTGATTGTCAGATTCAAAATAGTAATACTAGCCATGTCACCTCACTAATGCCTAGGATATCAATGTTTATATGCTTCATTTTATTTTTGACAAATACCAATTTTCCTAGAATTGTATTTCATACATTCCATGTTCTAACTGTTAATGGATGTTGACAGCTGTTTCTTCTCATTTTGAGTTGTGGCCCATCAGCAAATGAAGATCCCAAAAGCTTTACTCCATTCACATTATTATGGTCAACTCTACTTTGAGGAGGCAGCTCCTTCCCAGATGTATTTTGAGTGCCTTCCAACCTGAGGAGCTCATCTTCCAGTACTGTATCTGACAATATTCTGATGCTATTTATAATGTTTCAGTATTCTGGTGCAATCTTGCAGTATTCCACTGTTATTTATATGGTTTTCAGTGGCTAAACATTCATAAGTAGTCGGCCTTTTCTTCTTCCTAGTCTGGCAGTTCAGCTGACACCTGTCCTCTATGGATGACGCTGTTAGTATTTAAAATACTGGTGACATAGCTTCCAGCATCAAAACAACACATAGCCACCACAGTATGATAAACTGGCAGGTGCTTGGGGGATAGCATGAGGGGACTGTGGAGCATACACAGGGAAATCAGGAAACAACCAGCTTTGAAGACAAGATAATTGAAAAATGGTAAAGTATAAACAAACTCCCCACAAACAAATGAAGAGCAAAGAAGTTAATAGTAGAGTTTAAAAAGAAATATGGCTGTGGCAGGCTCTGACCCCAAAGGAGAATCTAGTCGAAAGTTTAGTAGATTTAATGCGCAAAAAGCAGAAGTACTTTATGGACTTCATCACTAAAACCTAAGCCCCCCAAATTAATCACATTGTTTTCCAAGAATTTGAACCACTTGGAGATAGCATCCTATTTTCTGTAAATGAGAATAAAGTCAAAAACTTCACATAGATGGTCAACAATGTTTGTTATAGGAAAATAGCCAGAGTCATGAAGTGAGGCATAACATAAGCAAGAACACTGGCAGGTTAATTGTAGTTCTGTTCTCTTCTAAACCGGACAAACACGTGCCTTCCTGAGCTACAGAAGGGAAGAAGTCACTCTTTTACTCCAAGCTACCATCTTTGGAGAGTGTCTCATTTCTTAGTGTCAACAACAAATCTGACCAACATATAGTGGAAGAGAATGCGTCTGATTTTTATTAAATTGTTGTCCTGTTTTTTTCAGCTTGTAACACCAAAGTTGTTGCAGTTAATAGACAAAACAATGAGTCAACAGCTGTCCTTTAGGTATGCTGTACTAAAAGGCTATGTCCAAGGTGAATTAGACATAATGACTATCATTGATCAGATCTCAAGTTCTAAGCAGGTTAAACAGGTGAGAAAAACCTTTGTACTAAGAAAAGGATTCCTTCCCTGCCCTATCACGCTCTTGTTTAATCCCTGAAAACCTCTCCTTTTCTTTTGATAATTTAGATGAAAAATTAATTAATTGCAAAACTAAAGATATTTTATGACAGTCCATTTTTCCAATGGAACTAACATCTCTTTTGTTCTGTAGATGTTATTAAAGCGGGTAACAAGAAATACTGGACGTGCTATGAAAAAATTAGGTAGGTAAATCTCACCCTAAAAACTGAGCTTGGCTCCATCTTATCATCACTATTTTAGAAAGGCAATGAATTTGATAACTAGACTGATCTTTGATCTTTGAGGACACCGATACCCTAATAAGGAGTCTTGGTGTGGCACTATGGGTCAATGTGCACAGCACTGGACTGCAAAGTCGGTTAAGCTCATCAGCCGCTCCTTGAAAATGCTATGCAAGTTCGCTATGAGTTGAAACCAACTTGATGGCACTTAATAACAACAACAATACCGTAATAATAATATAGTAGAAAACATCAGTGATCTTGTCTACTAATTTGGGTGAGAATAGTATAATACCACCTCATCACACTTCTCTCTGTCTTATAGCACAATGAAAGTCTTTTAATTTCTGTTTTAAACCCACAGATGAGCATGCCATGATTATACATACCATTATCCACCTTATGAAATATTTTCTCTTCCAAATTAGATGTACCTGTGCTTTCTTGAACCACAGAAGGGAAGAAACGATCCTGTCAGTCCACTTACCACGGAGCTGCCATCCTAGCAGTGTTGTTGTTATTAAATGCCATCGAGTCAGTTCTATCTCATAGAGATCCTGTATAGGGTTTCCAAGGAGTAGCTGGTGGGTTCGATTAATTTGCCGACCCTGTGGTTCACATTCCAGTGCTGCCCTTACAACAACATGCCAGGAGTCCCCATCCTAACATGGAGATGGTTTTAAACCATTTGCAGTCAGTTTTGACTCATGGCTGATTTTTGATTGCCAAGCTTTCCTTTCAAGGCACTTCTAGGTAGACTGATGCTCCAACCTTAAGTTAACAGCTAAGCATGTTAACCATTTACAGCACTCATGGACTCCTACATTTTAGATCTTATGATGAGTTGAAATCCAAAACAGTGTCTTATAGGTCTCTGTTAGAATGGCTGGGGAATTCCAGTTTCAAGCATGATAATAGGCTTTTGTCTGAGTCGTAAAATTGCAGACTGTGTCCTGGTGAGTGTACAGATACACATGGTTCTAACTGGCTCTAATAGTAGTATGTGAGGTGGGGTAAGGTTGAATGTGAATCACAAGATAGAGGCTGGAAACATTTAAAGGAGTATTAGATTCATAGTCCTTGGTGTTCCTCACAGACCTGTAGAACACATAGGGAAAACTCAGAGAGTGGCTCACAAGGTAGCGATGTGGATAAGCACCTTTATTGTGTTTTCCACAGGAAGTATGATGGGGAGAGGCTAGAACCCAGGGAGATTTTATTTGGAGCTATATTTAAAACTCTCAACTTGGGCTTGGGGTGCTACCAAAGGTGAAACTAAGGAGGCATCTTATTGAAGTATAGCAGAGATAGGTAGAGAAAAGGTTATTTTTTGTAGATGTGAAAACATTATAATACAGAAGCTAAAACATATGTTTAAGACCCCTATCCATAATATAGTGTTCATGTGTGAGAAAAAACAAGGGGGTGAATTTTATGCCAGGTGATGAGAAGCAAAAAGACACAGCAATCGAGAAAATAAGGTCAGCCTACTAAGGGACTCTGGTAGCGTAGTGGTTACAAGTTGGGCTGCTAACCTCAAGGTCAGCAGTTCAAACCTACCAACAGTTCTGCAGGAGAAAGATGAGGCATTCTGATCTGTAAATATTTACAGTCTTGAAAACCCTATAAAGTATACAGGGTCACTATGGGTCAGAACCAGCTCAACAGCACTTAACAACAACAACACGAAGGATCTAGTATGGCAGATAGTTTTCAAACCAGACAGGAGGCACTACCAATAAAAAGCCCCACATATAGAGTCTAACGGGGAAAAGTAAAGTATCTAGGAATACAGATCAGATAGACAAGAGAGCTTAGAGAGATGAGTCATCTAGATAAAAAGTTTGAGTGGAACCACTTAATCAGAACCATAACTGAACACAAAAATCCTGATTCAAATGGAATAGGAAAGCAGATCAAGCACTCCAGACATAAATTCCAGAACAGCCGCCCTGAGCTTAGTGCAAGTGGCTCAGGTAATCCTAGACCTGGGGTTGTCTGTTTTTCTCCATGGGCATAGCCGCAGACATGAGCAGTTACAGACAGAATTCTGGTGCCACTGGCAAACAATGATTGATGGCAGCAGTCCCCTCAGAGAGAGATGAATTCCCCTGTGTGAGATTCACTCCACAAGTTTGTCGCAGAACTATTAGGTCATGTTTACACAAAATATTTAAGACACTGCCTTTATTTCATCTGAAAATGTTTTTGTTATCTTCAGGCTACTTAGAGTATGATCATCCAGAAATTGCCATCACTATGAAAACGAAGGAAGAAATTCATGTCATGCTCAATATAGCAAGAGAAATTGTGAAAGATTTTAGGTTAAAAGGAATTATTCATAAACTTGAAAGTTCTGAAATTAATAAGGTAAGAAAGTATGTTCTCAAAAAGAGCATACTTGTTTGACATTCACTCATGATCTTGAAACCTACGTTTAACTCTTTCCCATAGAGGCCATCCCTGACAGATGAATATATAACTTAGAATCATTTTCTAAAGACAAACACCTGCCACAGAGTTTTCTTTTTACCACCCCAGTGGTCAACTTCTTTTCTCATTCTTGGCCTTGGCAATGAGAGACTATCTCTTTTTCGGTTAAAAATAAAACAACAACCTTCTGTTGTGAACTAAGTATTTACAGAGCAGATCATCAGTTTTACATTTAGCATATCATGTACTTTGCTTCATTATAATGATTGCAATCCCCTCCATGTACCATCAGTTAATAGTATTTACCACTATTCAATTTAAGTCTTGCATTTCTCCCTGTGTCTACTGCTACCTTCATCTTTCTTTTGCCAACCTCCCTCTTGTTGTATATTGCCTGTCTCATCACCCATGTCAACATATATCTACCTTTTAGCTGTGACTAATTTTCCATCCCCTCACCCTGTAACCATTATAGAATGTTTCTTTTATCAAGAAAACCTTTTCTTAACTTTTTACAACAGTGGAGACACTATCTCTTTGTCTGCTTTGTTCCCAAACCAACAGTCTGATGAATCTATTCTTCATTCAGAGCTAGCAAGGGTGTCCATATGATCCTCGGAATTATCTGTGGCACTAAGATAACTTTCTCCATAGACTGTGATTTATAAAAACACCTATTTGTAAGGTTAAGATTGATTGCATTTCCTTTCTCTAAGTCATTTAAATGGTATCTTGACATGTAAAGGGATAGAAAGGGTTATAGCAGTTCTATAAGACCAAATTGGGAATAATTTAAGAAAAAAAAAAAAGTTTTTATACATGTGAATTACATACTCAGAACTCCTCAATATGATAGCTGCAAATTGAATCTGGCAGTATAATAAAAGACTAATAATACTATGACTACTCTTATTCCCCCCCAAATAGCCTTGTAGTTCATTTATAAAGTGATCAATAAAGAAAAAAAACTTTTGTAGTTCACTCTTCATTGAAAGAGTTCAAGAAATGCTTAATAGGCTAGTATGGGAAGGAACATCCTCAACTTGAAAAAGGACATCTATTAACAATCTGAAGCAAGCATTGTGCAAGACGGCAATATATTTGGAAGCATCCCCAATTAAAGTCAAGAACAAAAGAAGGATGACCACTTCATTCCAAGTATTGTCCGAGGAACCTAGAATTCTCTGAGAGGTTAAGAAAGAAAGAAAGGAATTTGAAAGATGGAAATTACAGAAAGTAAAGATATAAAATACATCTAATGGCTGCTTAATAAAAAATACTACAGAGTTGATGGAATAGACATGTTCAGAAACAAGATCAATATACAAAATTCTATTCTAACAAATTTCAGAAAAAATATTCTATTCAAAATAGCATTTAGAAACTCTAAATCCTTAAATATGGACCTAGCACAAAATATATAACACCCATGTAGCAAGAGCTGGAAAACTGTAATGAAATCTAAATACATATTTCTATAGAACAGGAGTCTGCAAATCTTTCTTGTCATGGTCGAATAGTAAATATTTTATGTGGTACTACCTAAATCATTCTTGCCATGGACCAGGTACCTTACGGAAAATGAGAAAAGGATGTGTAAGAGGCATTTCACTAACATAAAAAGAAAAATTGCCAATAAATCCAGAAATGTGTTTAACATTTAATCAAGGAAAAAGAAACTAAAGCATTAAACATGTATTCAGGATTTTTTACGAATTGGAGCAGCAATAAATGGAGAATTGGAATTATATTTAGTTTACACTAATGAGGGAAAAAAGTTGCCTTTGAGTCTATTTTGACACATGGTGACCCCATATGGTGCATACTACACCTGTACTTCATAGGGTTTTCAAGGTTAAGACCTTTCAGAAGCAGATACCAGGCCTTTCTTCAGAGGCACCTTTAGGTGGGTTCAAATCACTCAAACTTTGAGTTAGTAGTTGAGTGCTTAATCATTTTGTCCACCCAAGGGTTCCTATGAAAAAACATCCACAAATAGATATACCAGAAAAACAGCATATAAGTACAGCCTTTCTGTGTGGCATTTAACAAATGAAAACTTTAAACATGCATGTCCTAAATCAGCAGTTATATGTGTAGTAATCAGTCCTACAGATATTCAAAAGTAAAGATAGTATGTTCAAACTTATATCTTAGAAGCCACCTACATGTCCCATCTGTTTGGGGATGATTATATAAAGTGGGACATATCTATGCAAATGAGCATTAGATGTAAATTAACAAGAATATGTAGTGACAGGAATAATTCACAAATATCTTACAAGTAGGAATAAAGCAGTTTTTAAAACAGTATGTAAAATATATCAGCTTAGGCTTTTTTAAATTCTATATATATAATTTTGCATTGGTCAAATCTTCTGCAAAGGACCTCTCTAAGGGGTTAAAAAAAATAAAAATAAAAAAGGTGTCACTTTGAAGAGTAAGGTGCACCTGATTCAAGTCATGAAATTTTCAATTGCCTTATATGCAAGCAAAAGCTGGACAATGAATAAGCAAGACTGGAGGAGAATTGATGCCTTTGAAAAATGGTGATGGTGAAGAATATTGAATGTGCCATGGAATGAAAAAATCTGTCTAGGAAGAGGTACAGCCAGAGAGTGCTCCTTATGAGGTGAGATTTATTTTCATAAACTTTGGTCATGTTATAAGAAAGGACTAGTTCCTGGAGAAGCACATCATGCTTGGTAAAACAGAGGATCAGCAAGAAAAGAGGAAAATCCTCAATGAGCTGACTTGGTCCAGTGGTTGTTAGAATGGACTCTGACCTAGGAAAGATTGTGAAGATGGCACAGGACTGGGCAGAGTTTTGATCTGCTGTACAAATGGTCACTAGAAGTTGGAGCTGACTCAATACCACCTAATAACAAAAACAATGTAATACATAAAAGATCTAGACAAATATATCCAACTTGTAACATTGATTGCCTCCAGAAGGAAATGGGAAGGATAGCGGGAGGATAAAGGGAGCCTTTAACTTTTTTTTTTTTATGTTTTATTGTGAATTATATGATAGTTTACATGAGAGAACTTTAGTTTTACATTCATTCCATTGTATATCATTTCATTGTCATAGTTCCAATCCCCTCCATGCATCATCAACCGACCAAAGGGTATACCCTACAAACCTGCCCCCTAAACTCTCCCCT